>NC_142811.1:51978377-52305877 GCF_049724085.1 Artemia sp. Qi Xiang Cuo
GAGGAGAGGAGGAGGAGAAAGAGGGAGGAGGAGGAGGAGGAGGTGGGAGGAGGTGGGAGGAGGAGGGGGGAGGTGGGAGGAGGAGGAGGAGGGAGGAGGAGGATGAGGAGGGAGGATGAGGAGGAGGAGGAGGAGGAGGTGGGAGGAGGAGGAGGGCCGGGGGAGGGCCTTTGGGGCACAGGGAGGGCCTTTGGGGCACAGGGAGGGCCTTTGGGTGTCCGGGGGGGCAGTTGGGGGCCGGGGGGCCATTTGGGGCCCGGTGGAGGGCCTTTGGGAGCCCGGTGGACCTTTGAGGACCGGGGCTTCCTTCGGGGTTGGGGTATGAGGATTGGAACCCTTTGGGGTTGGGTTAGAGGACCTCACAACACTGTTCAAATGAAACTTGTGTATTATAACGACCACAGAGTTTCACCATTAAATTCTCTTCTAAAATCTCTTCAAAAATATTCTTTTAAAATGTCTCTATCTGTTTCGCCGAAATAGTTCCATTACCTGTCTAAAACGGTTTCGCCCAAATAATCCCTAAACGCAAATTCAGCGTGTTCCTTTGTTATTGGCATCTCTGTGCTAACGCATTTCAAATTAATAGGAAACCTTCTCGCACGCTAAAACAATTCATCGCTAAGATGTTTCTTACCTAATTGTTTCCATGGCCTTTGGTTATTAATATCCTTTGGAGTTCGACCAGTAGAACTGTTCCCGAGGCAAAGACATTAATGACCTGGATCTATTCCTGGAGAAATGTTTCTAGGCGAAAATTTTTAAAGTCTGACAGATGATGTCATTGATTGATTGATCTGTCAAGAAAGGGAAATTAATTTGTTGTTTCTAAGGGGAATTATTGATTCACGATAGGTGAATTGAGGTCGACAGCACAGGTGTTCTGACTCGTGACAGCACCACGTGGTTTATGGCATGCACTTGTCCAAAAACAACAATAATAAATAAATCCCTCAGGTCTAAAGATTAAAGAAGCCTTAATGTTTCTTAATTCCCTCTTCGTGAATCAACAATTTCCCCGCCGATTATGTAAATCAATTTCTCAGGTTAAGCTAACCAAACAACAATGAATCCATGTTTGTTTCTTAATTCCCTCATCGTGAATCAATAATTTCCCCTATCGATTATGTAAATCACAGATTAAAGAAGCCTTAATGTTTCTTAATTCCCTTTTCGTGAATCAATAATTTCCCCGCCGATTATGTAAATCAATTTCTCAGGTTAAGCTAACCAAACAACAATGAAACCTGGGGGAGAATCACTCCTCATTATATTGTCAAGTGTTCCCCGACAAGAGAATATCCTGCGTTTAAGAGATAACTCGAGAAAATCATCATCCAAAATCAAATGTTTTTCCATAAACACTAGATTTGATCTAAGTCTCTCTTTCTCAAATTTATTCATTTTTCAGTCCTGTCACTCCAACTGCTGACTCTAGACTGACCCTGATTCGTTAGCCCTAACCAGAAAAGAAAAGGGAACATTTTCGATTTCGAAACAATTTTATTGAATAATTACAACAACAACAACAACATCAATAATACAGAGCATGTACAATCATAGATACTGTTTATTGTCTTCAATATGTTTCACCAATGCACTTAAAGCACATTGAAGTCTATTCACATGTGCTATATCAACTTTAGTGGCGAAACATAATTGATCCTCCATTTTAAATTTGCTCAAGGATATCACATATCTTGCATATACTGCATCCCATTCCAGACAAAGCCGTGATCCTTTCGTGATTTCCACCGCAATGTTTGGTGCTCTTGTACTATTATCATCAACTCCACTATCAACTTCTAATATGTTAAACATTCCACTCGTCATCGTCAACACACACACACAAATATATATCCAAAATGAGTAAAGTCAAACTGTTCTTCTCACTCCTTTGAATTCTATTCACAGACTAATAACACTCTATCAAAAAATCCCTTCCTTATATTCCCTCCGCCGCTAATATGTAAGCACGTCTCTGATTGGCTGAGAAGGAGGATGTATCCGACTCGCTGATTGGCTGAGAAGGAAACACGTGATCTAACTGTTTCCTGTTATCGGATCAATAAAATTCCCAATCGATTACGCAATCAAGTTCTCGGAAATTCACTTCCCCCTCGAGTCCTAGATCAATAACATTGTTCCCGTTAGAATTCAATGCGCATGTGCAACCTTCGACCCCCCGAGTTATTACACATAGAAACAACAAATAAATTGATCTTGGAAAAAGAGGTCATTGAGCGATTACGTAATCTTTCTCCCTAGGGACTCTATGACCATATTGTTTCATAATTCCCCACGCTCGTGAATCAATAATTCCCCCATCGATTATGTAAATCACCCCTCATGTCATTCGCACGTGGCCAAACAACAACAGATCGATAGACCTTGACACACCCACATTAGACTCGATCGATAATCCTTGAATAAATTATATCCCGTCAGCATTAAACTAAATTGTAGATGGCAGCAGGGGTGCGTGACACGAGCTCATGATAGGGTTCTACTCTTGTTTAATTTTATTTACGAACGTTTTTATTATTAATAAATATACGTAAATTACGTAGCGTACTTCTATATTCGTATATTTTTAATACGTATAATAGGGGGTTCACCCCCTAGTCAATACCTTGCTCTTTAAGCTAAATTTCGAATTTTGTTCCAATTATTTAAAAATGATCGCTTATTCACAAAGGCCGTTAATTATAATAAATAGATCTTATGAAAATACTAAAAAGTCTTTGGCTTAAAGAGCGAGGTATTGACTAGGGGGTGAACCCAAAGTGGGGTTTATCAGGTACCATGTACTTGCGGAAGCTCATATGTGGGACGTACAAACCAGAGTTTGGAAATGATATTTTTACAGCATAAAGATTCTATTTCTTCGGATTTAAAGTAAGATTCTAAGTATGAAGATTTAACTTCAGCCCTTTCAGAACATATTTTCAATTTTCCAGACCATTTTATTTTGTTCGAGAATTCTCTTTGATTTCTAGGGATCGGGGTTTAAAGCAAAATTTTCGTGAAACTCTTGAAATAAAGAAAATATTATTCAATAATATTGCTTTGAATCGGGATACAGGTGAATTTGGGCTCAACTCTATCTTTAATTAAATAAAAAAAAACAAGTTTTTTAAACTGAAAGTAAGGAGCGACATTAAAACTTAAAACGAACAGAAATTATTCCGTTTATGAAAGGGGCTGTCCCCTCCTCAACGCCTCGCTCTTTAGGCCAAAGTTTTTTATTGTTTAAAAAAATAAAATTGTGAGACAGAGTCAAACTTTAGCGTAAAGAGCGAGGCGTTGAGGAGGGACAGTCCCTTTCATATACAGAATAATTTCTGCTCGTTTTAAGTTTTAATGTCGCTCCTTACTTTCAGTTTAAAAAACTTGTTTTTTTTTATTTAATTTTTGAACGTTTTTGAATAAATGCAGGTTTTGATCTTGGCTCACCGTACATGAATAATTAAAAAACAAATTTCATATTAATTTACTTTTATTTAGTTAAATGGCTTTCTCGAAACTTGTTTAATTTTATTTACGAACGTTTTTATTAGTAATAAATATACGTATATGAAAGGGACTGTCCCCTCCTCAACGCCTCGCTCTTTACGCTAACGTTTTTTATTGTTTTAAAAAATAAAGTTTTGAGACGGAGTCAAACTTTAGCGTAATGAGTGAGGTATTGAGGAGGGGAAAGTCCCTTTCATATACGCAATAATTTCTGTTCGTTTTAAGTTTTATTGTCGCTCCTTACTTTCAGTTAAAAAAACTTGTTTTTTTTATTTAATTTTTGAACGTTTTTGAATTAATGCAGGTTTTGATCTTGGCTCACCGTACATGAATAATTAAAACAAAATTTTCATATTAATTTACTTTTATTTAGTTCAATGGCTTTCTCGAAACTTGTTTAATTTTATTTACGAACGTTTTTATTAGTAATAAATATACGTAACTTACGAATTAACTTACGTAGCGAACTTCTATATTCATATATTTTTAATTTGTTTATTAGGGGGTTCGCCCCCTAGTCAATACCTTGCTCTTTAAGCGAAAATTCGAATTTTGTTCCAATTCTTTAAAAATGACCGCTTAATCAAAAAGGCCGTTAATTAGAATAAATAGCTCTTATGAAAGTACTAAAAAATCTTTGGCTTAAAGAGCGAGGTATTGACTACGGGGTGAACCCAATCATATATGTAATATTTTCTGTTTGTTTGAAGTTTCGATGTTGCTGCTATTGCAGTTGAAATACTTGTTTTTTTATATTAAATTTCTGATCTTTTTTTAAATAATGCTGGGAAGTCCGGGGTCCCCTTCATAGCAATGTCCCTTCCCCCATGAAAACTTCCTTCATGGAAAGATCCTCCCACATAACCCTGAAGCACACCCCCCCCCCTCCCCCACTACCAGGAAAAATCTCCCCTGAAAACGTCTGTATACTTCCAAATAACCAATACTGTATGTTAACACTGGGTAAAATTCATAACTTTCAGCCCTCCCCCCGGGAATTTCGGGGGATTAAGTCATCCTAAAAGGCATACTTATTATATTTTCGATTATGCTGAACAAAATGGCTATCTCAAAATTTTGATCAGGTGACTTTGGGAAAAAAATTAGCGTGGGAGGGGGCCTAATTGCCCTTCATTTTTTTTGTTCACTTAAAAAGGGCACTAGAACTTTTAATTTCCATTCCAATGAGCCCTCCCACGATATTCTAGGACAACTGGGTCGATACGATCACCCCTGGGAAAAAAAAACAAACAAACAAACAAATAAACACACAACCCGTGATCTTTCTTCTGGCAAAAAATTCAAAATTCCAAATTTTTGTAGATGGGAGCTTGAAACCTCTACAGTAGGGTTCTCTGAGACGTTGAATATGATGGTGTGATTTTCATTAAGGTTCTGTAACTTTTAGGGGGTCTTTCCTCCTTTTTTTGAAAATCAGCGAAATTTTCTCAGGCGCCTAAATTTTGATGGGTAGATTTAAACTTGATGAAGCTTATATATTTGAAATCACCATTAAAATTTGATTCTTTTGATGTATCTTTTGGTATCAAAATACCGTTTTCTAGAGTTTCGGTTACCATTGAGCCGGGTCGCTCCGTACTTACAGTTCGTTACCACGAACTGTTTGATAAAATAAAAAAAACAAGTTTTTTTTTAACTGAAAGTAAGGAGCGACATTAACACCTAAAACGAACAGAACTTATTCCGTATATGAAAGGGGCTGTCCCCTCCTCAACGCCTCGCTCTTTACGCTAATTTTTTTTTATATAAAAAAAGAGTTGTGAGAAAGTCAAACTTTAGCGTAAAGAGCAAGGCGTTGAGAAGGGGACATCCCCTTTCATATACGGAATAATTTCTGTTCGTTTTAAGTTTTAACGTCGTTCCTTGCTTTCAGTTAAAAAAAATTATTTTTTTTATTTAATTTTTGAACGTTTTTGAATTAATGCAAGTTTTGATTTTGGCTCACCGTACATGAATAATTAAAACAAAATTTACATATTAATTTTTGCTTTTATTTGGCTAAATGGCTTTCTCGAAAGTTGTTTAATTTTATTTACGAACGTTTTTATTATTAATAAATATACGTAAATTACGTAGCGTACTTCTATATTCGTATATTTTTAATACGTATAATAGGGGGAGTTCACCCCCTAGTCAATAACTCGCTCTTTACGCTAAAGTTCGGATTGTTTTCCAATTCTTTAAGAATGATCGCTTATTCACAAAGGCCGTTAATTAGAATAAATAGATCTTATGAAAATACTAAAAAGTCTTTGGCTTAAAGAGCGAGGTATTGACTAGGGGGTGAACCCAATCATATACGCAATATTTTCTGTTTGTTTTAAGTTTTGATGTTGCTCCTTACTTTCAGTTGAAAAACTTGTTTTTTTATTATTTAATTTCTGATCTTTTTCTTTAATAAAGCTGGGGAAATCCGGCGCCCCCATCATAGCAATGTCCCTTCCCCCATGAAAACTTCTTTCGTGGAAAGATCCTCCCATACAACCCCCGACTTACCCCAGTAGAGAGCTATCTTATACTCCAGAACGAACTCCTTATATGGGCATAGAATACAGAACGAACTCCTTATATGGGCATAGAGTCATTAGGGGGAACACGTGGTTAATGGGGTCAATGACCTCTTTTTTCCAAGGTCGATTTATTTGATGTTTCTATGTGTAGTAGCTCCGGGACGAAGGTTGCACATGCGCATTGAATTCTAACGGGAACAATGTTATTGATCTAGGACTCGAGGGGGAAGTGAATTTCCGAGAACTTGATTGCGTAATCAAAGTGTGTCAACAACAACAACATCGACCTTGACATTCGCTGAGAGCGTGCACTTACAACAACAACAACATCGACCTTGGAACACCTGTGCTGTCGACCTCAATTCACCTATCGTGAATCAATAATTCCCCTTAGAAACAACAAATTAATTTCCCCTTTCTTGACAGATCAATCAATCAATGACATCATCTGTCAGACTTTAAAAATTTTCGCCTAGAAACATTTCTCCAGGAATAGATCCATATCATTAATGTCTTTGTCTCGGGAACAGTTCTTTTGGTCGAACTCCAAAGGATATTAATAACCAAAGGCCATGGACACAATTAGGCAAGAAACATCTTAGCGATGAATTGTTTTAGCGCGCGAAAAGGTTTCTTATTAATTTGAAATGCGTTAGTGCAGAGATGCCAATAACAAAGGAATACGCTGAATTTACGTTTAGGGATTATTTGGGCGAAACTGTTTTAGACGGGTTATGGAACTATTTCGGCGAAACAGATAGAGACATTTTAAAAGAAGATTTTTGAAGAGATTTTAGAAGAGAATTTCATGGTGAAACTCTGTGGTCGTTATAATACACAAGTTTCATTTGAACAGTGTTGTGAGGTCCTCTAACCCAACCCCAAAGGGTTCCAATCCTCCTACCCCAACCCCGAAGGAAGCTCCCGGTCCTCAAAGGCCCCCCAAGCTCCCAAAGGCCCTCCACCGGTCCCCCACTGTCCCCCAGGCACCCAACTGCCCCCCCAGACACTCAAAGGCCCCCCAAGCTCCCAAAGGGTCACCGGCGCCCCAAAGGCCCACCCAGACCCCCAAATGCCATCCCCGGGCCCCCTAAAGGCCCATCGAGTTCCCAAAGGACCAACGGGGGCCCAGAGGCCCTCCACCGGTCCCCAAATGTCCCCCCGGCCCCCCAAGGCCCTCCCGGCACCCCCAAGGCCCCCCACGACCCCCCAATGCCAACCCCCGCCCCCCAAAGCCCAACCCCCCGTCCCCCAAGGTCCCCCCGAGCTCCCAAAGGACCACCGACCCTCAAGGGACCCACAGACCCTCAAAGGCTCTCCCCGAGCAGCCGTCTTTCGTTGATGTGTGTTGTCTGAAACCTATGATTTGGGATGTGTAGTTTGCTACTTAATAGTTTTCTGAGCTAAGTTTTCCTAGTATTTCATAGTTGAATGTTTTCTGAAACCAATAGTTTGTGATGAGTAGTTTGCTTTTTCAGGCTTTTATGAGCTAGGTTTCTTAGCCTTTCGTTGGTGTGTGTTGAGTGAAACTGATGATTTGGGATATGTAGTTTGCTATTTTTGACTTTTTTTGAGTTGGATTTCTTAGTCTTTCATAGGTGTGTAGTGTCTGAAACCTATGATTTGGGATGTGTAGTTTGCTATTTTCGACTTTTCTGAGCTGGATTTCTTAGCCTTTCATAGATATGCGTTGTCAGAAAATTATGATTTGGGATGTATAGTTTGCTATTTCAGGCTTTTCTGAGCTAAGGTTTTCTAGTATTTCGTAGGTGAATGTTGTCTGAAACCAATAGTTTGGGGTGAATAGTTTGCTATTTTTGACTTTTCTGTGCTAGGTTTCTTAGTCTTTCGTTGGTGTGTGTTGACTGAAACCGATGATTTGGGATCTGTAGTTTGCTATTTTTGAGTTTTCTGAGCTGGATTTCTTAGTCTTTCATAGGTGTGTGTTGTATGAAACCTATGATTTGGGATGGGTGGATTGCTACTTTTGACTTTTCTGAGCTGGATTTCTTAGCCTTTCATAGGTGTTTGTTGTCTGAAACCTATAGTTTGGGATGACTAGTTTGCTATTTTTGACTTTTCTGAGCTAGGTTTCTTAGCCGTTCATAGGTGAGTGTTGTCTGAAACCTATGATTTGGGATATGTAATTTGCTATTTCCGCCTTTTCATAACCGGATTTCTTAGTCTTTCGTAGGTGTGTGGTGTCTGAAACCTATGATTTGGGATGTGTGGGTTGCTATTTCTTTGACTTTTCTGAGCTGGATTTCTTAGCCATTCGTAGGTGTGTGTTGACTGAAACCTATGATTTGGGGTGGTTAATTTGCTATTTTTGACTTTTCTGAGCTAGATTTCTTAGCCTATCATATGTGTGTCCTTTCAGAAAATTATGATTTGGGAGGTGTAGTTTGCTTTTTGGACTTTTCAGAGCTAGGATTCTTAGTCACTCATAGGTGTTTGTTGTCTGAAACTTCGAGTTTGGGATGAGTAGTTGGCTATTTCAGACTTTTCTGAGCTAAGGTTTCTTAGTATTTCGTAGGTGAATGCTGTCTGAAACTTATGATTTGGGATATGTAAATTACTATTTCGGGCTTTTCTGAGTTGGATTTCTTAGTCTTTCATAGGTGTGTAGTGTCTGAAACCTATGATTTGGGATGTGTAGTTTGCTATTTTCGACTTTTCTGAGCTAGGTTTCTTAGCCTTTCATAGGTATGTGTTGTCAGAACATTATGATTTGGGATGTGTAGTTTGCTATTTCAGGCTTTTCTGAGCTAAGGTTTTCTAGTATTTCGTAGGTGAATGTTGTCTGAAACCAATAGTTTGGGATGTGTAATTTGCTATTTCCGACTTTTCATAACCGGATTTCTTAGTCTTTCGTAGGTGTGTGGTGTCTGAAACCTATGATTTGGGATGTGTGGGTTGCTATTTCAGGCTTTTCTGACTTGGATTTCTTAGTCTTTCATAGGTGTGTAGTGTCTGAAACCTATGATTTGGGGTGGGTGGATTGCTACTTTTGACTTTTCTGAGCTGGATTTCTTAGCCTTTCATAGGTGTTTGTTGTCTGAAACATATAGTTTGGGATGACTAGTTTGCTATTTTTGACTTTTCTGAGCTAGGTTTCTTAGCCGTTCATAGTTGAGTGTTGTCTGAAACCTATGATTTGGGATATGTAATTTGCTATTTCTGACTTTTCATAACCGGATTTCTTAGTCTTTCGTAGGTGTGTGATGTCTGAAACCTATGATTTGGGGGTGTGTGGGCTGATATTTTTTGACTTTTCTGAGCAGGATTTCATAGCCATTCGTAGGTGTGTGTTGACTGAAACCTATGATTTGGGATGGTTAATTTGCTATTTTTGACTTTTCTAAGCTAGATTTCTTAGCCTTTCATAGGTGTGTCATTTCAGAAAATTATGATTTGTGAATCACACAAAAACTTACACATGCACACGAAAACTGACATGCACACAAAAACTTAAATGCACACAAAAACTTACACACACACACACACACACACACACACACACACACACACACACGAAAACACACACACACACTCAAAAACTGACACACAAACAAAAACTTACACACACACACACACACACAAACACACAAAAACTAACACATCAACACAAAAAAACTCACACAAACACTCACAAAAACTTACATACACACACACTCACAAAACTTACACATACACACACGAAAACTTACACACACACGCCAAAACTTACACACACAAAAACTTACACATGCACACGAAAACTTACACACACACACACACACAAAAACATACACACACACGCCAAAACTTACACACACACACACACACACACACACAAACTTACACACACACACACACACACACAAAAAAACTGAAAACTCTGAGTGGGATGTGTGGTTTGCTTTTTTTGTAATTTCCGAGCTAGATTTCTTATCCGTTCATATGTGTGTGTTGTCTGAAACTTATGATTTGGGATGTGTAGTTTGCTATTTGAACTTTTAAGATCTATGATTCTTAGTCCGTCATAGGCGTTTGTTGTCTGAAACTTCTAGTTTGGGATGAGTAGTTTCGCTATTTCAGGCTTTTCTGAGCTAAGGTTTCTTAGTCTTTCATAGGTGAATGATGTCTGAAACCTATGATTTGGGATATTTAAATTACTATTTCGGGCTTTTCTGAGTGGGATTTCTTAGTCTTTCATAGGTGTGTGTTGTCTGAAACTTATGATTTGGGATGGATTGATTGCTACTTTGGACTTTTCATAACCGGATTTCTTAGTCTTTCGTAGGTGTGTGTTGTCTGAAACCTATGATTTGGGATGGGTGGATTGCTACTTTTGACTTTTCTGAGCTGAATTTCTTAGCCTTTCATAGGTGTTTGTTGTCTGAAACCTATAGTTTGGGATGACTAGTTTGCTATTTTTGACTTTTCTGAGCTAGGTTTCTTAGCCGTTCATAGGTAAGTGTTGTCTGAAACCTATGATTTGGGATATGTAAATTACTATTTCTGTCTTTTCTAAGATAGATTTCTTAGTCTTTCGTTGGTGTGAGTTGTCTGAAACCTATGATTGTGATGGATGGATTGCTACTTTTGACTTTTCTGAGCTGGATTTCATATCCTTTCATAGGTGTTTGTTGTCTGAAACCTATAGTTTGGGATGACTAGTTTGCTATTTTTGACTTTTCTGAGCTAGATTTCTTAGCCTCTCATAGGTGTGTCCTTTCAGAAAATTATGATTTGGGATATGTAAATTACTATTTAGGGCGTTTCTGAGTTGGATTTCTTAGTCTTTCATAGGTATGTGTTGTCTGAAACCTATGATTTGGGATGTGTGGGTTGCTATTTTTGTACTTTTCCGAGATGGATTTAATAGCCGTTCATAGGTGAGTGTTGTCTGAAACTTATGATTTGGGAAGGTTAATTTGCTATTACCGGCTTTTATTAGCTAGGTTTCATAGCCTTTCATAGGTATCTGTTGTCAGAAAATTACGATTTGGGATGTATAGTTTGCTATTTGAACTTTTCAGAGCTAGGATTCTTAGTCCATCATAGGTGTTTGTTGTCTGAAACCAATAGTTTGGGATGACTAGTTTGCTATTTCAGACTTTTCTGAGCTAGATTTCTTAGCTGCTCATAGGAGTGTGTTGTCTGAAACTTATGATTTGGGATATGTAAATTACGTTTTCGGGCTTGTCTGAGTTGGACACTTCTAAATTTTTCCACACACGAAAACTTACACACACACATGTCAAAACTTACACACACAAAAGCTTAGACACACAAAAACTTACACACACACACACACACACAAAAACTTACACCCACACGCAAAAACTTACACCCACATGCAAAAACTTACATGCACACAAAAACTTGAATGTACAAAGAAACTTACACACACACTAAAACTTACAAACACTCACAAAAACTTACACGCACACACTAAAACTTACACACACACACGAAAACTTACGCACACACACACACACACACAAACACACAAAAAACTAACACAAGCACACGAAAACTTACATGCACATAAAAACTAACATGCACACAAAAACTTACACACACTCACAAAATCTTAAACTCACACACAAAAACTTACACACACACACTAAAACTTACACACACACACTAAAAATAACACACACACACACACAAAAACTTACACACACACACAATAAAACTTACACACACACACACTAACACTTACACACACACCCCAAAACTTACACACACAGAAACTTACACACACACACACACACACAAAAACTAACACATGCACACGAAAACTTACATGCACACAAAAACTTACATGCACACAAAAACTTACACACACACACACACACACACACACACACACACAAAATCACACACAACCACACGAAAACTCACACACTCACTAAAAAACTTACACACACACAAAAACTTACACACACACACACACACACTCACATACAAACTTACACATGCACACAAAAACTTACATGCACACAAAAACATACACACACACACACACACACACAAACACAAAAAACACACACTAAAAAAAAAACAAACACGAAAAAAAATTCACAAAAAAAAAAAAAAAAAAAAACAACCAACAAAACAAACACGCAAAAAAACACAAAAAAAAAAATAACACCAGCAAAAAACAAAAAAAAACACACACACGCAAAAAAAATAACACACACACACACAAACACACACACACAAAACTTACACACACACTCACGAAAACTCACACACACACACGCCAAAACTTACACACACACAAACTTACACACACACACACACACACAAAAACATACACACACACACACACACAAAAACTTACACACACACACACACAAACACACACAAACATACAAACACACACACAAAAACTTACAACCACACACAAAAGCTTACACCCACAAAAACTTACACACACACACACACACAAAACTTACACACACAAGCACAAACTTACATGAACAAAAAAACTTACATTCACACAAAAACTAACATACACACACAAAAACTTACACACACACACAAAAACTTACACACACACAAAAACTTACACACACACACACACACACACACACACACACACACTTACACATGCACACGAAAACTAACATGCACACAAAAACTTACACACACACACACACACACAGAAAACTTACACATACACACGTCAAAACTTACACACACAAAAGCTTAGACACACAAACACTTACACACACACACACACACAAAAACTTACACCCACACGCAAAAACTTACATGCTCACAAAAACTTACATTCACACAACAACTTAAACACACACAAAAACTTACATCCGCGCACAAAAACTTACACACACACACAAAAACTTACACACACACACACACGAAAACTTACACACACACACGCCAAAACTTACACACACACAAAAACTTACACACACTTACCATATCACAGTTACATTGTCTTAATTTGTCAAATTTCATTTTGAATTTCTTTCGTGAAATGCAAGAGTTGAAATATTTCAGTAGTGACTTGTTGTGCATTACCTTCTGACATTTACATTCTCTTGATTTCTTGAAGTTCATTTTGAATTTTTGACATGAAATGCAAGATTTGAAAAATTGGGGTCTTAGTACACCAGCCCGAATGGTGGAAATCCACTAGCTCAGTATTGGGGTCCCAGTTCACCAGCCTGAACGGTGAAAATTCACTAGCTCAGAATTGGGGTCTTAGTCCACCAGCCTGAATGGTGGAAATCCTCTTGCTCCATATTGGGGTCTCTTTCCACCCTTCTGATTGTTGGAAATTCACTGTTTATGTTAGGTTCGGTTAACTTATCATGAGCGCTCATGATAAGTTAACCTAACCTTTTCCGGCGAGTAGGGTTAGGTTAGGCTAGATTAAGGTAGGTTAGGTTAAGTTAGGGTAGGTTAGCCACCGTACGCGTCACGGAGGTTAGCTTAGGGTAGGTGAGAGACAGGCAAAAAGTTAGGTGTATGATTAGGTTAGGTTAGGTTAGATTAAGTTAGGTTAGGTTAAGTTAGGTTAGGCTAGGTTAGCCTACGTACGCGCGCGAACGTAGGCTAACCTAGCCTAACCAAAATTAACCTATCCTAACTTAATCTAACCTAACCTAACCTAATCATACACCTAACTTTTTGCCTGTCTCTCACCTAACCTAAGCTAACCTAAGTGAAGCGTACATGGGCTAACCTAACCTAACTTAACCTAACCTAACTTAATCTAGCCTAACCTAACCATACTCGCCGGAAAAGGTTAGGTTAACTTATCATGAGAGCTCATGATAAGTTAACCTAACCAAACTTAAACAGTGAATTTACACCCTTCAGAAGGGTGGACTGAGACCCCAATATTGAGCTAGTGGATTTCCACCAATCAGGCTGGTGGACTAAGACCCCAATTCTGAGCTAGTGAATTTCCACCGTTCAGGCTGGTGGACTGGGACCCCAATACTGAGTTAGCTGATTTCCACCATTCGGGTTGGTGGACTAAAACCCCGATTTTCCAACTCTTGCATTTCATGACAGAAATTCAAAATGAACTTCGTAAAATCAAGAGAATGTAACTGTGAGAAGGTAAAGCACGACAAGTCACTACTGAAATATTCCAACTCTTGCATTTCACGACAGAAATTCAAAATGAAATTTGAAAAATTAAGACAATGTAACTGTGATATGGTAAGTGTGTGTAAGTTTTTGTGTGTGTGTAAGTTTTGGAGTCTGTGTGTGTTAGTTTTCGTGTGTGTGCGTCAGTTTTCGTGTGTGTGTGTGTGTCAGTTTGTGTTTGTGTGTGTAATTTTTGGTGCGTGTGTGTAAGTTTTTGTGTGTGTAAGTTTTTGTGTGCATGTAAGTTTTTGTGTGCATGTAATTTTTTGCGTGTGTCTGTAAGTTTTTTTTTGTGTGTGTGTGTGTAAGAGTTTGTGTGTATAAGATTTTGTGTGTGTTAGTTTTGACGTGTGTGTGTGTAATTTCTAGTGTGTGTGTGTGTGTGTGTGTGTAATTTTTTGTGTTCATTTAATTTTTAGTGTGCTTGTGTAAGTGTGTGTGTGTGTGTGTGTGTGTGTGTGCGTGCGTGTGTGTGTATTTTTGTGTGTGTGTGTAATTGTGGTTGCGTGTGTAAGTGTTTGTGAGTGTGTTTAATAGTGTGTGTGTGTGTGTTAGTTTTTGTGTGATTGTTATTTTTTTTGTGCATGTAAGTTTTTGCATGTGTGTGTTTTTTTTTGTGTGTGTGTGTGTGTAAGTTTTTGTTTGTCTATTATTTTGTGTTTGTGTGTAAGTTTTTTTGTGTGTTTTTGTTATTTTGTGTGTGTTTGTGTGTGTGTGTGTGTAAGTTTTTGTGTGTGTGTGTGTGTGTGTATGTTTGTGTGTGTGTGTGTGTGTGTGTGTGTGTGTAATTTTTTTTGTGTGTATTTTGTGGTTTGTGTTTGTTTGTTTTCGTGAGTGTGTGTGTTTATGTTTTGTGTGTGTGTGTGTGTGTGTGTGTGTGTTTGTAAGTTTTTGTGTCTTTGTGTGTGAGTTTTTTGTTGTGTTCATGTGTAATTTTTTTTGTGTGTGTTTGTGTGTTTGTGTGTGTGTGTGTAAGTTTTTGTGTTTGTTATTTTTTTCGAGTTTGTGTTAGTTTTAATGTGTGTGTGTGTGTGTGTGTGTTTTGTGTGTGTGTGTGTAAGTTTTAGTGTGAATGTAAGTTTTATTGTGCGTGTGTTAGTTTTTGTGTGTGTGTGTGTGTGTGTGTGTGTAAGTTTTTGTGTGTGTGTAAGTTTTGGCGTGTGTGTGTAAGTTTTCGTGTGTGTGTGTGTGTGTGTGTGTGTGTGTTGTGTGTGTGTGTGTGTGTGTGTGTGTGTGTAAGTTTTTGTGTGCATGTCAGTTTTTGTGTGAATGTATGTTTTCGTGTGCTTGTGTTTGTTTTTGTGTGTGTGTGTGTGTGTGTATGTTTTTGTGTGTTTGAGTGGTTGCGTGTGCTTTTAAGTGTGCGTGTGTGTGTGTGTATTTTGTCTTTTGTGTGTTTGTTTTTTTTTGTGTGTGTGTGTGTGTAATTTTTCTAGCGTGTTTTTATTTGTTCGTGTGTGTGTGTATTAGTTTGACGTTTCTATTATTTTGGTTTTCTTGTTTTTTTTTTTTGATGTTCTTGTATTTTTGTATGTGGTTGTAAGTTTTCGTGTGCTTGTTTTAGTTTTTTGTGTTTTTGTGTGTGTGTGTGTGTGTGCGTAAGTTTTCGTGTGTGTGTTTAAGTTTTTGTTTGTGTGTGTAATTTTTTGTGCGTGTGTGTAAGTTTTAGTGTGTGTGTAATTTTTTTTGTACATTCAAGTTTTTGTGTGAATGTAAGTTTTTGCATGTGGGTGTAAGTTTTTGCGTGTTGGTGTAAGTTTTTGTGTGTGTGTGTGTGTGTGTAAGTTTTTGTGTGTCTAAGCTTTTGTGTGTGTAAGTTTTGACGTGTGTGTGTGTAAGTTTTCGTGTGTGGAAAAATTTAGAAGTGTCCAACTCAGAAAAGCCCGAAAACGTAATTTACATATCCCAAATCATAAGTATCAGACAACACACTCCTATGAGCGGCTAAGAAATCTAGCTCAGAAAAGTCTGAAATAGCAAACTAGTCATCCCAAACTATTGGTTTCAGACAACAAACACCTATGATGGACTAAGAATCCTAGCTCTGAAAAGTTCAAATAGCAAACTACACATCCCAAATCGTAATTTTCTGACAACAGACACCTATGAAAGGCTATGAAACCTAGCTAATAAAAGCCGGAAATAGCAAATTAACCATCCCAAATCATAAGTTTCAGACAGCACTCACCTATGAACGGCTATGAAATCCAGCTCGGAAAAGTAAAAAAATAGCAACCCACACATCCCAAATCATAGGTTTCAGACAACACATACCTATGAAAGACTAAGAAATCCAACTCAGAAACGCCCGAAATAGTAATTTACATATCCCAAATCATAATTTTCTGAAAGGACACACCTATGAAAGGCTAAGAAATCTAGCTCAGAAAAGTCAAAAATAGCAAACTAGTCATCCCAAACTATAGGTTTCAGACAACAAACACCTATGAAAGGCTATGATATCCAGCTCAGAAAAGTCCAAAGTAGCAATCCATCCATCACAAAAAGGTTTCAGACAACTCACACCAACGAAAGACTAAGAAATCTAGCTTAGAAAAGCCTGAAATAGTAATTTACATATCCCAAATCATAGGTTTCAGACAACACTTACCTATGAACGGCTAAGAAACGTAGCTCAGAAAAGTCAAAAATAGCAAACTAGTCATCCCAAACTATAGGTTTCAGACAACAAACACCTATGAAAGGCTAAGAAATTCAGCTCAGAAAAGTCAAAAGTAGCAATCCACCCATCCCAAATCATAGGTTTCAGACAACACACACCTACGAAAGACTAAGAAATCTGGTTATGAAAAGTCAAAATTAGCAATCAACACATCCCAAATCATAGGTTTCAGACAACACACACCTATGAAAGACTAAGAAATCCCACTCAGAAAAGCCCGAAATAGTAATTTACATATCCCAAATCATAGGTTTCAGACATCATTCACCTATGAAAGACTAAGAAACCTTAGCTCAGAAAAGCCTGAAATAGCGAAACTACTCATCCCAAACTAGAAGTTTCAGACAACAAACGCCTATGACGGACTAAGAATCATAGCTCTGAAAAGTTCAAATAGCAAACTACACATCCCAAATCATAAGTTTCAGACAACACACACCTATGAACGGCTAAGAAATCTAGCTCAGAAATGACAAAAAAGCAAACCACTCATCCCAATCATAGGTTTCAGTTTTTGTGTGTGTGTGTGTGTGTGTAAGTTTGTGTGTGTGTGTGTGTGTGTGTGTAAGTTTTGGCGTGTGTGTGTAAGTTTTCGTTTGTGTGTGTGTGTGTTAGTTTTAGTGTGTATGTTTTTGTTTTTGTGTGTGTAATTTTTTGAGGGTGTGTGTTTGTTTTAGTGAGTGTCTGTGTAAGTTTTGTGAGTGTGTGTGTGTGTTAGTTTTTGTGAGTGTGTGTGTGAGTTTTTTTGTGTTCATGTGTAAGTTTTTGTGTGTGTGTGTGTGTGTGTGTGTGTGTGTAAGTGTTTGTGTGTGTGTATTAGTTTTATTTTTTGTTTGTTTTATATAGTTTGTTTTTTTTTTTTTTGTGTGTTTTTTTGTGTGTGTGTGTGTGTAAGTTTTTGTGTGCATTTAAGTTTTTGTGTGCATGTAAGTTTTCGTGTGCATGTTTAAGTTTTTGTGTGCTTCCCAAATCATAATTTTCTGAAAGGACACACCTATTAAAGGATAAGAAATCTAGCTTAGAAAAGTCAAAAATAGCAAATTAACCATCCCAAATCATAGGTTTCAGTCAACACACACCTACGAATGGCTATGAAATCCTGCTCAGAAAAGTCAAAAAATATCAGCCCACACACCCCCAAATCATAGGTTTCAGACATCACACACCTACGAAAGACTAAGAAATCCGGTTATGAAAAGTCAGAAATAGCAAATTACATATCCCAAATCATAGGTTTCAGACAATACTCACCTATGAACGGCTAAGAAACCTAGCTCAGAAAAGTCAAAAATAGCAAACTAGTCATCCCAAACTATATGTTTCAGACAACAAACACCTATGAAAGGCTAAGAAATCCAGCTCAGAAAAGTCAAAAGTAGCAATCAACCCACCCCAAATCATAGGTTTCAGACACTACACACCTATGAAAGACTAAGAAATCCAACTCAGAAAAGCCTGAAATAGCAACCCACACATCCCAAATCATAGGTTTCAGACACCACACACCTACGAAAGACTAAGAAATCCGGTTATGAAAAGTCGGAAATAGCAAATTACACATCCCAAACTATTGGTTTCAGACAACATTCACCTACGAAATACTAGAAAACCTTAGCTCAGAAAAGCCTGAAATAGCAAACTACACATCCCAAATCATAATGTTCTGACAACACATACCTATGAAAGGCTAAGAAACCTAGCTCAGAAAAGTCGAAAATAGCAAACTACACATCCCAAATCATAGGTTTCAGACACTACACACCTATGAAAGACTAAGAAATCCAACTCAGAAAAGCCCGAAATAGTAATTTACATATCCCAAATCATAAGTTTCAGACAGCATTCCCCTACGAAATACTAAGAAACCTTAGCTCAGAAAAGTCTGAAATAGCCAACTACTCATCCCAAACTCGAAGTTTCAGACAACAAACACCTATGAGTGACTAAGAATCCTAGCTCTGAAAAGTCCAAAAAGCAAACTACGCCTCCCAAATCATAATTTTCTGAAAGGACACACATATGATAGGCTAAGAAATCTAGCTCAGAAAAGTCAAAAATAGCAAATTAACCACCCCAAATCATAGGTTTCAGTCAACACACACCTACGAATGGCTAAGAAATCCAGCTCAGAAAAGTTAAAAAAATAGCAACCCACACATCCCAAATCATAGGTTTCAGACACCACACACCTACGAAAGACTAAAAAATCCGGCTATGAAAAGTCGGAAATAGCAAATTACATATCCCAAATCATAGGTTTCAGACAACACTCACCTATGAAAGGCTAAGAAATCCAGCTCAGAAAAGTCAAAAATAGCAAACTAGTCATCCAAAACAATAGGTTTCAGAAAACAAAAAAATATGAAAGTATAATAAATAAAGCTAATACCATTAAAAATTAGCAATCCACAAATCACAAATCATAGGTTTCAGACAAAAAACACCTATGAAATTCTAAGAAATCCAGCTCAGAAAAGTCAAAAATAGCAAACTACATATCCCAAATCATCGGTTTCAGTCAACACACACCAACGAAAGACTAAGAAACCTAGCTCAGAAAAGTCAAAAATAGCAAACTATTCATCCCAAACTATTGGTTTCAGACAACATTCACCTACGAAATACTAGAAAACCTTAGCTCAGAAAAGCCTGAAATAGCAAACTATACATCCCAAATCATAATTTTCTGACAACGCATACCTATGAAAGGCTAAGAAATCCAGCTCAGAAAAGTCGAAAATAGCAAACTACACATCCCAAATCATAGGTTTCAGACACTACACACCTATGAAAGACTAAGAAATCCAACTCAGAAAAGTCAAAAATAGCAAACTACATATCCCAAATCATAAGTTTCAGTCAACACACACCAACGAAAGGCTAAGAAACCTAGCTCATAAAAGCCTGAAATAGCAAACTACTCAACCCAAACTATTGGTTTCAGACAACATTCACCTAGGAAATACTAGGAAACCTTAGCTCAGAAAAGCCTGAAGTAGCAAACTACACATCCCACATCATAGGTTTCAGACAACACCCCTCACCGAAAGCCGGGGGCTCGGGAAGAGCCTTGGTGGGTGTGTGGGCCCCTTGTGGGTCGGTGGTCCTTTGGGTGCTCGGGGGGACCTTTGGGGACCAGGGGTTGGGCTTTGGGGGTCCGGGGGTGGCATTTGGGGGTCTGGGTGGGCCTTTGGGGCGCCGGTAGGGCGTTGGGGTGCCTGGGGGACATTTGGGGTCCGGTGGAGGGCCTTTGGGACCCCGTTGGTCCTGTGGGAGCTCGATGTGCCTTTGGGGGGCCCGGGGATAGCATTTGGGGGTCTGGGTGGGCCTTTGGGGCGCCGGTGACCCTTTGGGAGCTTGGGGGCCTTTGAGTGTCCGGGGGGGCAGTTGGGGGCCTGGGGGACATTTGGGGACCGGTGGAGGGCCTGTGGGCGCGGGGGGGGCTGGGGCGCACGGGGCCGGGCCTGCGGGGGGGGGGGAGGAGGATTGGAACCCTTTGGGGTTGGGTTAGTGGACCTCACAACACTGTTCATATGAAACTTGTGTATTATAACGACCACAGAGTTTCACCATTAAATTCTCTTCTAAAATCTCTTCAAAAATCTTCTTTTAAAATGTCTCTATCTGTTTCGCCGAAATAGTTCCATAACCCGTCTGAAACAGTTTCGCCCAAATAATCCCTAAACGTAAATTCAGCGTATTCCTTTGTTATTGGCATCTCTGCACTAACGCATTTCAAATTAATAAGAAACCTTTTCGCGCGCTAAAACAATTCATCGCTAAGATGTTTCTTGCCTAATTGTTTCCATGGCCTTTGGTTATTAATATCCTTTTGAGTTCGACCAAAAGAACTGTTCCCGAGGCAAAGACATTAATGATTCGGATCTATTCCTGGAGAAATGTTTCTAGGCGAAAATTTTTAAAGTCTGACAGATGATGTCATTGATTGATTGATCTGTCAAGAAAGGGGAAATTAATTTGTTGTTTCTAAGGGGAACTATTGATTCACGATAGGTGAATTGAGGTCGACAGCACAGGTGTTCCAAGGTCGATGTTGTTGTTGTTGTAAGTGCACGCTCTCAGCGAATGTCAAGGTCGATGTTGTTGTTGTTGACACACTTTGGTTACGCAATCAAGTTCTCGGAAATTCACTTCCCCCTCGAGTCCTAGATCAATAACATTGTTCCCGTTAGAATTCAATGCGCAGGTGCAACCTTCGTCCCGGAGCTACTACACATAGAAACATCAAATAAATCGACCTTGGAAAAAAGAGGTCATTGACCCCATTAACCACGTGTTCCCCCTAATGACTCTATGCCCATATAAGGAGTTCGTTCTGTATTCTATGCCCATATAAGGAGTTCGTTCTGGAGTATAAGATAGCTCTCTACTTACCCCCCCCCCACCTACCAGAAAAAATTCCCCCTGAAAACGTCTGAGAACTTCCCAATAACCAATACTATATGTTAACATTGGATAAAGTTCATAACTTTCGGTCCTCCCCCCGGGGACTTCGAGGGATTAAGTCATCCTAAATGACATATTTATCAAATTTTTTACCATGCTGAACAAAATGGCTATCTCAAAATATTGATCGGTGACTTTGGGAAAAAAATGAGCGTGGGAGAGGGCCTAGTCGTCCTCCATTTTTTTTATTCACTTAAAAAGGGCACTAGAACTTTTAATTTCCGTTCCAATCAGCCCTCCTACGATATTCTAGGACCACTGGGTCGATACGATTACCCCTGGGAAAAAAAATAAATAAACACGCATCCGTGACCTTTCTTCTGGCAAAAAATGCAAAATTCCACATTTTCTTAGATAGGCGCTTGAAACCTCTATAGTAGGGTTCTCTGATACGCTGAATATGATGGTGTGATTTTCATTAAGGTTTTGTAACTTTTAGGGTTCATTCCCCCTTTTTTCTAAAATCAGCCAAATTTTCTCAGGCGCGTAACTTTTGATGGTCCGTTTTTTAGATTTTCGGTTAGCCGGGTCGCTCCTTACTTACAGTTCGTTACTACGAACTGTTTGATAATTTATTAAAATTTGACAGAGTGAAGTTCAATTCACCCAATGTAGTTGACCTTTGTCCAAATGTTATATCATTGAACGCTAATGAACCGAATCCAAGAAGGTCAAGGAGGCTAGCTTCCGCCATTGCTTTGAAAAGAGTTAGAGAATTAAACAATATGTAGCTTTATTTGATTTCGTATGTAAACTTTTATTTTAAATTGTTTTAGTTTAGTTTTACTACTGATGACGGTCACTGTATATGTCACCGAAATGTCTGGAATTTTTTGTGAATTTCTATACACTGTCTATTAAAAAGGACTTTGTCCCTATTTTGAACTTTTATTCTAACTTAGAAACCTTTCCCAGGCGCTGTAGGTGGTCATTTTATCTCCAAAGACATAGTTATCGGGCCTTTGAACTATGCTGAAGAAAAAAGCTATATCTAAATTTTGATCGGACGATTTTGGGAAAAAGTGACGTGGGAGGGGCCTAGTTGCCCTCCAATTTTGTTGTTCACTTAAAAAGGGCACAAGAATTTTTCATTTCCACTAGAATATGCTCTATCCTGACGTTGTATGCCTATTTGGTCGATACGATCAGCTATGGAAAAAAACAATAAATAAACACACATTCGTGTTTTATCTTTTCGTAAACATAACAAAATCCTATATTTTTGCAGATATGACCTTTAAACATCTTCAGTAGGGTTCTTTGATACCTTTAATCTGATGGTGTTATTTCTATTAAAATTATATGACTTCAAGGGGGTCATTCCCCTTTTTCCGAAATTCCGACTAATTCTCTCAGGATCGCACCTTTTGATGGGTAAAACTAAATTTAATGAAACTAATATGTTTAGAATCAGCATTATAAGTCAATTCTTTTGTTGTTTCCATTGGTATCAAAATTCCGTGTTTTATATTTTTGGTTATTATTGAGCCAGGCTGCATAGTTTCCTGAAGTGTTATTAAAGAAATAAAACGGTTTCCCAACTAAAGTTAGGAGAAAGTTTAAAACTTAAAACAAATATATATTGCTCTTTATATAAGGGGGACTGCCCCCTTTTCGACACCTTGCTCATTAAAAAAAAGTTTTTTGTGCTTTTAAATTTTTTTTTTCCAATTGCAAATTTTCTACAAAAATGTGGAAAAAAGCAAAACTTCACAGTAAATAGTAAGGAGCTAAGGAGGAGACAGCCTCGTTCGTACAAAGAATAATCTGTTCAAATAGGTTTCAAATCTGTTCCTTGCTTTCAGTTGAAAAACTCTTTTTTCTGATTGTTTTCCAAATCATACCCAGGCCTAACCAAAATATAATTTGAGGGACCGGTCCCTTAAATCCCTGGTTAATTGCTTTTAAGATCTATAAGTCAACAATTGTACGTTGATTAGTACCGTTCAACGTTTAAATTTGCAATTTCAATTTTGGATAAAATTCGAATATACTTAAAGAATTGGCGATGAATAGTAATTTTGGTGAAGTCCTTGTTAATATTATTACTAAAGAATTTTGGTTGGATGAAAAGGAGTATTATTATTTTGATGGAATTCTGGAAATTCTGTGAGACTTTTGATCTTCTATCTAACTGAAGCCATCAAAACCGCTACAATAAGATTTTCTTATTGATAAATACATTAGGCTAAATATATATTTTTTTAAATACATTGAAGTACTTCATATAAATGAAAAAGAAAATATTACTATTCGTCTACATTTATATGTCTATCTATCTAATACGCAGAATAATTGTTCCAAACGCATTTTGCATGCAGACCCGCTATGCTTACCCCCCCCCCCTAATGTGCAAATCTATACCGTAAATTTATTTCTAAAGTAACGAAGCAACTAACAAAAAACGGTGGTGTTCTCGAATTTTATACAGCGTAAACTTGAGTGAGTGGCGCATAATACACAAGCATCCAAACTCTGTCCCCCAATTGAACTAATAAAAAAGTAACACTCAGATAAAGTTCTCAAATTTGGAAAGCCTTGTTTTCCACGGTGGTTGTTTTTCGGGGGGGGGGTATTTACAGGGGGGTATTTTCCACGGGGGTGGGTATTTTCCGGGGGGGGGGGTATTTTCCACGGGGGTGTTTTCCGGGGGGGGGGTATTTTCCGGAGGGTATTGTCCGCGGGGGGTATTTTCTGTGGGGTGGGGGGGTATTTTCCGGGGATATTTTCCACGGGGGGTATTTTCCAGGGGGGCATTTTCCAGAGGGTAATTTTCGCGGGGGGTGTTTTCCGAGGGGTATTCGCCGGGGGTAAAAGCCTAGAACCATTCTTGAGCAAAAGGTTGTATTTCGGTTGTTGTCTGAAGTTGTGTATTAACTCACGGGCATTGGATGGTATATAATATTTTACATTCCATCATATTTTGGCCATTCATTGGTTCGTTCAAAGATCTTTGATCTTTGGAGGTTTTCTTTGCTGCATTAGATCCTCTTCTTTAGCCAGTCCTACAACAGTTAAGACGCGCCTACCTTAACCCCTTCAGTCTGAATGCTCTAAGAGAGTATATTTTTGGCTGAAAAGACTAGACCTTTTTTCCAGATATAGTGAAGTTTTCATTTAATATGTGTTTTCATTCTTCGAGGGGTTTCAGAGTAAAAAGTAAGTAAGTGTAAGTGTGACTGCACTAGACCCTTAAGGATCAAAGCTGCAGTGCTGATCTCACTCTCGTGGACCTTCAGCCAGGAAGCGCAATGGAAAGCTGGGGGTCAGTGATCTCGTGCTTTAACACACCCTTCATACCTACCTTCTCCAAATTTCTCCTTCTACCCATTTTTTTAGACCTGAGTCGGCTCTGGTTGAGCATACAGAGTCATGCCACTAACCCCTGTCCCAAATCAAATAGCCGGCTACGTAAGGAACCGAACCCATTTTCATATGTGGTTTGAGATTAATTTGTAATGCCCCCCGGACAAAGGATTTCCAACCCAGCGTGCCAACCACATGGCTTTTTCGGAGACGGCTCTTTTACGAGAGGTTTCAGAGCTATATAGGATTAATTGTATTCAAATTTTCGGTACGGGGTACGGTCTTGCTTGGTTTTTGCGGTGCAAAGATTCTTACTTGCTGACTAGCTTCTTTTCAAGTTGATATACCATTTACAGTGCAAGGCACCAGAGATTTATAAAAATCAGAAGATTAGCAGGTGACGCAAACCCATCAATAGGTGAGCTCTTCTATTCTAGGAGGCCAAGATATGGACCATTGGCTTTAGTCACTAGTCTTTTGGATATAGACGTAATGTTGTAGTTATGATATTTTTCTTTTATCCCTTTTTTGTGCAGAATATTTATACTATTTTAACAAATTTTTGTCCTAACCAGGTCTGTATCCAGGATTTTTTTTCCGGGGGAAGAGGAGGGAGGAGGGTTACAAAAGGAATTTTGTTTGGAGGGGGGCTCACAAAAAAAAACTTTAAAGAACGCATAAAAAATTCAATTCACTTTTGTTACGTTTTTATGAGTCGGAAAAACATATCGGGGGGGGGGGGCAAAACCCATTACAGCCCCCCTACCGGATGAGGCCTTGGTCATCCGGGATGAGGCCCGGATGAGGAAGTGTGCACTTTTCATATTAGCAACATTCTGAAATAGAAGCTGTATGTAACGTTTGTGCCATTGTTATTGACTGGAAATTAAACTTGCTCCATAAGCTTGTACAATATCTGTCTTTGTTCGACAGAGAAACAGATTTGTTTAGTGTGGCTTTTTCTCTTTCAACTCGCTTAAAATCAAACAGTTCGTGGTAACTAACTGTAAATAAGGAGCAGCGCAGCTCAATAGTAACCGAAACTCTAAAAACAGAATTTTGATATCAATAGATATATTAAAAAATCAGCTTATTATGCTGATCACAAAAATATATGATTCCTTAAGTTTAGTTTTACTCGTCAAAGGCTACGAGCCTGAGAAAATTTGCCTGATTTTTGAAAAATGTAAGATACACTCCCCATAATCAAGGCATCTTCATGAAAATCACAACATCATATTCAACGTGTTAGAGAACCCCACTGTAGATGTTTCAAGCTCCTATCGTTAAAAATGTAGAATTCTGCATTTTTTTTTTTTGCCAAAAGAAAGATCACGGATGAGTGTTTTTTTTGTTTTTTGTTGTTTATCCCCCCCGCCTCCAAGGGTGATCGTATCGAACTACTGATCCTAGAATATATGGAGAGGTCACATTCGAACGAAAATTAAAGTATCTAGTGCCCTTTTGAAGCGACCATCTAGCCCCCTTCCACGACCCTTTTTTAGCCAAAATTGTTCGATCAAAACTTTGAGATAGCCAAATTATTCAACACAGTTGAAATGTCCAATATCTATGTCTTTGGAGATAATATGACCCCCACAATCCCTGTGGAATGGTCTTTAAGTTATGAAATTTGCCCATTGTTACGTAGGCTATAGTATTTCTTATTGGGAACTATGCAAACATTTTTTGGTTGGGAGATGAATTTACTTCGAGCTTTACGCTAAAGTTTGACTACTTCGCTCTTTACGCTAAAGTATGAATTTCTGTCCCAATTCTTTAAGAACAACCCCTGAAACATAAGGGTCGTTTAATTAGAACAATAAGAAGCATTTTTAAAAGAACTAAAAAGCTTCAGCATGAAGAGCGAGGCTAAAAGTTTTAATGTTGCTAAGTTTTGTTTTGCTAAGTTAAGTTTTGTTGTTAATGTTTTTTAAGTTTTAATGTTGCTCCTTACTTTCAGTTGAAAATATTTATTTTTATTTAAATTCATACAAAAGAAACAATCAGATTTTTACGTTCTTTTTGTTGGCTAAAATTTTGATTTGTAAATCAGTCCTTGGAAACAACAAGGACCAAAATCATGTGAAATATTGTGTATGAAAATAATTTGATAGGATAATACGGCACAACAATAAAACCATGAAATTAAAGCTCACATTTCTAACAGAGATAATCCATCGTTTTCTCTTTGTTTCTTATCTTATTGCATTAATCTGTAGAACCAGGGACGACAACTGGCCCCATTGAAGAAAAATAAAATAAAATTGGCTTGGGAAAATAATAAAACAACAAAATCAAACAAAAACAACACCCATAGATTTAAAAAATACTTGAAAAAATACCTCCCTCTATGTTATCGTAAATTGGCCCCCGGTGGAATGTATTGCTATTTCTTAAAGGACTCTCATTCTTACAAAAAAAAGAACACTAATTTAGATTTTCCGATTAACCCAATTTAAACATTTTTCGCCAATTTAAAAAAGAGAATTTATTTTTTCAACTATTTATAAATTGATTTTTCTGTGACCAAAAAAATAAAAAACACATTTCATAAATACCACAAAATTTTACGGGTCTTTAGAACCAAATAGTATGCTGGAAAACAAATCTAACATATTCATTGAACATGAAGGTTTATCTGGGTGGTGGCAAAATATTGTGTTGGCCATAAACGTCACATTCCACCTTTTGAATTATCCCATCCAAATCAGATTGCAGAAAATAAATAAGTGTCTTTTAAGTTTGAATTCCTCAATGTGGTACCTATCTGTGATTGCTCGGAAGCTCTTCTCTGTGGATCTTTGTAGTCCCAGAAACTTGCGTGATATCTTCTCTAAAGACCTTCGATACGAATCCTAAGGGACAATTGATAAAACAAATTTCTCCCTTAAAGTCTTTCCTGTTGTATTGAATCAGTTTTACTGTGAAAATGAAAAGGGAAGGATTTGAAGTTGGTTACTCAGCTGATAGTTTTTTATGTAAATGCTGCACTCGCTCAAAGTATAGCATTGAATGCAGGGTACCGAAATTGGCTGAATCAAGATTACAAAAGTGAGTAATTACATTCTGGCAACTGTCTTATAGATCTCAAGAGGATTTAAATCGATTTTGGATAAAATCCTACTTTAGCTACTCTATCTTGGAAAGGGTTAGGTTAGCGGAATGAAACTTTCAGGGATGGGTCTACAGGCTAAAGTACGTCCCGGGAATATATTTTGAAGTACCTACCTTCACTCCTTCCCCCTTTAGAGGGTCCTGAAATTTTCCTACACGACTGGTCTAGGTCTATACCTATTGACATTTTAACAAAACAAAATTTTACCTTAATTTTCAATTACCAGTTTCTTTTTCTCTGGCTTCAGTTCTAAAAATGCAATTCCTGTTGTTTGAGTAGTATTTTTAACCATATCAATGTTTTTTTTTTAATTTAGGAAATGTATTTCCATATCTTTAAAAGCTTATAAATTGGGATTGAGTTTTGAAGCTGAAAACAATTTTGTTGTACTTCATTTAAGCAGAAGATCTATTTTGCAAGGTTTCACTTTTACAACACACAGATTTTTAAAGGTGACCAAAGGCCAGGGCCCTCTAGAGGGAGAAGGTGTGGAGGTATGTACTTCAAAACACCTTCCCGGGAAATACTTTAGCCTATAGGCCCATTCTCGAAAGCTTCAATCTCCTAACCTAACCCCTTTCCAATATAGTCAAAAGTAGCTAAAGTAGAATTTAAACCGATTTTATCCTTAAGAAAAATACAGTGAAACGTTAGAAACGTTAATGGGTTTCGTAGGAGTTGAGCAAGAACATAAGCATTTTAGTCTAAAATTAGGCATTTCCATGATCTAGACTTAAAAGCAGAAAGACCAGAAGGGTTTTACATGGAGCGAATTACAAGAGTATGCTCCAAAATAAGGAGTAGGAGATGAATTATAAAAAATGCCCGAATGGTGGTTTAAGACTCATGAGTAATATTATCCATGTTTTTTGTATTTATGATCCTGCTACTACCACTACTACTGAGAGCTCATCATAGCAATAGGTCACATAAAGTTTATATAAAGTTTTCGGGAGCACCTGGCCGCACGAGCCCAACACAGGCTTTTCCAAGCCCCAGCCTGATCTGAGACGAAAAGCTTTAATTTGTTCCATGGAGTCCCTATTTTCTTAATTCTTTTTAGTCCTCTTCACCTTCTGTTCAAGGTGGTAACGAAGAACAACTATATTCAACATATTAGAGATAATAAAAGGAAAAGAGACTAATGCAACAAGCCTAAAACATTTTAGCAGTAATAGCAATAATAGCAGTATAAGGACGTCTATATCGTATATTTTTTATTTATTTGTTGTTGAATTTACATTTCGTGGAAAAGATATTACTAAACAAATAGAACATATTAATTTGTTGCTTTGGAATTACATTGTATTGCTTACCTGTGTGTGTTATTTTTTTATGTTTTTGGGTCAGTTTCTGGCCCTAGTCATTATGCGGATAGCCCAGCATATTATATTGAGCCTGGCTACTGCTTTACCACAAAGTGCCACGTTAAGTCTTTTAGATACAGTTGCCATATTTGCTGCAATGATTGTCAACAGGAGCGTCAAATAGAGCACATGTGAGCAAATGTGAGCATATAGTGTGAGCATAATGTGAGCATGTGAGCAAATAGAGCAAATGTGATTTTGTTACATTTTGCCATGTAACAGCTCAGAAGTACTTCTGTTGACCAAAGCGCATATTCATATTTTTCTTTCTGTAATTATACAATACGTTCCATGGAGTACAAATTCCTTTGAGTCAGAGACTTAGAAATTGAGCCTGAAATATCCAAAATAATGCACAATACATTTCTTTTTAAAACCTTAAGAACAAATCACGTGCTTTCAATTGTAGAGAGTCTTAGCCTATTACTTGATTTTGCAGACGCATAATAATGATGAAATTCATGGAAGATTCTGGAATCAAGATAAGTGAAGGAATACTCAAGAAAGTTAATGAGTCAGCGTCAAATGCAGAAAGACCTTCTAAATCAGCCCCTAAGCAGTCACGCTTTCTTTCGAGAAAGTTGATATCTTCTGATATCCATAAAGGTATATTTGTTTGTTTTTACTAGGACTCAAGACTAAAAAGCTTTTCTAAGCAGTTTGATTCTTGTTTTAAAGGCTATCTCTAGTAATTTTGTGAGCTTAAAAATGTAAAAACTATTAATTTTAGACCCACTATGAGATATGAGATGAGATATACATTTATTAAAAAGGAAAACAAACACTATTCGCCTTTCGCCTGCCAAGAAAGGCAATAAGCTTGAAAGGGCAAGCGAGGTTATCACTCTCATCTAATTAAAACAACATTCATACCTTGCTACTTAACACACAAGAAACTTATCTGATGAAGGAATAAAGGAAAAAAGAGAGAAAGAGGAAAAGACAAGAAGTAGATAGAAAAAAAAGTAAATCGGGGAAATACCTTAAACAGAATGACAACCTGGAGTGGGCTTAACACCAAATTCACTCACGAGATAAAAGAAACTTCTTTGCCCGTGACTTGAAAGCCGGAAGACTAGGCGCATTTTTCACACACTCGGGCAATATATTCCAAACATGGGGACCATAATGGCGAATCACAAAAGATGCCCGAGTGGTGCTCCTAAACTCATGAGTTATCAGCTTTTCTTGTATTATGATCATGACGGTCTCTATTAAAAGTAAAAAGATTTTCAAAAGCAGGGGTGAGCAGCTGATTCAAATATTTATACGAGAAAATCGCGACTAACCATCGCTAATATCAACATAATGGTTAAAAATTTATAGTATTTGTTATACTTAACTCATCAAATCTACATCGTTAATCTTGTGCCTACATTGTGATTAACTCATTTTATTGAAAAATCTTATTTTAAGAATTTATTGATTTGCAAGAAAAATAGTCGGATTTACAGCTTGTTTGACGGCCAGGATAGTTTGAATTTGTTCTAGTCAAGGTCTAGCCGAAAATACTTTCCACCACACATACAGCTTGGATCCACTTCCGATTTACCGCTAATTCCTGCCAAAGTGCAAATGCCTGGCTGGAAGATGATCACTAATATCAATTGAGAGTGAAGTCAACTGCGTTGTGCCTGGCCTGCATTAATTAAAAAAAAATCTTCTGAAAGTAAGGTGCAACATTCAAACTTAAATGAACAGTTATTTCTTCGTATATGAGGGGGACTCTTCTTCCTCAACAGTCACTCTTTACGATATTAAATAAATAAAAAACACTTTTTAAAACTAAAATTAAGGGCCAGCATCAATACTTAAAACGAACAGAAATTATTACGCATATAAGGGGGTTGCCCTCTCAATACCTCGCTCTTCACGCTAAAGTATTTTAGAACTTTAGTAAAGTATTTTAGTCAAGTGTACTCAAAGAATCAGGACAAAAAGCCAAAGTGCAGCGTAAAAAGTGAAATATTGATGAGAGGGGAACCTCCCTCATATGTGTAACAATTTTTGTTCGTTTTAAATTTTTATGTTGCTCTTCACTTGCAGTTGAAAAACTTGTTTTATTTAATTTCCGATCGTTTTTTAAGTATTGCCAAGATATCTGACTCCCCCTCCACGGAAAATTCCCTGCCCCACGGAAAATCCCGCCATGGAGAGTTCCTCCCGTGTATAATACCCCCGTCAGGAAAATTCTCCCCAGACAATTCCATTTTCGCTGAAAATCCCCCCGGAAAATTTCCTGCGGACGATCCCATCTGAATGTTTTTTTTAGCACATTTCTGTCTGCAAAAGACTTTTATTTCTAATTGTTTTTCAAATCATATCGGAAATCCCACCTCTGTGGAAAATTTTTCCAAATTTCCTCCCCCCTCCCTAGTAAAAAGTTGTCCCTGCTGAAAATTCTCCCTGGAGAATTTACTCCACGGAAAACTCCCCTATGGAGAATTTCTTCCGTATACCTCCCCCCTCTAAGGAAAGATCCTCTAGAAAATCCCATCCCAGTGTAAATTAGTAGAGTAAGGGGTTCCATTTTGCGGCCTTTATGTTCCATCCTGTGTTATTTGTCCCACTTTACGTTCCGCAGACAAGTTTCTGGGTCAACTATTTACATTCCATGGTACCTTTCCAGTGCATGTACCTATGGATCTGGTTTGGTGGGTATAATCTATTCCATGGCACCATTCCAGTGCATGTACCTATGGATCTGGTTTGGTAGGTACAATCTGGTTAGGTGGGTATAATCTGGTTTGGTTCAGGTTTTTCTGACACAATTTACTGGATTTCTAATTCACGGTATACATGACCGGCGCGTCTTGTTTAGCTGCCAATATAATCAATTATTTTATTCCAGTTTTTCTAAACCAGTATTGTCTATAACTTAATTTACGTAGAAAATGAACGATATTAATTAATATTTTGAATAATAGGAGTGTGAATGATTTTAATTAGTGATTGGATTGTATGACGGTGGAGAAAAAAAAAGGATTAAACTGATTAACAGTTAAGGTAACCCCGAAGGGGTTGTTAACTCAGGTAATATCCTATTTGACCTAGCTTTACCTCTCCGATGTGATCTTTATAATACACATGTAACGTTTTAAAAGTATTGCCAATTTAAAATAGGATGTACCGTTCCCTTCGTTCCCCCATTTCTGCAGGACAGGGAAGGGTAGGAGAGGGGGAGGGGGAGTCAATTTTGGAGGTATAACAAGTACCATTCATTGCGATCGTAGCTCTATGTTGGCTGGTTTTTAATGCTTCAGCTTGTCTATTCATTTGTGCTAAATAAAAATCTTGAATCTGGAAAATGAAAAAATAAGTATTTAAACAAAATGTACGAGGCTGCTAATTAATGAATAGTAGACTACACTCAGAAATGTTTGCTTGGGGGGCCTGTCTGTGTCTCTTTGAGATGTTTGTGTCTGTTGAGGCTGTTCGGGTATCTGTGGGCTGTGAGTGTCTTTGTTCTGTTTGAGTCTTTTTTGGTCGGTGTGTGTGTCTCTGTGGACTGTTTGAGTATATTTGGTGTGTTTTTGTGTCTTTGGGCTGTGTGTGTCTCTGTGGGCTGTGTGTGTTTCTTTGGGCTTTGTGCGTCTCTTTGGGCTGTGTGTCTCGTTGGACTGTTTGAGTCTTTTTGATCTGTTTGTGTATCTTTGGACTGTTTGTGTCTTTTTTGGGCGGTTTTTGTATCTTTGTGCTTCTGTCTCTTTGGGATGTTTGTGTTTCTTTGGGCTATGTGTGTCTCTTTGTGCTGTTTGAGTCATTTTGGTTTGTGTGTCTTTCTTTTTGATGTTTGTGTCTCTTAGGGTCGTGTGTGTATAATTTGGATATGTGTGTCTCTTTGGGGCGTTTGAATCTTTTGGTCTGTATGTGTCTGTATGGGCGTTTTTTGTCTCTTTGGGCCGCGTGCATCTCTTTTAGCTGTATGTGTCTCTTGGGATGTTTGAGTCATTTTGGTCTGTGTGTGTTTCTTTTGACTGTTTGTGTCTCTTAGAGGCCATGTGTGTCTCTTTGGGCAATGTGTGTCTCTTTGGGGTGTTTGAATCTTTTTGGTATGTATGTGTCTGTATGGGCGTTTTTTTTCTCGTTTGGCTGTGTGTGTGTGTCTCTTTTGGCTTTTTGTTTGTCGTAGGACATTGTGTATGTCTCTTTAGCCTGTGTGCGTCTCTTTGGGCAGTGTGTGTCTCTTTAGGCTATGTGTCTCTTTGGGCAGTTTGAATCTGTATTGTCTGTGTGTGACTCTTTTGGCTGTTTGTGTCGTTTTGTGCTTTTTGGCTTTTTGTGTCGTTTTTGGCTTTTTGTGTCTCTGTTGGATTTGTGCGTCTCTTTGGGCCGCGTGCAACTCTTTGAGCTGTGTGTGTCTCTTGGGATGTTCGAGTCATTTTGGTCTGTGTGTCTTTCTTTTGGCTTTTTGTGTCTCTTAGAGGCCATGTGTGTCTCTTTGGGCAATGTGTGTCTCTTTGGGGTGTTTGAATCTTTTTGGTAGGTATGTGTCTGTATGGGCGTTTTTTGTCTCTTTGGGCTGTGTGTGTGTGTCTCTTTGGGCTTTGTGTGTCTCTTCGGACTTTGTGTATGTCTCTTTAGCCTGTGTGCGTCTCTTTGGGCTGTGTGTGTCTCTTTAGGCTATGTGTCTCTGTGGGCAGTTTGAATCTTTGTGGTCTGTGTGTGCCTCTCTTGGCTGATTGTGTCGATTTTGGATTTTTGGCGTTGTGTGTCGGGTTGGGCTGTTTTTGTCTCGATTTAATTTGTGAATCTATTTTTGCCACGTGTATCTATTTGAGCTTTGTGTGTCTCTTTGGATGTTTGAGTCATTTTGGTCTGTGTGTGTTTCTTTTGGCTGTTTGTGTCTCTTAGAGGCCATGTGTGTCTCTTTGGGAAATGTGTGTCTCTTTGGGGCGTTTGAATCTTTTTGGTATGTATATGTCTCTATGAGCGTGTTTTGTATCTTTGGGGTCTGTTTGTGTGTGTCTCTTTTGGCTGTGTGTGTCTCTTTAGGCTGTATGTTTATTTTGGCACCTTGAATCTTTTTTGTCTGTGTGTGTCTCTTTTGGCTGTTTGTGTCGTTTTGGGCTTTGTGTCTCTCTGTTGGATGTGTGCGTCTCTTTGGGCCGTGTACGTCTCTTTGAACTGTATGTGTCTCTTTGGGCTGTGGGATGTCTCTTTGTGATGTGTGTGTCTCTTTAGGCTGTGTGTGTCTCGTTGGACTGTGTGTCTTTTTGGGGTGCCTGAGTCTTGTTGGGCTGTCTGTGTCTCTTGGAGCTGTTTGTATCTCTTGAGGCTGTGTGTGTCTCTTTGGGATGTGTGTCTCTTTGGGGTGTTTGTGTATTTTTGTTCTGTTTGTGTGTCTATGTGGTCTGTTTGAGTCTATTATGGGTGTGTGTGTGTCTGTTGTCGATTGGTTTGTCTGTTTGCTATGTGTGTTTCTTTGGGCTTTATGAGTCTCTTTGGGATGTGTGTCTCGTTGGACTGTTTGAGTCTTTTTGATCTGTTTGTGTCTCTTTGGGCTGTTTGAGTCTTTTTTGGTCTGTGTTTGTTTCTTTTGACTGTTTGTGTCTCTTAGGGGTGTGTGTGTTTCTTTGGCCTATGTGTGTCTCTTTGGGCTGTTTGAGTCATTTTCGTCTGTGTTTGTTTCTTTTGAATGTTTGTGTCTCTTAGGAGTCATGCGTGTCTCTTTGGGCTATATGTGTCTCTTTGAGGTGTTCGAAACTTTTTGGTCTGTATGTGTCTCTTTGGGCTTTGTGTGTCTCTTCGGGCTGTGTGTGTCTCTTTAGCCCGTGTGTGTCTCTTTGGGCTGTTTGTGTGTCTTTGGGATATGTGTGTCTCGATGGGATGTTTGAGTCACTTTGCTCTTTGTGTGTTTCTTTTGTCAGTTTGTGTCTCTTAGGAGCCATGTGTGTCTCTTTGAGCTTTTTTGGGGTGTGTGAGTCTTTTTGGTCTGTATGTGTCTTTTTGGGCTGTTTGAGTCTTTTAGGTCTGTGTTTTGTCTCTTTGGGTTGTGTTTCTCTTTGGGCTGTCTGTGTCTCTTTGAGCTGTTTGTGTCTCTTGAGGCTGTGTGTGTCTCTTGAGGCTGTGTGTCTCTTTGGGCTGTTTGAGTCTTTTTGGTCTGTTTGTGTGTCTCTTTGGGCTGTTTGAGTCTTTTTGGTCTGTGTTTGTCTCTTTGGGCTGTTTGTGTCTCTTTGGACTGTGTGTGTTTCTTTGGGCTTTGTGCGTCTCTTTGGGTTGTGTGTCAATACGTTTAAGCAATAAATATCTTTAAGCTTACCCCGTATTTATTGTTTATAATAGTTATATTGTAAGCAAGTATCAAACTCTTTCATTAAGTCACCTCTTGTATACACAATACAGAAACTTCAATTAAGAAAATATGAAAAAATTGTAAGTAAATAAATAACAAATTCTTTCTTGAAGTCACCTCTTGGATACACAATACAGAAATTTTATTAAAGAAATTATGAAAAAATTGTAAGTAAGTAGAGTCTTTTTGGTCTGTGTTTGTCTCTTTGGGCTGTTTGTGTCTCTTTGGGCTGTGTGGGTTTCTTTGGGCTTTGTGCGTCTGTTTGGGGTGTGTGTCAATACGTTTAAGCAATAAATATCTATAAGCTTAACCCGTCTTTATTCTTTAGAATAGTTCTATTGTAAGCAAGTAACAAACTCTTTCCTGAAGTCACCTCTTGGATACACAATGCAGATACTTCATTTAAGAAACTATGAAAAAATTGTAAGTAAGTAAGTAACAAATTCTTTCTTGAAGTCACCTCTTGGATACAAACTCTTAATTGTTTTCACGACTTAAACATACGATGTAGAAAATTTAATTCAAGAAATTATGAAGAAATTCTCAGTAAGTAACAATTTCTTTCTTGAAGTCAACTCTTGGATACACAATACGTAAATTTCATTCAATAAATTATGAAAATATTTGTAAGTAAGTAACAAACTCTTTTTTGATTTCACCTCTTGGATATACAGTACATACTTCATTCAAGAAATTATGAAAAAATCGCAAGTAAGTAACTTTTTTTTTCTCTTTATCACAAACAATTTTCACTTAGCTACACGATATAGAAATTTAATTCAAGAAATTAATTATGAGAAAATTCTCAGTAAGTAAAAATTTCTTTCTTGAAGTCAACTCTTGGATACAAAATATGGAAATTTCATTCGAGAATTTCATGACTTAGATACACGATGTAGAAATTTAATTCAAGAAATTATGAAGAAATTCTCAGTAAGTAACAATTTCTTTCTCGAAGTCAACTTTTGGATACGCAATACAGAAATTTCATTAAAGAAATTATGAAAAAATTGTAATAAAGTAACAAACTTTCCTGAAGCCACCTCTTGAATACACAATAAAGAAACTTTCTTTAAGAAACTATGAAAAAATTATAAGTAAGTAACAAATTCTTTCTTGATGTCACCTATTGGATACACAGTACAGAAATTTCATTAAAGAAATTATGAAAAAATTGTAAGTAAGTAGCAAATTCTTGCTTGAATTCACCTGCTGGATAAACAAAGAGAAGTTTCGTTCAAGAAATTATGACAAAATTCTAGGTAAGTAACAAACTCTTAATTGTTTTCACGACTTAGATATACGATGTAGAAATTTAATTCAAGAAATTATGAAGAAATTCTCAGTAAGTAACAATTTCTTTCTTGAAGTCAATTCTTGGATACACAATACGGAAATTTTATTCAAAAAATTATGAAAATATTTGTAAGTAATTAATAAGCTCTTTTTTTTTATTTCACCTCCTGGATATACATTACAGATACTTAATTCCATAAATTATGAAAAATTGCGAGTAAGTAACTTTTTTTTTCTCTTTATAATTTCGTTCAAGAAATTATGACAAAATTCTAAGTAAGTAACAAACTCTTAATTGTTTTCAGGACTTAGATACACGATGTAGAAATTTAATTCAAGAAATTATGAAGAAATTCTCAGTAAGTAACAATTTCTTCCTTGAAGTCAACTCTTGGATACACAATACGGAAATTTCATTTAAGAAATTATGAAAAAATTGTAAGCAAGTAACAAACTCTTTCCTGAAGTCACATCTTGGATATACAATGCAGAAACTTCATTTAAGAAACTATGAAACATTTTTAAATAAGTAACAAACTATTTCTTGAAGTCACCTCTTGGATACACAATACAGAAATTTCATTGAAGAAATTATGAAAAAATTGTAAGTAAGTAGCAAATTCTTTCTTGAATTCACCTGCTGGATCAACGAAAAGAAATTTCGTTCAAGAAATTATGACAAAATTCTAAGTAAGTAACAAACTCTTAATTGTTTTCACGACTTAGATATACGACGTAGAAATTTAATTCAAGAAATTATGAAGAAATTCTCAGTAAGTAACAAATTTCTTTCTTGAAGTCAACTCTTGGATACACAATACGTAAATTTCATTCAAGGAATTATGAAAATATTTGTAAGTAAGTAACAAACTCTTTTTTTTGATTTCACCTCTTGGATATACAGTACAGATACTTCATTCAAGAAATTATGAAAAAATCGCAAGTAAGTAACTTTTTTTTCTCTTTATCACAAACAATTTTGACTTAGCTACATGATGTTTAAATTTAATTCAAGAAATTATGAAAACATTCTCAGTAAGTAACAATTTCTTTCTTGAAGTCAACTCTTGGATACACAATACGGAAATTTCATAACTTTTTTTCTTTTTCTCTTTATCACAAACAATTTTCACTTAGCTACACGATGTAGAAATTTAATTCAAGAAATTATGGAAAAATTCCCAGTAAGTAATAATTTCTTTCTTGAAGTCTACACTTGGATACACAATACGGAAATTTCATTCAAGAAATTATGAAAATATTTGTAAGTAAGTAACAAGCTCTTTATTGATTTCACCTCTTGAATATACAGTACAGATACTTCATTCAAGAAACACGATTAAACACGTTTTGAAACTACATGCTATTTGATTGCCTTTCCTTGGCACCTTTCCAAATGAGCGGGGATTCCCCACCGGTTCCTACACATTGCAAAAAGTGAGCAGTACGAAAACTCCACGTTTTCAACCAGACTGGTTTTTTAGCTAAATTTTTGGAAACAGACGACACAGAGTCGTCTCTGTATCTGTGTCGTCTCTGTTATATATATATATATATATATATATATATATATATATATATATATATATATATATATATATATATATATATATATATATATATATATATATATATATATATATATATATATATATATATAATATATATTATATATATATATATATATATATATATATATATATATATATATATATATATATATATATATATATATATATATATATATATATATATATATATATATATATATATATATATATATATATATATATATATATATATATATATATATATATATATATATATATATATATATATATATATATATATATTTGACACGACACACAAACAGAGTCATAGTGAGAGAGATATCCAAAAGTTGGGTTGATCTAGGTTCACTTAGAGTGGCGCGCCACTCTAAGTGAACCTAGATCAACCCAACTTTTTGGATATCTCTCTCACTATGACTCTGTTTGTGTGTCGTGTCAAATTATATATATATATATATATATATATATATATATATATATATATATATATATATATATATATATATATATATATATATATATATATATATATATATATATATATATATATATATATATATATATGTATATATATATTTATATATATGTATATATATATATATATATATATATATATATATAATTTGACACGACACAAAAACAGAGTCATAGTGAGAGAGATATCCAAAAAGTTGGGTTGATCTAGGTTCACTTAGAGTGGCGCGCCACTCTAAGTGAGCCTAGATCAACCCAACTTTTTGGATATCTCTCTCACTATGACTCTGTTTGTGTGTCGTGTCAAATATATATATATATATATATATATATATATATATATATATATATATATATATATATATATATATATAACAGAGACGACACAGACACAGAGACGACTCTGTGTCGTCTGTTTCCAAAGATTTAGCTAAAAAACCAGTCTGGTTGAAAACGTGGAGTTTTCGTACTGCTCACTTTTTGCAATGTGTAGGAACCGGTGGGGAATCCCCGCTCATTTGGAAAGGTGCCAAGGAAAGGCAAGCAAATAGCATGTAGTTTCAAAACTTGTTTAATCGCGTTTCTTGAATGAAGTATCTGTACTGTATATTCAAGAGGTGAAATCAATAAAGAGCTTGTTACTTACTTACAAATATTTTCATAATTTCTTGAATGAAATTTCCGTATTGTGTATGCAAGAGTTGACTTCAAGAAAGAAATTGTTACTTACTGATAAGTTTTTCATAATTTACTTAATAAAAGTTATTAATCGTTTTTCTTAGTGATTATTGTTTGTGATTAAGAGAAAAAAAAAGTTTCTTTCTTCTGAGTGTTTCATAATTTCTTGAATGAAATATCTGTACGGTATACCCAGGAGGTGTAATCAAAAAAAAGAGTTTTTTACTTACTTACAAATATTTTCATAATTTCTTGAATGAAATTTCCGTATTGTGTATCCAAGATTTGACTTCAAGAAAGAAATTGTTACTTACTGAGAATTTATTCATAATTTCTTGAATTAAATTTCTACGTCGTATATCTAAGTCGTGAAAACAATTAAGAGTTTGTTACTTACTTAGAATTTTGTCATAATTTCTGGAACGAAATGTCTTTTGGTTTATCCAGCAGGTGAATTCAAGAAAGAATTTGCTACTTACTTACAATTTTTTCATAATTTCTTTAATGAAATTTCTGTATTGTGTATCCAAGAGGTGACTTCAAGAAAGAATTTGTAACTTACTTACAATTTTTTCATAGTTTCTTAAATTAAGTTTCTGCATTGTGTATCCAAAAGGTGACTTCAGGAAAGAGTTTGTTACTTGCTTACAATTTTTTCATAATTTCTTAAATTAAATTTCCGTATTGTGTATCCAAGAGTTGACTTCAAGAAAGAAATTGTTACTTACTGAGAATTTTTTCATAATTTCTTGAATTAAATTTCTACATCGTGTATCTAAGTCATGAAATTTTTGAATAAAATTTACATATTGTGTATCCAAGAGTTGAGTTCAAGAAAGAAATTCCTACTTACTGAGAATTTTATCATAATTTCTTGAATTAAATTTCTATATCGTGTAGCTAAGTGAAAATTGTTTGTGATAAAGAGAAAAAAAAAGTTACTTACTTGCGATTTTTTCAGAATTTCTTGAATGAAGTATCTGTACTGTATATCCAAGAGGTGAAATCAAAAAAGAGTGTTTTACTTACTTACAAATATTTTCATAATTTCTTGAATGAAATTTCCGTAATGTGTATCCAAGAGTTGACTTCAAGAAAGAAATTGTTACTTACTTAGAATTTCTTCATAATTTCTTGAATTAAATTTCTACGTCGTATATCTAAGTCGTGAAAACAATTAAGAGTTTGTTACTTACTTAGAACTTTGTCATAATTTCTTGAACGAAATGTCTTTTGGTTTATCCAGCAGGTGAATTCAAGAAAGAATTTGCTACTTACTTACAATTTTTTCATAATTTCTTTAATGAAATTTCTGTATTGTGTATCCAAGAGGTGACTTCAAGAAAGAATTTGTTACTTACTTACAATTTTTTCATAGTTTCTTAAATGAAGTTTCTGCATTGTGTATCCAAGAGGTGACTTCAGGAAAGAGTTTGTTACTTGCTTACAATTTTTCATAATTTCTTAAATGAAATTTCTGTATTGTGTATCCAAGAGTTGACTTCAAGAAAGAAATTGTTACTTACTGAGAATGTTTTCATAGTTTCTTGAATCAAATTTCTACATCGTGTATCTAAGTCATGAAATTCTTGAATGAAATTTCATTATTGTGTATCCAAGAGTTGACTTCAAGAAAGAAATTGTTACTTACTGAGAATTTTCTCATAATTTCTTGAATTAAATTTCTATATCGTGTAGCTAAGTGAAAATTGTTTGTGATAAAGAGAAAAAAAGTTACTTACTTGCGATTTTTTCAGAATTTCTTGAATGAAGTATCTGTACTGTATATCCAAGAGGTGAAATCAAAAAAGAGTGTTTTACTTACTTACAAATATTTTCATAATTTCTTGAATGAAATTTCCGTATTGTGTATCCAAGAGTTGACTTCAAGAAAGAAATTGTTACTTACTGAGAATTTCTTCATAATTTCTTGAATTAAATTTCTACATCGTATATCTAAGCCGTGAAAACAATTAAGAGTTTGTTACTTACTTAAAATTTTGTCATAATTTCTTGAACGAAATGATAAAGAGAAAAAAAAAGTTACTTACTTGCGATTTTTTCATAATTTCTTGAATGAAGTATCTGTACTGTATATCCAGGATTCGAAATAAAAAAAAAGAGTTTATTACTTACTTACAAATACTTTCATAATTTTTTGATTAAAATTTCCGTATTGTGTATCCAAGAGTTGACTTCAAGAAAGAAATTGTTACGTACTGAGAATTTCTTCATAATTTCTTGAATTAAATTTCTACGTCGTATGTCTAAGTCGTGAAAACAATTAAGAGTTCGTTACTTACTTAGAATTTTGTCATAATTTCTTGAACGAAATGTCTTTTCGTTTATCCAGCAGGTGAATTCAAGAAAGAATTTGTTACTTACTTACAATTTTTTCATAGTTTCTTAAATGAATTTTCTGCATTGTGTATCCAAGAGGTGACGTCGTGAAATAGTTTGTTACTTGCTTACAATTTTTTTACAATTTCTTAAATGAAATGTCCATATTGTGCATCCAAGAGTTGACTTCAAGAAAAGAAATTGTTACTTACTGAGAATTTTTTAATAATTTCTTGAATTAAATTTCTACATCGTGTATCTAAGTCATGAAATTCTTGAAAGAAATTTCAATATAGTGTGTCCAAGAGTTGACTTCAAGAAAGAAATTGTTGCTTACTGAGAATTTTCTCATAATTTCTTGAATTAAATTTCTATATCGTGTAGCTAAGAGAAAATTGTTTGTGATAAAGAGAAAAAATATTTACTTACTTGTGATTTTTTCATAATATCTTGAATAAAGTATCTGTGCTATATATCCAAGAGGTGAAATCAAAAAAGAGTTTGTTACTTACTTACAAATATTTTCCTTATTTATAGAATTAAATTTCCATATTTTGTATCAAAGAGATGCCTTCAAGAAAGAAATTGTTACTTACTGAGAATCTCTTCATAATTTATTGAATTAGATTTCTACATCGTATATCTAAGTCGTGAAAACAATTAAGAGTTTGTATCCAAGAGGTGACTTCAAGAAAGAATTTCTTACTTACTTACTTACAATTTTTTCATAGTTTCTTAAATGAAATTTCTGCATTGTGTATCCAAGAGGTGACTTCAGAAAAGAGTTTGTTACTTGCTTACAATAGAACTATTCTAAAGAATAAAGACGGGTTAAGCTTAAAGATATTTATTGCTTAAACGTATTGACACACACCCCAAAGAGACGCACAAAGCCCAAAGAAACACACACAGCCCAAAGAGACACAAACAGCCCAAAGAGACAAACACAGACCAAAAAGACTCTACTTACTTACAATTTTTTCATAATTTCTTTAATGAAATTTCTGTATTGTGTATCCAAGAGGTGACTTCAAGAAAGATTTTTTTACTTACTTACTTACAATTTTTTCATAGTTTCTTAAATGAAGTTTCTGCATTGTGTATCCAAGAGGTGACTTCAGGAAAGACTTTGTTACTTGCTTGCAATAGAACTATTCTAAAGAATAAATACGGGTTAAGCTTAAATATATTTATTACTTAAAATTATTGACACATAGCTCAAAGAGACACACAAAGCCCAAAGAAACACGCACAGCCCAAAGAGATACAAACAGCCCAAAGAGACACACACAGACCAAAAAAAGACTCAAACAGCCCAAAGAGACACACAAACAGACCAAAAAAAGACTCAAACAGCCCAAAGAGACACACAGCCCAAAGAGACACACACAGCCACAATAGACACAAACACCTCAAATAGACACACACAACCCAAAGAGAAACACAACCCAAAGAGACAAACACAGACCTAAAAGACTCAAACAGCCCAAAGAGACAAATACAGACCAAAAAGACTCAGACACCCCAAAAAAGCTCAAAGAGACACACATGGCTCCTAAGAGACACAAACAGCCGAAAGAAACACACAAAGAGCAAAATGACTCAAACACCCCAAAGAGACACACATAGCCCAAGAATTTCTTCATAATTTCTTGAATTAAATTTCTACGTCGTATGTCTAAGTCGTGAAAACAATTAAGAGTTCGTTACTTACTTAGAATTTTGTCATAATTTCTTGAACGAAATGTCTTTTCGTTTATCCAGCAGGTGAATTCAAGAAAGAATTTGTTACTTACTTACAATTTTTTCATAGTTTCTTAAATGAAGTTTCTGCATTGTGTATCCAAGAGGTGACTTCAGGAAAGAGTTTGTTACTTGCTTACAATTTTTTCATAATTTCTTAAATGAAATTTCCGTATTGTGTATCCAAGAGTTGACTTCCAGAAAGAAATTGTTACTTATTGATAATTTTTTCCTAATTTCTTGAATTAAATCTCTACATCATGTATCTAAGTCATGAAGTTCTTGAATGAAATTTCCTTATTGTGTATCAAAGAGTTGACTTCAAAAAAGAAATTTTTACTTACTGACAGTTTTTTCATAATTTCATGAATTAAATTTCTATATCGGATATCTAAGTGAAAATTGTTTGTGATAAAGAGAAAAAAAGTTACTTACTTGCGATTTTTTCATAATTTCTTGAATGAAGTATCTGTACTGTATATCCAAGAGATGAAATCAAAAAAGAGTTTGTTACTTACTTACAAATATTTTCATAATTTCTTGAATGAAATTTCCGTATTGCGTATCCAAGAGTTGACTTCAAGAAAGAAATTGTTACTTACTGAGAATTTCTTCATAATTTCTTGAATTAGATTTCTACATCGTATATCTAAGTCGTGAAAACAATTAAGAGTTTGTATCCAAGAGGTGACTTCAAGAAAGAATTTCTTACTTACTTACTTACAATTTTTTCATAGTTTCTTAAATGAAATTTCTGCATTGTGTATCCAAGAGGTGACTTCAGGAAAGAGTTTGTTACTTGCTTACAATAGAACTATTCTGAAGGATAAAGACGGGTTAAGCTTAAAGATATTTATTTCTTAAACGTATTGACACACAGCCCAAAGAGACACACACAGCCCAAAGAAACGCACACGGCCCAAAGAGACACAAACAGACCAAAGAGAAAAACACAGACCAACAAGACTATACTTACTTAAAATTTTTTCATAATTTCTTTTATGAAATTTCTGTATTGTGTATTCAAGAGGTGAATTCAAGAAAGAATTTTTTAGTTACTTATTTACAATTTTTTCATAGTTTCTTAAATGAATTTTCTGCATTGTTTACCCAAGAGGTGACTTCAGGAAAGAGTTTGTTACTTGCTTACAATAGAACTATTCTAAAGAATAAAGACGGGTTAAGCTTAAAGATATTTATTGTTTAAACGTATTGACACACAGCCCAAAGATACATACAAAACCCAAAGCAACACGCACAGCCCGAAGAAACACAAACAGCACAAAGAGACACACACAGACCAAAAAGACTCAAACAGCCCAAAGAGACACACAAACAGACCAAAAAGACTCAAACAGCCCAAACAGACACACAGCCGAAAGTGACACACACAGCCTCAAGAGACATAAACAGCTCAAAGAGACACAGACAGCCCAAAGAGAAAACACAACCCAAAGAGACAAACACAGACCTAAAAGACTCAAACAGCCCAAAGAGACACATACAGACCAAAAAGACTCAGACACCCCAAAAAAGCTCAAAGAGACACACATGGCTCCTAAGAGACACAAACAGCCGAAAGAAACACACAAAGAGAAAAATGACTCAAACACCCCAAAGAGACACACATAGCCCAAAAAAACACAAGCAGCCCAAAGAGACACCCACGGGCTAAAGAGACACACACAGCCCGAAGAGACACACAAAGCCCAAAGAGACACATACAGACCAAAAAGATTCAAACACCCCAAAGAGACACACATAGCCCAAATTGACACACATGACTCCTAAGAGACACAAACAGTCAAAAGAAACAAACACAGACCAAAATGACTCAAACAGCCCAAAGAGACACACATAGCCCAAAGAAACACAAACAGCCCAAAGAGACACAAACAGCCCACAGAGACAAACACAGCCCAAAAAAGACACAAACAGCCAAAAGAGACACAAACAGATCAAAAAGACACAAACGGTAAAACGAGACACACATCCCAAAGAGATTCACAAAGCCCAAAGAAACACACACAGCCCAAAGAGACACAAACAGCCCAAAGAGACAAACACAGACCAAAAAGACTCAAACAGCCCAAAAAGACACACAAACAGACCAAAATGACTCAAACAGCCCAAAGACACACACAGCCCAAAGAGACACACACAGCCTCAAGAGACACAAACAGCTCAAAGAGACACAGACAGCCCAAAGAGAAACACAACCCAAAGAGACAAACGCAGACCTAAAAGACTCAAACAGCCCAAAGAGACACATACAGACCAAAAAGACTCAGGCACCCCAAAAAGACACGCAGTCCAACGAGACACACACAGCCTAAAGAGACACACACATCACAAAGAGACTTCCCACAGCCCAAAGAGACACATAAAGTTCAAAGAGACGTACACGGCCCAAAGAGACGCACACATCCAACAGAGAGACACAAAGCCCAAAACAACACAAACAGCCAAAAGAGGCACACACAGACCATAAAGATTCAAACTGCCCAAAGAGACACACAGCCTAAAGAGACACACACAGCCCAAAGAGACACACACCGCATAAATAGACATACACACAGTCCGAAGATAAAAAAAAACCCAAACGAGACACACTCACACACCCCAACCAGACAAAAAACGCCCATACAGACACATACATACCAAAAAGATTCAAACACCCCAAAGAGACACACATTGCCCAAAGAGACACACATGGCCTCTAAGAGACGCAAACAGCCAAAAGAAACACACACAGACCAAAATGACTCAAACATCCCAAGAGACACACACAGCTCAAAGAGATGCATGTGGCCCAAAGAGACGCACACATCCAACAGAGACACACAAAGCCCAAAATGACACAAAAAGCCAAAAAGCCAAAAACGACACAAACAGCCAAAAGAGGCACACACAGACCATAAAGATTCAAACTGCCCAAAGAGACACACAGCCTAAAGAGACACACACAGCCCAAAGAGACACACACAGGCTAAAGAGACATACACACAGTCCGAAGAGACACACAAAGCCCAAAGAGACACACAAACACAGCCAAAAGAGACAAAAAACGCCCATACAGACACATACATACCAAAAAGATTCAAACACCCCAAAGAGACACACATTGCCCAAAGAGACACACATGGCCTCTAAGAGACACAAACAGTCAAAAGAAACACACACAGACCAAAATGACTCAAACATCCCAAGAGACTCATACAGCTCAAAGAGATCCACGCGGCCCAAAGAGACGCACACATCCAACAGAGACACAAAAACCCAAAAACGACACAAAAACACAAAAAGCAAAAAACGACACAAACAGCCAAAATAGTCACACACAGACCATAAAGATTCAAACTGCCCAAAGAGACACACTGCATAAAGAGACACACACAGCCCAAAGAGACACACACAGGATAAAGAGACATACACACAGTCCTAAGAGACACACAAAGCCAAAAGAGACAAACACCCACCGCCAAAAGAGAAAAAAAACGCCCATACTGACACATACATACCAAAAAGATTCAAACACCCCAAAGAGACACACATTGCCCAAAGAGACACACATGGCCTCTAAGAGACACAAACATTAAAAGAAACACACACAGACCAAAATGACTCAAACATCCCAAGAGACACATACAGCTCAAAGAGATGCACGCGGCCCAAAGAGACGCACACATCCAACAGAGACACACAAAGCCCAAAACGACACAAACAGCCAAAAGAGACACACGCATACCAAAAAGATTCAAACTGCCCAAAGAGACACACAGCCTAAAGAGACACACACAGCCAAAAGAGACACACACACACAGGCTAAACACACACACACACCCCGAATACACACAAAAACCCAAAATACACACACACACAGCCCAAAGAGACAAAACACGCCCATACAGACACATACAGACCAAAAGATTCAAACGCCCCAAAGAGACATACATAGCCCAAAGTGACACACACGATACCCTAAGAGACACAAACAGCCAAAAGAAAGACACACAGACCAAAATGACTCAAACAGCCCAAAGATACACACATATACCAAAGAAACACAAACAGCCAAAAGAGACACAAGCCCAAATATAAAAAAATAGCCCAAAAAAAGGATTAAAGCGCAAAAATCTACATAAAAAGAAAAAAAAGTATCCGACCGTACGACGAGACACACAATCCAGAGATAATCAAAAAGCCCAAAAGAAACCCCGACAACTACCGAAGACACAAACAGCCAACAGAGACACACACAGACTATAAGGAAACACACAGTCACCAGAGACACACAAACAGACCAAAAAGACTCAAACAGCTCAAAGTGACTCACAGCCCAAATAGGCACACACAGCCTCAAGAGACACAAACAGCTCAAAGAGACACAGACAGGCCCCTCATGCAAACAATTCTGAGTGTAGTCTACTATTCCTTAATTAGCAGCATCGTACATTTTGTTTAAATACTTATTTTTTCATTTTCCAGATTCAAGATTTTTATTTAACACAAATGAATAGACAAGCTGAAGTATTTAAAACGAGTCAACATAGAGCTACGATCGCAATGAATGGTACTTTTTATACCTCCAAAATTGACTCCCCCTCCCCCTCTCCTACCCTCCCCTGCCCCTCAGAAATGGGGGAACGAAGGGAACGTTAGATCCTATTTTAAATTGACAATACTTTTCAAACGTTACTTGTGTATTATACAGACCACATCGGAGAGGTAAAGCTAGGTCAAGTAACAAATTACCTGAGTTAACAACCCCTTCGGGGTTACCTTAACTGTTAATCAGTTTAATCCTTTTTTTCTCCACCGTCATACAATCCAATCACTAATTAGAATCATTCACATTCCTATTATTCAAAACATTAATTAATATCGTTCATTGTCTACGTAAATTAAGTTATAGACAATACTGGTTTAGAAAAAACTGGAATAAGATAATTGATTATATTGGCAGCTAAACAAGACGCGCCGGTCATGTATACCGTGAATTAGAAATCCGGTAAATTGTGTCAGAAAAACTTGAACCAAACCAGATTATACCCACCTAACCAGATTATACCTACCAAACCAGATCCATAGGTACATGCACTGGAATGGTGCCATGGAATAGATTATACCCACCAAACCAGATCCATAGGTACATGCACTGGAAAGGTACCATGGAATGTAAATAGTTGACCCAGAAACTTGTCTGCGGAACGTAAAGTGGGACAAATAACACAGGATGGAACATAAAGGCCGCAAAATGGAACCCCTTACTCTACTTAAATTTCCTCTGGACAATTCCACTTTACATCACCATATGTAAATTTGATTCGACAAAAGGAAATAAGACACATGAAAAGAATTTCGTAAAATAATTCTGGCAAATTCCTCCAGTTTAAAATTTATCCTGTAAAGTCCTCCCCCCCCCCCCAGAAAGTTCTCGTTAGAATTTCCCCAGTAGAAAATTTTCCTCCCCCACCCACTGAAAAACATCTGTATACTTCCCATTAACAAATACTATGCACAAACAATGGGCAAATTTCATGACTTTCAGACCTTTTTCCAGGGGCTGTGGGGAGTCATTTTATCCCCTATGTCATAATTACTGGATCATTCAACTATGCTGAATAAAATGGATAACTAAAAATTTTGATCAGATGACTTTAGAGAAAAAGGGTCGAGGGAGGAAGGCTATTTGCGCTTTCAACCTAGAATAAACAGAAGCAATAATATACCTTTAAATCTAGCTTAAAATTGACCGATTGGGCCTTAAAAAAGTTTCCACCACTTGAGCCTGCTTCTCCCTTCAAAAACATAGATTGTCATCTGTGTTTTACGTAAAATCAAAGTACTTGAAAGCTTTTCTTTTTCTGTCAAAAGAAGGATACAAAATCATTCGTTTTTCCAAGGGAAAAAAAATATGAAAATAAATACTTACCTCGTTGGAAGATGCAACAGCGTGCAAATTTTCTACTTATCCTGTTTAAGCCTCAGAACCAGGAAGTTTTTGGTTTTCCCCTCACCTTTTCTCGTCAGGCTTGCTTATACAAACCACTCTATGGGAAAAGCCGGTTTTATATTTTTGTTTTTGAGTGATGAGCTAGAAAATCTTAATATTAGAAAGCCAAGAAGAAGGATGGTAAATTTGTTTTAAATCAAATAATTGGTTATCCGAGGCTATTCTGATTAAATATTTGAAGAATTGAATTAAAGTTACTGATTTCTTAATTCTTTTTTTAAAGTAAAACAATAATTCTTTTCAAAGCAGCTTCGGAGTTGAAAAACAGAAAAGTCACTTTTCATATTGTTTTGCAAGGTTCTCATCCCTTAGATGTATTAAATAATAAAAAAATAGTTTTTGAAGGGATACTAAGGAGCAAAATTAAAACTCAAAACGAACAGAAATTATTTTATATATTGAGTGATTGCCCCCCCCCTCCTTAACACCTTGCACTTCACACTAAAGTTTCTAGCACTTTCAAAAATGTTTCCCATTCTAATTAAACGGCCCTTGTGTTTCAGGAGTCGTTCTTAAAAAACTTGGAAACAGTAAAACTTTAGCCTAAAGAGTATGGTGTTGAGGATGGGGAGAACTCCTTCACATACAGAATAATATAACTTCATTTTGAGTTTTAACGTTGCTCTATACTTTTAGCTGAGAAAACTTGTTTTTTTATTTAATTTGTAGTTGTTTTTTCAAATAATGCCGGTAAATCTGGCACACAACCCTATGAAAAATTCCTTCCCATCACGAGAAACTCCTCCGTGAAAAGCTTCTCTAACGCAAAATACATCCTCCGTAAATTTTCATCTGGGCATTTCCATTCTCGCTGAAAATTCCCCCTCCTTTAAATTTTTTGCAGATGATTCAGCCTGAAAAATTCTCCTTACCATGCTTCCTTTTGAAAAAGACTTTTTCTAATCGTTTTTCCTATCACTCTGGAAATCCCCCTTCCGTGAAAAAATTTCCCTGGAAATTCAAACCCACTGAGAATTTCCCCCGGACAATTCCTAGGTCTTTAACATTTAAGAATTCGTTTCTAAAGTTTAGGGGAAAATACTTGAAATATCTTAAAATCCCTTCTAAAATAATAAGAACTACATTTAAAAACTAGAGTTAATGAAAAAGAGACTTGGAACCCAAAGTTACGGAAATACATTTTTTTAACCAAAATTTCACTAGGTATGATCCTGTCAAATCCATTCAATCTTTTAATCTCTAGTAAAAATGAAGTCTAGAGATAGTAATTCCTGAAACTTCAAAGATAGCAAGAAGCCCCTCAGTAGAATGGGGGGTTCTACTCCACGATTACAATACCCCTTCGAATCCCGATCCGGACACTTTTTTTTTAAACTCCCACGATCACCACGTGGTTTATGGTCCTAATATGGGCATAGAGTCCCTAGGGGAGATGGATTTCTGAGAAATTGATTGCGTAATCAAAGTGTGTCAATGACCCAAATTTCCAAGGTCGATGTTGTTGTTGTTGTAAGTGCACGCTCTCAGCGAATGTTATGATCCAGAAAGAGTATTTGTTGTTGTTTTGGTCATGTACATGCTCGAGGCGAATGTCATGGTGTCCAGAAATAGTATTTGTTGTTGTTGTTCGAGCCAAATGTTATGAGTTTCCCGGAAACAGTTAGATCACGTGTTTCCCTTCTCAGCCAATCAGCGAGTCGAATACATCCTCCTTCTCAGCCAATCAGGAGCGCGGAAATATTAGAAAAAGAGGATTGCAGGTTGGGCTAGTTTAGATTTTTAGTTTATTATTTTATTACGTATTTAGTTTAGATTTTTAGTTTATTCTAAGTTTATTTATTACCTTTATTTTAGTTTAGTTTTAGTTTGGTTTAGTTTAGATTTTAGTTTAGTTTTAGTTTAATGTTTAGTTTAGTGTTATAATTTATATTTTGTTTAGTTTTAGTTTAGAGTTTTAGTTGGTTTAGTTTAGTTTTAGTTTAGTCTAGGTTTTTAGTTTTAGTTTTAGTTTACTTTTAGTTTAGTTTAGATTAGAGTTTTAGTTTAGCTACAGTTTGCTAAAGAGTTTTAGTTAGAGTTTTAATTTAGTAGCTTAGTTTGGTTTTAGTTTAGTTTTAGATTAGTGTTTAGTTTTAGTTAAGAGTTTTATTTAGTTTAGTTTAGTTTTAGATTAGTGTTTAGTTTTAGTTAGAGTTATAGTTTAGTTTAGTTTTAGATTAGTGTTTAGTTTTAGTTTAGAGTTTTAGTTAGTTTAGTTTAGTTTTAGTTTAGTCTAGATTTTTAGTTTTAGTTTTAGTTTACTTTTAGTTTAGATTAGAGTTTTAGTTTAGCTACAGTTTTCTAAAGAGTTTTAGTTAGAGTTTTAATTTAGTTTTAGATTAGTGTTTAGTTTTAGTTTAGAGTTTTAGTTAGTTTAGTTTAGTTTTAGATTAGTTTTTAGTTTTAGTTAGAGTTATAGTTTATTAGTTTAGAGATTAGTGTTTAGTTTTAGTTTAGTTTTAGTTTAGTTTAGTTTTAGTTTAGTCTATATTTTTATTTTTAGTTTACTTTTAGTTTAGTTTAGATTAGAGTTTAGTTTAGCTACAGTTTGCTAAAGAGTTTTAGTTAGAGTTTTAATTTAGTAGCTTAGTTTGGTTTTAGTTTAGTTTTAGATTAGTGTTTAGTTTTAGTTTAGAGTTTTAGTTAGTTTAGTTTAGTTTTAGATTAGTTTTTAGTTTTAGTTAGAGTTATAGTTTATTAGTTTAGATATTAGAATTTATTTTTAGTTTAGTTTTAGTTAGTTTAGTTTTAGTTTAGTCTAGATTTTTAGTTTGAGTTTTAGTTTACTTTTAGTTTTTTTAGTTAATAGTTTTCGTTTTACATATGAGTTTTAGTTAGAGTTTTAATTTAGTAGCTTAGTTTGGTTTTAGTTTAGTTTAGTTTTAGATTAGTGTTTAGTTCTAGTTTAGAGTTTTAGTTAGTTTAGTTTAGTTTTAGTTTAGTTTATAGTTTTAGTTTACTTTAGTTTTCTAGTTACGAGTTTTCGTTTTACATATGAGTTTTAGTTAGAGTTTTAATTTAGTAGCTAAGTTTGGTTTTAGTTTAGTTTTAGATTAGTGTTTAGTTTTAGTTATAGTTATACTTTAGTAGTTTAGGGATTAGAATTTATTTCTAGTTTAGTTTTATTTAGTTTAGTTTTATTTTAGTTTGGTTTTAGTTTAGTTTTATATTATTGTTTAGTTTTTTTTTAGAGTTTTAGTTAGTTTAGTTTAGTTTTAGATTAGTGTTTATTTTTAGTTAGAGTTATAGTTTAGTTTAGTTTTATATTAGTGTTTAGTTTTATTTTAGAGTTTTAGTTATTTTAGTTTAGTTTTAGTTTAGTCTAGATTTTTAGTTTTAGTTTTAGTTTACTTTTAGTTTAGTTTAGATTAGAGTTTTAGTTTAGCTACAGTTTGCTAAAGAGTTTTAGTTAGAGTTTTAATTTAGTAGATTAGTTTGGTTTTAGTTTAGTTTTAGATTAGTGTTTAGTTTTAGTTTAGAGTTTTATTTAGTTTAGTTTAGTTTTAGATTAGTGTTTAGTTTTAGTTAGAGTTATAGTTTAGTTTAGTTTTAGATTAGTGTTTAGTTTTAGTTTAGAGTTTTAGTTAGTTTAGTTTAGTTTTAGTTTAGTTTAGTCTAGATTTTTAGTTTTAGTTTTAGTTTACTTTTAGTTTAGTTTAGATTAGAGTTTTAGTTTAGCTACAGTTTGCTAAAGAGTTTTAGTTAGAGTTTTAATTTAGTAGCTTAGTTTGGTTTTAGTTTAGTTTTAGATTAGTGTTTAGTTTTAGTTTAGAGTTTTAGTTAGTTTAGTTTAGTTTTAGATTAGTGTTTAGTTTTAGTTAGAGTTATATTTTAGTACTTTAGAGATTAGTGTTTAGTTTTAGTTTAGTTTTAGTTTAGTTTAGTTTTAGTTTAGTATAGATTTTTAGTTTTAGTTTACTTTTATTTTATTTTATATTAGAGTTTTAGTTTAGCTACAGTTTGCTAAAGATTTTTAGTTAGAGTTTTAATTTAGTAGCTTAGTTTGGTTTTAGTTTAGTTTTAGATTAGTGTTTAGTTTTAGTTTAGAGTTTTAGTTAGTTTAGTTTAGTTTTAGATTAGTTTTTAGTTTTAGTTAGAGTTATAGTTTAGTAGTTTAGAGATTAGAATTTATTTTTAGTTTAGTTTTAGTTAGTTTAGTTTTAGTTTAGTCTAGATTTTTAGTTTGAGTTTTAGTTTACTTTTAGTTTTTTTAGTTAATAGTTTTCATTTAACATATCAGTTTTAGTTAGAGTTTTAATTTAGTAGATTAGTTTGGTTTTAGTTTAGTTGAGTTTTAGATTAGTCTTTAGTTCTAGTTTAGAGTTTTAGTTAGTTTAGTTTAGTTTTAGTTTAGTTTAGAGTTTTACTTTACTTTAGTTTTTTAGTTACGAGTTTTCGTTTTACATATGAGTTTTAGTTACAGTTTGAATTTAGTAGCTTAGTTTGGTTTTAGTTTAGTTTTAGATTAGTGTTTAGTTTTAGTTAGAGTTATACTTTAGTAGTTTAGGGATTAGAATTTATTTCTAGTTTAGTTTTAGTTAGTTTAGTTTTAGTTTAGTCAAGATTTTTAGTTTAGTTTTGGATTAGTGTTTAGTTTTAGTTTAGAGTTTTAGTTAGTTTAGTTTAGTTTTAGTTTATTCTAGATTTTTAGTTTTAGTTTTAGTTTACTTTTAGTTTTTTTAGTTAAGAGTTTTAGTTTTACATATGAGTTTTAGTTAGAGTTTTAATTTAGTAGCTTAGTTTGGTTTTTAGTTTAGTTTTAGATTAGTGTTTAGTTTTAGTTTAAAGTTTTAGTTAGTTTAGTGTAGTTTTAGATTAGTGTTTAGTTTTAGTTAGAGTTATAGTTTAGTAGTTTAGAGATTAGAATTTATTTTTAGTTTAGTTTTAGTTAGTTTAGTTTTAGTTTAGTCTAGATTTTTAGTTTTATTTTTAGTTTACTTTTAGTTTATTTTAGATTAGAGTTTTAGTTTATCTAAAGTTTGCTAAAGAGTTTTATTTAGAGTTTTAATTTAGTATATTAGTTTGGTTTTAGTTTAGTTTTAGATTAGTGTTTAGTTTTAGTTTAGAGTTTTAGTTAGTTTAGTTTAGTTTTAGATTAGTGTTTAGTTCTAGTTAGAGTTATAGTTTAGTTTAGTTTTAGATTAGTTTTTAGTTTTAGTTTAGAGTTTTAGTTAGTTTAGTTTATTTTTAGTTTAGTCTAGATTTTTAGTTTTAGTTTTATTTTACTTTTATTTTAGTTTAGATTAGAGTTTTAGTTTAGCTACAGTTTGATAAAGAGTTTTAGTTAGAGTTTTAATTTATTAGCTTAGTTTGTTTTTATTTTAGTTTTATATTATTGTTTATTTTTAGTTTATAGTTTTATTTAGTTTAGTTTAGTTTTAGATTAGTGTTTAGTTTTAGTTATAGTTTATTTTAGTTTTAGATTATTGTTTAGTTTTAGTTTAGAGTTTTAGTTAGTTTAGTTTAGTTTTAGTTTAGTTTAGAGTTTTAGTTTACTTTAGTTTTTTAGTTACTATTTTTAGTTTTAAATATGAGTTTTAGTTAGAGTTTTAATTTAGTAGCTTAGTTTGGTTTTAGTTTAGTCTAGATTTTTAGTTTATTTTTAGATTAGTGTTTAGTTTTAGTTTAGAGTTTTAGTTTAGTTTAGTTTTAGTTTAGTCTAGATTTTTAGTTTTAGTTTTAGTTTACTTTTAGTTTTTTTAGTTTAGTCTAGATTTTTAGTTCTAGTTTTAGTTTACTTTTAGTTTAGTTTTAGATTAGTGTTTAGTTTTAGTTTAGAGTTTTAGTTAGTTTAGTTTAGTTTTAGTAGCTTAGTTTGGTATTAGTTTAGTTTAGAGATTAGAATTTATTTTTAGTTTAGTTAGTTTAGTTTTAGTTTAGTCTAGATTTTTAGTTTTAGTTTACTTTTAGTTAAGTTTAGATTAGAGTTTTAGTTTAGCTACAGTTTGCTAAAGAGTTTTAGTTAGAGTTTTGATTTAGTAGCTTAGTTTGGTTTTAGTTTAGTTTTAGATTAGTGTTTAGTTTTAGTTTAGAGTTTTAGTTAGTTTAGTTTAGTTTTAGATTAGTGTTTAGTTTTAGTTAGAGTTATACTTTAGTATTTTAGGAATTAGAATTTATTTCTAGTTTAGTTTTAGTTAGTTTAGTTTTAGTTTAGTCTAGATTTTTAGTTTAGTTTTAGATTAGTGTTTAGTTTTAGTTTAGAGTTTTAGTTTAATGTTTAGTTTTCTTTTAGTTAGTTTAGTTTTAGTTTAGTTTATTTTAAGTTTATTCATTACCTTTATTTTTAGTTTAGTTTTAGTTTAGTTTTAGATTAGAGTTTTAGTTTAGCTACAGATTGCTAAAGAGTTTTAGTTAGAGTTTTAATTTAGTAGCTTAGTTTGGTTTTAGTTTAGTTTTAGATTAGTGTTTAGTTTTAGTTTAGAGTTTTAGTTAGTATAGTTTAGTTTTAGATTAGTGTTTAGTTTTAGTTAGAGTTATACTTTAGTAGTTTAGAGATTAGAATTTATTTCTAGTTTAGTTTTAGTTAGTTTAGTTTTAGTTTAGTCTAGATTTTTAGTTTGAGTTTTTGTTTACTTTTAGTTTTTTTTAGTTAAGAGTTTTCATTTTACATATGAGTTTTAGTTAGAGTTTTAATTTAGTACTTTACTTTAGTTTCGTTTAGTTTTATTTTAATGCTCTAGTTTAGATTTTAGTATTGTTTAGTTTAGTTTATTTTTAGTTATGGTTTTGAAGTGCCTAAAAGGGAAAATAAATGCCGTTGTTCTTGTAGTTTCTTCAATGTCATAACGTCAACTAATAGCCTTTTCTACTGTTCACCGGAAGATATACTGTAATTTTAATGTCGAAAATCTCGGTGACTACACGTAGATCCTCGAGCGTGCTCTGATTAAGATCTAGCAAAATGTAACCGTAGGGCTTGCTAGTCGCCTGAGTGTACGCTGACAACAGAAATTTTGGAGCACCGGGGTTTATCTGTTTATTGAGAGTTATGAGTGAGCTAGAATCACGAACGACTCGATAGATAATATAGATGGTACAATTCAAAGCAAGGGTTCGTATACATTTGCTCTGATGAAACAGATTGGGTAAAACTATGGTTATGGAAATATGTTCATGATGAGATCGGACAGTGAACAATTGCAGCATTTCCTGTGAGAACTGTTCAATGGATTTAGTTAAATCACCAATAATCAGCCACGAGTTCAGTTCAATACTTTTGAAAACATCAAGTCCTCGTATGAATTGTATTGGTATGCTATGGCAATAGCTTTTATTTTATCATAGGACTCTTGCCAAATACTATAGCAATAGTAGATTTTTTTCGGCTTTTCCAAAAACATTTTATCGCAATTTTGAATTATTCTAGCTAAAAGTGTTGTTTTCCCCGACATCGAGGGCCCGCACAGAAACGATCTGAAGGATGTTTTAAATTGATACATGCTGTTGACAACAGCCGGATTATGACTAACTGTAAACCATATGTGTCCCATGAGTAGGTAGTAATTTTCCCATAGATCTATCTATTCAAGAACAAAAACAATATTTCATGGCAACATTTATTACAGCAATATGAACATTTATTCAATGTGACAAAATTTCATGGTCAACATGAAAACTCTATTTGTTCAACATGAATAATGATAACACTTTTTGTCTTTAAACACTTTTGTCCATCTACAGCACTTTATGTACATCAACACTTTTCTGTACAACACTTTTATATACAACAACATGAACACTTGTTCAACTTGACAAAATTTCATGGTCAACATGAAAACTCTATTTGTTCAACATGAACAATGATAACACTTTTTGTCGTTAAACACTTTTCTGTACAGCTCTTTTCTGTACAACACTTTTGTCCATCTACAGCACTTTTTGTACAACACTTTTCTATATAACACTTTCTGTACAACAACAAAAATACACTTGGAACAATAGCACAGTTGAACATTACAGTGAATTTAAAAATAGGGTTCCCTCCCCCCCAGGGCCGCGGGGCCGAAGGCCGGCCGACCGCGGGCGGAACCCCCCCCCCCCCTGGGCGGCCGCGGGACGGGACCCCCCCTCCCCCCGGGAGCCGCGGGGCGAAAAACAATAGTTGTCATCACTGCGGCTGCTACAGGTTAGTGGATGGGTTAGTGGTTAAGCTAGTGAGATTGGGATTAGTTAATTTATGAAAGGTTGAGTGGTGGTTAGTCAGATTAGGTTAATTTATCCAGACCAAGTTGATTACGATAGTCTATGCATTCAACCCGGTCCGAAATACGATAGTGGCCGTGGGGTAGGACAGTAACACCATTCTCGAGCACATAGGCTTTGTCGGATATACACGACATTGCATTCTTCTCCACTCTCACAGTATAATTTCCATACTGCAGAGAGCGACTTGCAAGTACTTGTGCTCTCGGCACTAGGCTATTTTCTACACAGTCTCTGTACACGCTCATGTTGAAATTGCTCTTTACAAAATGTGTAGGCACCCCTTTACACGCCTTCTTTTCATCCCCACTATGAGTTTCCACGCAATAAACTTTGGGGCCCGGGAACACCCCATTGGATATCAAATCACTCCCCGTCTCTGATTTTAACATTAATAGTTGGTTGGGGGCTTGACGTTTCACCAGCTCGGGGTAGAGCGATGGATTCAAGTTGGTGAAATCCATCCGCGAGCTGATGTGCACCCCATTTTGCAAATCACCCAATAAATCCAATTCAGTCCCATTTACCTTTAACAGTAGAGAATCTGTATCACCATAGTAAACTTGAACCTCCCGTGGCCATTGCACCTTGCACACATTGTAAAAGAACGACAACATGAGCTTTTTTGAAATTTCCAGTACTGAACTGCCGCCTGCTATATTCTTGTTCAGTACCACATTTCGCTTTCGCCTGTGTAGAAGAACCATGCCAGTCTCTTTGCTCGCGAACGATGTAAAATTGGGATCGGCAATAATTCGTGCCCACTCGAAATGGTCAGTCACATCATCACATTGAGAACTAGTACGTATGCTCTCACACATAGTGCCAACCACTTAATTTAGGATAAGCTTGTACTGGTCCGTCTTTCCCATCGAGTTGACCCGAGATCATTTAACAAAAAAAGCGTCAATAAACGTTGTCAAATCGGGTTACTGACTGAAAAGCAGGAACATGTGCGTTTTAGTGATCTTGAAACCATTGCTCACCATCCAATGCAAAATCACATGGTGAACAACGATATTATCTTTAGGGTCCAAATCAGCAATCAGTTTCTGTTTAGAGGGAGTCCAGTGCATCCCCATATCCTCAACCACTGAACGATTGTAGGGGCTCAGCGAGCCCCTGCTCACCGGCCGATTGATACAGGGAAAAACAAAATCTTGGACTGAGTCGTGAAGCACCAGCGGAATGTGACCGTCAACTTCAAAGAACCATACTTTTGGCCCATTGTCCTCGACGGTGGTAATGTCGGTGAACTCACAAGGATTCTCAAGCCATTGATAGTCCCCACACGGCACAGAGCAGTTAGATATTGCCGAGGGGTACAACGAGTTCATGTCCAAGAACACTGCATTTAACTTTGCACTGGTGCATTGTCCGCTCGGATCGGTTGATAAGACGCGGTCCCCATGAAAAACATACCCACCCCTCATTGAACGCGCTACAAAAAGGTGCTGATCTACGTCGGTGATTAGGCCTATTTCCTCCCTGCTAATTTTTAAAATTAAATCCATCACTAAATGGGGTGTGGAAAAATAATATCCTATATCTAACCCGAACTCTGAATAGATTTGGTCTGTGTTCTTACAGACTATATCCAACAGAGATAGAACGTCACTGGCCAAGTACAGTCAACAATAATCTCACCCATTTTGACAACCCCCCTTGGACCACACCTTCTTGGCAAACTCATACTCCTCGGCTGTGCATTCACTGTTGGTCAGTGAATTGTAAAAAGCTTCAATTGGAGGTAGTTTCTCCTCACTTAAGCGTGCACCAGAACAGTAATAATCGTATGCGTATATACCTTTGCGGGTCAACAGGTCATACATTTCACTGTCTGGAAAGTGCTGTTTAAGCAAGGGAAAGCTATCAAAATTTTCGCTTTTTTGCACTTGAATCAATTGACTCAATGCCTTGGGAAAAAACACTAAAAGAATCTAAAAACCTGATTTTATTCCAGCACGTATGCCCATTATACACTGCCTGCCATTTCAGTTCGAGAAGCAAAAACTTCTCGGCCGATTTGGGAATAATGTTGTAGATAAATGAACTATTTACCCATGGACAATCTACTCCCCCTCCCTCCCTATGCCTACGTGCCAGTGCCGGTAAAATAAATTTTAAGTCATAATTGGAATTATGAATAAAAACAGGGATAAAAAACTGCTGGCTAACATTTAAATTACACGATTGATGCGCAACCCCCCTAAAATTACTACCCCCCGAGGATATTTCCTGCCACAAATGGTCATGGTCTCTGACTTTCCCCTCCCCCTCTTTTCCCTTTAGTCCCCTTATCCCCCTCTACAAACTCTCCCTTACAAACCCAACATATTTTTTGATTTTTAATCGCGAGACGATCCTCTGCAGACAACACCATTGGATAATGCGTATTTCTCAAACGAGAAATAGCACCATTAGCCGTGCCAATCAGTTTAGTCAGTGCCTTGACCATGAACTCCCCCTCATCCAATGTCTCAACTATTTCTAACAACCGCATGGTGTTAGAACTATCTCTTTGTGCGTGGGCATAGGACACTGCAATAGCCTTATGTTCGTTGACTTGATTTGGATATTTGGGATCATTCATTTCAACCAGCTTAGCTTCACAGTCCAAAAATATTTTGCTGCACTAGAGGAGTTTGTTTTGAAAATTTTTGAAACGTAAAATGGACCTATCCCCTGAAACCGTTTCCACTGTCTGATAGCCATGCCGTCTACAATGCCTCATATGATTCCGTAGTTTTATATCACTACGGAATTGTGACAAGCATGTTGGACAGTAGAAACGTACCCCCCTATGCTTCCCACCCCCCAGAACTCTACTAATGTCGGTGCTCGGATTAAAGTGCTCAATTGAATTTGCAGGGTCACTAGGTGGCGTGCATAACAACCAAACCCAGTGTCTGACCAAATCAACTGACGGGCCCCTTATGGGGAAGACCACCTCCTTTTTCAAACGAATCCCATCTTAAAATTCAGTTTCATACTGAACCACAGTAACGCCGATATTTAAGTGGGCATTAGCCCTTTCAAACATGTCAATGGATCGAAGCGTTACTGGGTATTTCCCCTCTAAGCAAGAAAAATCTACAACTGAGAAATCGGAGCCGTCCTTCCCATGTACAGCCCACTTGTCTTAATTCGTCTTGGTGGCGTCATCTGCTACAGGCTGAAATGCTGATATGAGTAAAGCATATCTGAAACACTTTTGACATGTTTCAAAACGGATCCACTGGACACAACGACAACCTACTAGATCTTGATTATAATTTAAAAATATGGACCTTTTCCCCGCGGCCCCCCCTCTTAAAAGCAAATCTTTCTTACTTTAACTTTTCTTTTCACTTAAATTTTCCACCAAAAGTAATAGACAGCCACTCCCATTTTCATTAAAGTTCTCGAGATGCGTTATAATTTGATCGACCCAATCGATGAAAACACCCTCAAAATTTTCCAAATTCGAATAAACCAAACGCATCTCGGAATGTACAAATTGATAATAAACTTCACTTTTCCCCTCATTTAAATAAGAAACTTTTAAAACAATAGAAACCTTAATTGAATCCCTCCCCCACAATTGAATTTGATTCTCCAGAAGTGCACGAGTTTTATCTATATATGCATGCACAATTTCTACAGGGTCATAAACAAATTTTCCCCCCAGTATTGAATTAAAATGATCACCAAACGTCGCAGTGTAAACAACTATATTATTTAAAAGTCTGTTGGGCAGCTGAAAATCGGGGAGAGTTGTACCCCCCTCCCCCTCTTCGCGCTGACCCCCTCCCCCCAAGTGTTCAACAAAATCTGAGGCCAGCTCCCCTTCGGTTGTTGGAAGTGGAGTTGTTTTGCTATAGGCGGTGGGAGGGGGAGGGTTCACGGTAAAATAATCCAAAATCTGCAAGGTGTTTGTGGTCAAGTCAACCAGCTCAACTGTGCTATTATATAAATTAAAAAGAAAATTATCTACAAACCCGTCAATGTTAAAAGGTACTTCAATGCTATCATCCCATGTTAAATTGTTGGGGGACTCCACGTGTGCATCCTCTCCTTCTCCAACTGACGAGCAGGGGGGAGATGGCGAGTATGGAACCAGGACAACCTCTAAATGAAAAAATAGCTTATTTTCAAAGTGTTCAAATCATCCCCTACTGTTTAAAATTTTGATTATTATTTATATATTTTTTAAAACGTAATTAGTAGTAGTACTAGTAGTAGTAGAAGCAGTATGTAAATAGTAACATTTGTTTAATTCACTTTTCCCCTCAACTATCGATATTCTGAAAGTTCCAATTTTCAACTTAATATATGGTATTTACAATCTAAAACGCCGCTTTACATAGAATTGACAATTTGATATTGTTCAAACAACTCCCCCCCTTCCCACTTTCCACTTTTCAACCCCCCCCCCCCGAGCCGGTCATCGTGGCGCTTCCCCCCAACGCGCCCAAGTCTCCCGACACAACCCTGTGGCGGTTCCCTGACCCCTGTTGCATCCCCCGGTGCTTCCCTAACCTTGCCCCACAGCGCGTATCGGACCCACCGGCACTTTCCGGGCTCCACCGCGGCTCCCCGCCATTTACAAAATACCCCAAAAAAGTTGAAATATTTCTAATTCCATACAGGTTCGGTAAACACATGAGTTTAATTATGGAGGTTAGATGAACGAGTTTAAACTTCAAAATATTGAGAATCGTTAAGCCGCTTTCCCCACACTTCTTAGGCATTATACCGCTGTTTTGACATAATGCTCCCCGTGTGAGATTATAAATAATTTTGGCATCTCCTTTTCATGTTTTGTTTTACATTAGCGGTTTCAGTCAATCAAGGTTTCAATGGCCTTTGCGTAATTCTATGTTTTCTGAAATAGCGGAGAACAAATTGTCTGCAAAATTAATATTAGGACATTGGAGTTCTATATTCTATGTAGGAGCGAAACATGGCACGATAGAAATATTCAGTGTAAATTAGAACGACAATATGTGACAGATGGGATAATTCTCTCAAAATTAGGTGAAAAAGAGCGTCTGCTTCAAGGTACTTAAAACTATGTGATATTCAATTGTGAAAAATAGGCGATTTTGAGTTTCAAATGGTGAGCATTAATTAACTAGAAATTACCCATGAAAAATATTCGCTTATGAGATAGCGGTGAAGAGATAGGGGGAATGCATAGAAAATAGCAAAGATTAGAAAAAGAGGAGCGGTTTCCTTTGACTAGCAAGCAAAAAATTTACATTATATTAAGATATGTCCGAGGGAGATAAATTTAAAACACGGGTTGGGGGGTGAGGGGTTAATATCCCGCTGCGATAAGTTTATATTGGGAATTGAAAAAGAAAAAACATTGGAAGAAATAGAAAGGTAGGAAAAAATGCTTACATTTGCATAATCCGTCTGGGCTTGGGTGCCCGAAGGACCAGGTAACGTGTGTTGGAGGGCGGACGGGCTGGCGACGTTATGTTCTTGCGCGGCTGGGCCGGCTATTTCACGATCTTGCGTAGCTTCGGCATTGTAGTTATCCGTCCACTCTCTCTTTAACTTTCTGCCCGGCCGCATTGGGGCTGGCACTGATGGGGCTGCCTCACCCTCTCTGGCTTTCTTGGAAGGAGGGGGCACGAATTCTTCATAATTGACCTTAAAAAGAAGAGAAAAAATTAGTATCAAAATAATTTGCCCCTTTTTTTTTACAGAAAGAAAGTTAGTACCCTCATCCATGTAATTTATCTCTTTTCAGTAAAGTAAAAACTAAAATTTTTGCGAGAAATATATTTGGCTTAGAAATCAAACGTTTTTATTAGACAATCAGTAGTCTATAGCCATAGGATAGGAATCATTGTTTCTATTTTTACCATTTAGAAAAATATTAAATTTTCCGGTCTATAGGCTTTAAATTAGATCGTTAACCCATCGACCTGTATGCCTATATTTTGCAAACATAGGTTAAAATGCTATTCAATTTACGCATAATTTAAGCTTCATGCAACTCCCAAAGACTTTTCTAGCCCTGCACTGTTTGTTTTCATTTTACACTGATGGCGGTAGAATTGAAGGCATTGCCCTCCCCCATTACATAATTTACTTACAACGAAGCTGTTAGAAGCATTGTTTTGCCCCCTCCCCCTTTCACATAATGTTCTAAATATATTTTTAAACTTAATTTGAAAATAATCTCTTTCATCGCTTCTCCGACAAATACAAGGCCCTTACTTTCAATGCGAAGAAATAGTTTGTTTTCATTTTACACTGATGGCGGTAGAATTGAAGGCATTGCCCTCCCCCATGACATAATTTACTTACAACGAATCTGTTAGAAGCAATGTATTGCCCCCTCCCCCTTTCACATAATGTTCTAAATATATTGTTAAACTTAATTTGAAAATAATCTCTTTCACCGGCTCTCTGACAAATACAAGGCCCTTACTTTTAATGTGAAGAAATAGTTTGTTTTCCTTTTACAGTGATGGCGGTAGAATTTAAGGCCTTGCCCTCTCCCAGTCCAAAATTTCAGTACAACGCAGCAGTGAGAAGATAGGTATTTGGCACTCCCCCTTTCACATAATGTTCTAAATATATTGTTAAACTTAATTTGAAAATAATCTCTTTCACCGGCTCTATGACAAATACAAGGCCCTTACTTTTAATGAGAATAAATAGTTTCTTTTCATTTTACACTGATGGCGGTAGAATTGAAGGCATTGCCCTCCCCCCGTCCATAATTTAATTACAACGAAGCTGTTCGACGAAATTTCTTGCCCCCTCCCCCCTTTCAAATAATGTTCTAATTATTTTGTTAATATTAATTTGAAAATAATCTATTTAACCGGCTCTCTGACAAATACAAGACCCGTACTTTTAATGCGAAGAAAGAGTTTGTTTTCCTTTTACACTGATGGCGGTAGAATTGAAGGCATTGCCCTCCCCCTTTACATAATTTACTTACATCGAAGCTGTTAGAAGCATTGTATTGCCCCCTCCCCCTTTCACAGAATGTTCTAAATATATTGTTAAACTTAATTTGAAAATAATATCTTTCACCGCATCTCCGAAAAATACAAGGCCCTTACTTTTAATGCGAAGAAATAGTTTGTTTTCATTTTACACTGATGGCGGTAGAATTGAAGGCATTGCCCTCCCCCATTACATTATTTACTTACAACGAAGCTGTTAGTAGCAATGTATTGCCCCCTCCTCCCTTTCACATAATGTTCTAAATATATTGTTAAACTTAATTTGAAAATAATCTCTTTCACCGGCTCTCCGACAAATACAAGGCCCTTACTTTTAATGCGAAGAAGTAGTTTGTTTTCATTTTACACTGATGGCGGTAGAATTGAAGGCATTGCCCTCCCCCATTACATACTTTACTTACCACGAAACTGTTAGAAGCAATGTATTGCCCCCTCCCCCTTTCACATAATGTTCTAAATATATTGTTAAACTTAATTTGAAAATAATCTCTTTCACCGGCTCTCTGACAAATACAAGGCCCTTACTTTTAATGCGAAGAAATAGTTTGTTTTCATTTTACACTGATGGCGGTAGAATTGAAGGCATTGCTCTCCCCCATTACATAATTTACTTACATGGAATCTGTTAGAAGCTATGTATTGCCCCCTCCCCCCTTTCACCTCATGTTCTAAATTTATTGTTAAAATTAATTTTAAAATAAACTCTTTAAACGGCTCTATGACAAATCCAATGCCCTTACTTTTAATGCGAAGAAATAGTTTGTTTTCATTTTACACTGATGGCGGTAGAATTGAAGGCATTGCCCTCCCCCATTACATAATTTACTTACAACGAATCTGTTACAGGCAATGTATTGCCCCCTCCCCCCTTTCACATAATGTTATAAATATATTTTTAAAAATTATTTTAAAATAATCTAGTTACCCTGATCTCTGACAAATCACAGACCAAGAATTTTAATTCGTATAAATATTTTGTTTTAATTTTACACTGATTGCGGTAGAATTTATGGCCTTGACCTCCCCCTTTATAGACGGTCCATAAATCTCAGCGGGGTGTGTAAAGATAGTGCCCCCTCCCCCCTTTCAACTACCTTTCTAAATATATTTTTAATCGCAGTTTTTATATTATATATTTAAAAGGCTCTCTTACAAAAACAAGGTTACGAAACTACATGCTTAATATACAGCAATCTCTTTTTGCTTAAAACTGTTTTAATTTGACAGCCATAACAAAACCCTTTGACTAGACGGATAGCGTGAACACACCGAAAAAAGGGTGACAGCTAATTATAGGCCTCACATTGAAGTCTTGTGTCAAATCAGAGTGAGCTAATAACAACAGAGCGATGGATGTCTCAGTTAGATAAAAGATTACAATTGAGAAAAGTCAAAATTTAACGAAAAGAGAATTATTTATTTTTGCGAGAATTTGGGTTTGTAAAACAATGGTGGGGGGGGGGGTTAGGTTTTGAGGGTAAAAGAATATATTTTATGTTTTCCATTGATTATAATGATGTTTGTATGGTTTTGGGGGGGGGGATTTGGGGTAAAGGAATATATTTACGTTTTAGCTGAATATACTGGAGGATGTCCAAGGAAAATTCGTTTGAAAATAAAAAATGTACTTACATTGCAAATTGAAGTTGACATGGCTTCTAATTCATCAAATTTATCCATTGTTGTTTCAATTGTGTCACAATACTTTCTGATAATTGAATTACATTGCGTGCCCGTTATATACGAAATCTCAAGGTCGAATTGTTATGTAACGGGGAAAACCATTTGTAACAAGCCCTCTGATTGGTTGAGAAGGGGGATGTAACCGACTCGCTTATTGGCTGAGAAGGGAAACACGTGATCTAACTGTTTCCGGGAAACTCATAACATTTGGCTCGAACAACAACAACAAATACTATTTCTGGACACCATGACATTCGCCTCGAGCATGTACATGTCCAAAACAACAACAAATACTATTTCTGGATCATAACATTCGCTGAGAGCGTGCACTTACAACAACAACAATATCGACCTTGGAAATTTGGGTCATTGACACACTTTGATTACGCAATCAATTTCTCAGAAATCCATTTCCCCTAGGGACTCTATGCCCATATTAGGACCATAAACCACGTGGTGATCGTGGGAGTTTAAAAAAAAGTGTCCGGATCGGGATTCGAAGGGGTATTGTAATCGTGGGAGTAGAACCCCCCATTCTGCACCCCTCAACTAGAACTCTAGGTTTTTTATATTATCAACTTCATTTTCTATTTTTTAAAGCCTTCCTCACCTCCATGGAGAAAATCATTTTTAGGAATCTGGTATCACATTGAATAGCTTTTCAAACCGTTCCTAACATCTCCCCAAAAAATAGTGTCTCAGATTATCAGCTATACATAGCCAGTGGCTCGGCATTCACTTTAAAAAAGAAGAAGAGTAAACGTTTTGAATTCTGATATTTAAGTGAAGTTTATCTTAAATTTTGTAACTTCAAAAAATCTGTTTCAGTGATAAAATAGAAAGTCTTATGTCCCATCAAAATTGGTTAATTTTGACAAAATACACTAAATCTTCTTATTTTCAGAACGTCAGAAATATCTATTTCGCTGTGTAAGTAATTAGTTTTCAATTAGTTTTTATTGAGTAAGTTTTTAGTTTTCTTAGTTTTGATTAGTTTAATTAGTTTTATCAGTTTTAATAGTTTAGTTATTTGTTTTAGTTAGTTTTTATTTATTGGTTTTTTATTTTGCAAGTTATTAGTTTTCCGAAATGAAACTCAAGATCTCAAGATCAAACTCAACAGATCAAACAGATCAACACGAACTCAAGATCAAATAAACAGACGCGTGTTATTTCCCTGTGATTATGGAGATCTGAAAAGCAAGCATTTTGTGGCAGCCAGTAGCACCAATTTAGGAGATGCCTAGATAAGGGAAAATGTCTTTTTTTTGGTATTTTCATGAAATTATCTTTTGCTGCTATTTTTATTGACAGAACTGAAATAAAAAGACGTTTAAAAAAGAAAGAAACATAATAGCCTAGATGTGAAAAAACAACACTTTAAACCCCTCCTGCTACCACCATCCCCTCTCTCAGTTTTATTTACAACGGAAAAATGTTTTAACAGCGATAGTGACAAATTACACAAATATCAAATAGATTGCAAGTTTTATTCTCATTTGATTTGCCAGGAATCTTAATCTAACGTTAAATATTTGACAAATGTCTTTAATTATAATACAGTTTCTTGTCCATGCTACTGAAGTTTGAATTTGATTGTAATAAATATTTCATGGATAAGAAAAATTTTAAATAAAGTAAATTAACTTATCTACTTATGAAATAATTTTGTATGTAGGATCTATTGGTTCACCATTTTTTTTCTTGACAAAAAAAATATGTATTTCTAAATTCTTAAGTATTGTTGAAGACACGCAGAGTGGCTGTGTAGATCAGTATCAGTAGATTTAGAATTTTTGAGAGCTTCGAAACTGAGGTGTGGTTAAACTCAGGGTTGCCACCGCTGGTGATTTACCACCAGATCTGGCAATTTTTCATCCTCCTGGTGATTTTATTTTTTAATTCGGTGATTTTCTACAAAAGTGGTTGACATTCCATTCATGATTTGTTTCCACTATCTTACAGAATTGAAATAATCAGTGACTTTCATATTTCATGTCTTGTTTTATTCGTTATTCTAAAGAATGGTGTTATTTTGAGCTTTTCTATATCCTTTTAGCTTGGCAATCGGTTTCCCGTAGTTACAAATTTGAATTTATAAATACATGCGTGTATTTTCCCATGCGTGCTATAAACGGATTGAGGCTCAGAAATGAAAAAAAAATTCTCAGGTAAAGAAAGCATAGTCCCACATGAACATAGATTCAGCAGCCTAGGATAGTTTTTTTCCAAGGGACTTAACAGTCTCAGGGAAAGGGGAGAAAAGATAATAGGTTTTGAACGCTACATATAGTTTGTTTTTAGTGTCTTGAACACACTAAACAGAGAAATTGTCGCAATGTTTTTTGGTTCTTTAGGCTTTTGTTTTGGTGATTTTGGTGAAATACTGGTGATCTTTGGTGATTTCTTGGTGAAAAATGGTGGTTTTTGGTGATTTTCTTGGCGAAAAACTGGTGATTTTCATTTCGTTGTGGTGTCAACCCTGGTTAAACTGACCTCTCTAATGCAGAAGCTCTGAAAGAAATGACTATATCATTCTCTCCGAATCTGCCTAGAACTGATGATGTGGATAGAAGATTACTTGAGAAGCCTGGAACTGGAGACCCGTGTGGGGGAGGGTGAATCTCCTTCAAGAACTAAGCCAGATGTGGGAGTACCTCAACGGGGGGTACTAAGCCTATTCCTCTTCCTTATTTTTTGCAGTGATATTAGTTTTAAACATATTCTGGGATGCAATCTGTATATGTATGCTGATGATATTGCACTTGTTGCAACATAAAGAGATAAGCATGTCCTGCAAGCTGCTGTCCAGAAGGGTCTTGATTATCTTGGTTTATGGACAACTGTCAACAACATGGAATTCTCTCCTGCTAAGTCAGCAGTGCTCCTCTTCACAAGGACAAAGATCCATTCAACGCCAAGGCTTCCAATCAATGGCACCACTGTCCCAGCAGTTGAAAAGTTCTGCTACCTTGCGGTGACTTTTGACACTTCACTCTCATGGACTCACCATGTGAATTATTTAATTGGAAACCTCAAGAGCAGAGCCAACTTTTTCAATACTATTTGCTTATCTAAGAGATAGTGGTGGATCCAGAGGGGTGAGGGGGCGCCTCCCCCCTAGTTTAGTCTACAGTAGTGTAATTTCCTTAAATAACGCCCGTTTACGTTAATTAAACTTGGTCCTCACGAAATTTTCTAGGAGCCATCTATTTGCCCCCCCCCCTAAATTATTTTTATTGGATCAACCTATTTTGCAACCCCCCCCCCCACCTAAAAAATCCTGTACCAGTCCCTGCTAAGAGAGGAACCCATTCCTCTTTTGCCACCCAGCTTGTGCGAACAGTTGTAATAAGAAAGCTGGATTATGGCTTCCTCCTATACCGAGAAGCACCTGCCCAACTCCTGAAAAAAAAAACTAAATACAGCCCTGCATTGTATACTGAGGAAATTTCTTGGATGCCTAAAACCAACCCCCCCCCCCCTACCTGTAATATACTGTGAACTAGGACTGACAACATTAGTAACTAGAATGAAGAAATTAGAAGCACAATATTTTACACGGAAGATGTTGATCCCAAATGACATTATCTACAAAGAACTTGTCGAAACATATGATCAGAACCAAAGATTTAAACCAAAATCAACTCCACAATACTGTCGAATGGTGAAACAAATCTCTGAAACACCTGGTCAGGGGCGGATCCAGGATTTGTTTAGGGGGGGGGGGCACAAAATAGATTTATCCGACAAAAAAATTGGGGGGGGGGGTGCAAAATAGGTTGATCCGATAATCATGCGTTAGGAGCAAGTTTAATTAACGTAAGCTTGAGTTAATTAATTAAATTACACTTCTTTAGACTACGCTAGGGGGGCGCGCGCCGCCCTCTCCCCCTGGATGTGCCGCTGCACCTGCTCCTATCCCAAGTAGGTTCAGCTACTAGTACAGGTATAAAGTCAAATATAGCCCTACCCCCCTTCTCAAGGGGTAGTCCAGAGGCACCAGAGATGGCAAGAGCTAGTTGGCATGAATGGGTATACCAGTGGACACAGACTGGGCATAGGATGTTATTCACTGATGGATCATGCTTTGCCACTGGGGGTGGGGCTGCAGTTGTGGTCCTTGGGTTAAGCCACTATCTTTTAAAGTAACAGAGAAGTTGTCAATATTTTTCACTTGAATTGTATGCACTATTGAAAGCTTTTGAATTTATGGCAAGTGTTTTGCCAGTAAGTAAATATTTGATATGTTGTGACTCACTTTCAGCACTGAATTATTTGATGTATGGTCATAGGCAAGCAAGAAAATCAGTGCTGCTCTTAGAAAGATACTACTAAAACTGATAATAGCCAGCTATGAGATTTTAGCAACATGGGTACCAGCACATGTTGGAATTATGGGAAATGAGCTGGCAGATAAGCCGGCAAAATGGGGTGCTAGGTATGGAGAGAATTTAGTATGTCAGTATTCAGTGTTAGATTACTTATGTTACTATGATAAGTCGCTAAAGGAGAAGGAGAATGAGGTTTTTGGTCAAAGGTCTCAGAACCAGATCCTTGATTTGTATGATTATGGTTCCCCACCTCCTGATCTATGCCACCCAGTCAGACACCTGGCTATCAGTATATTCAGTTTCAGAACAGGCTATGCTCGAATTAGGAGTGTTTTATTTAAACGGAAGTCAGTAGATTCTCCATTAAGTGAGGTCTGCAATGGAGAAGAGAGTGTTAGGCATATTTTAATGCATTGTAAAAAGTATGAGACACAGATATTGCCAGTGAAAAAAGCTTGCCTAAAGTATTTTGCTGCATTCATGCTCAGAAGTAGGCTATCCTGGGTCCTGCACAGGCACCACCATGGGCTAGGAAAAAGTCTATGGCAGTATTAGGCCATAAAATAAAAGTTCAAAATAGGGATAAAATACTTTTTAATAGACAGTCTATTAAAATTCACAAAAAATACCAGATATTTTTTTTTGTTAAGAAATAAGACCATTTTATTTTGTTCGAGAATGTCTCTTTGATTTCTAGAGATCGGGGTTTAAAGCAAAACTTTCGTGAAACTCTTGAAATAAAGAAAATCTTATTCAAAAACTTTGCTTTGAATCGGGATACAGGTGAATTTGGGCTGAACTCTATCTATGATAATTTATTAAAATTAACTAAAAAAAACAAGTTTTTTTTAACTGAAAGTAAGGAGTGACATTAAAACTTAAAATAAACAGAAATTGTTCTGTATAAGAAAAGGGGATGTCCCCTCCTCAACTCCTCGCTCTTTACGCTAAAGTTTTTTATTGTTTTAAAAAATAAAGTTGTGAGACAGAGTCAAACTTTAGCGTAAAGAGCGAATAGTTGAGGAGCGGACAGCCCCTTTCATATACGGAATAATTTCTGTTTGATTTAAGTTTTAATGTCGCTCCTTACTTTCAGTTAAAAAAAACTTGTTTTTTTAAGTTAATTTCTGAACGTTTTTGAATTAATGCAGCTTTGATTTTGGCTCACCGTACATGAATAATTGAAACGAAATTCGCATATTAATTTTTCTTTTTTTGGCTAATTGGCTCTCTCGAAATTTTGTTCTGATGTAACTTACGAATTAACTTACGTAACGAATTTCTATATTCGTATGTTTTATTACGTATATTAGGGAGTTCGCTCCCTAGTTAATACCTCGCTCTTTACGCTAAAGTTCGAATTTTGTTCGAATCACAAACCCCTGAATCACACAGGCCTGTTAATTAGAATAGATAGCTCTTTTGAAAGTACTGAAAAACACTTTAGCGTAAAGAGCAAGGTATTGACTAGGGGGCGAACTCCCTAATATACGTAATAATTTCTCTTCGTTTTAAGTTTTAATGTTGCTCCTTACTTTCAGTTGAAAAAAAGTTTTTTTTATTTAATTTCTGATCTTTTTTAAATAATGCTGAGAAATCTGGTGCCCCCCTCATAGAAATGTCCCTTCACCCAAGGAAATATTCTCCATGGAAAGATCCTCCCCCGTAACCCCTACTATGACCCCGACTTCCCACTAGAAATAACTTCCTCCTGAAAACGCCTGTGTACTTCCCAATAACCAATACTATATGTAAACAATGGGCAAAGTTTATAACTTGCAGCCCCTCCCTCGGGAACAGTGGGGGATTAAGTCATCCTCAAAGACATATTAATTAGATTTTCGGCTATGCTGAACAAAAGGGCTGTCTCTAAATTTTGATTGGGTGACTTAAGGAAAAAATGAGCGTGGGAGGGGGGCAATTTGCCCTCCAATTTTTTTGGTCGCTGAAAAAGGGAACTAGAACTCTTAATTTCCGTTCAAATGAGCCCTATCACGATATCCTAGGACTAATGGATCGATACGATCATCCCTGGCGAAATAAAATAAAAAAACAAAAAAAACAAACAAACAAATAAACACGCATCCGTGATCTTCTTTCTGGCAAAAAATACAAAATTCCACATTTTTGCAAATAGGAGCTCGGAACCTCTAAGATAGGGGTCTCTGGTGTACTGATCCTGATGGTGTGATTTTCATTAAAGTTCTATGACTCCTTGGGATTGTTTCCCCCTTTTTTCGAAAATAAGGCACATTTTCTCAGGCACGTAATCTTTGATGGGTAAGACTAAACTTGACGAAAAAATCATCTGATTTTTCTGATGTATCTATTGGTATCAAAATTCCGTTCTTTAGAGTTTCGGTTACTATTGAGCCGGCTAGCCGGGTCACTCCTTACTTACAGTTGGTTACCACGAACTGTTTGATATGACAGAGTAAAGTTCATTTCAACCTATGTAGTTCACCTTTGTCCAAATGTTATATCATTGAATGCTAATGAACCGAATCCGAGAAGGTCAAAGAGGCTAGCTTTTGCCATTGCTTTGAAAAGAATTAGAGAATTAAGCAATATGTAGTTTTATTTGATTTCGTATATAAACTATTGTTTTAAATTGTTTTAGTTTAGTTTTACTACTGATGACGGTCACTGTATATGTGACCGAAATATCTGGTATTGTTTGTGAATTTCTATACACTTTCTATTAAAAAGGATTTTATCCCTATTTTGAAATTTTATTTTATCGTCATGAAAAGGCAGTGTGGTCTCTGAAATTATCTAAGTATTAGGCCGTTTTATTGTAGATACTAAGCTACACTTAGTGCTGTAATATATATTAATAATTGTATATATTAATATTATTGCACATTATTTTTAATATTGCATATGTAAATTAGTGGTATGTATATGTATGAGTATTTGTATATATTGCAAGCCAAGCTCATCAGTTTAAATTGACATTTGTGTCAGTTGTGTTTGAATTGTAAATATGGAGGTTCAAATGTGACATCATTAGACGGAGTTGAATATAGCTTGCCATTGATCTAATTGATTTTGCCTTGAGACTCTTCAGAACCCCTCTCTAGTCTCTAACCACAGTAACAAAAGCCAGATGGCTATTTAAATTATTCGATCCTTGGTCATAACAGAGCGACAGTTGGACGGCTGAATTTTGACGTGGAAGACCTTTCCCCCCCCCCCCCCCCAAAGGCTCGGATGAAATGGAGGAGACGTGCACAATGGGCAGCCTGCCCAGGAGTGCATCAACCAAACAACAATGACTATATGTTTGTAATAAATATCTAATAATATGAAAATCTTGAGCGTCAATTGTCACCATTATCCGGTTATGAGTTTTCTATGTCGACCAAAAAGTATAAGAAAAACTTCCGATACTAGTGTTGGGCGATAAGTTGATTCGCTTATGCAATGTTTATGCTTACGACATTTGATCAGTTTCGCTACCGTCACAGGTGCCAACAAAGGGATATTTTAGCGCTTTAACGGCGATTTTTCACCCTGGGTGATAATTTGAGGTCTGAAATAGAGACTTTTGACATTCTGTATAATAATACATTTTAAACAAAAAGCAACTATCGATGGTTACTGTATTTTCAGTCGCCGAGTTTTCATTTGCTATATCAAGAAAACAAAAAGATCTGGCAGAATTTATATATTTTTGTTCAGTCACATTTTGACTACGAAGGAGGAATTATTAAAGTTAGAAAGATAAATAATTTCAAGATACACAAAACTTAGATAATGGTATAATTTATAATACAAGAACATAGGCAAACATTATTAGAAGTTTCTTAAAATAAAATATTATAAGATGGGTAATGAATTGCTACTTCGGTGATAGTAGGTTTGTCTTTCGGATACAAACGTAATATTAATAGGATTTTACTCCAATAAATTAAAAAAATATTTTTTTCCAGGTTTGTCTTTTATTGGATATACTGAATCGCATCCAGTTTAATTGCCTATTAGCCCCTCACCTTCCCTCCCTAATGCTGAGATATAATCTAAGGTCAAATGAGTCAGCTTCTATTTCTAACAAAGGCTATATACAGGCATCAATCAGGTAAATATGGGAAGAAGAATGTTCCACTAGATTCTTTGCCATGTTAGAATTCGAAAAAAACTTTCTTTTTTTTTGGGGGGGGGTTGATGTTTTTAATGGAACAAATCTTTATATTCTCATTGAAAATATTGGAAAGCGGCAAATCTGTCTGTCCCCTGCAGGCATTGAATAATAAGCTTAATAGCCCCTCTTATGTCTTTTTGAGTTAACATCAGTTCAACATATTGCAGGACGGTGTAGCAGTACATAGACCAAATTGTATATATCCCATTTTTTTCCGTTTCTTTATTTTGTCAACACTGATTCAATTTACGGGTATTAATTCTAAGCATGAGTGAAACGTCGCAAAATGCATGGAAAATGTATTATTTGGACTACATATTTGCACATTAGGGGGGGGGGAGGTTGGAGGTAAAATAAGCTAAAGCACCTTAGGAATGATGTAAGTAAGTATTTTAGGATTTTGTAGTTATTTTCCAAATTTTATAGTATTTCATTCTCAAAAGCCCCAATTGTGCATTGATACCACGATAACTATAGCTGAACGTTCCAAACAAAAGCTGGGACGTTAATTATTAATTTTGAAACAATCTGTTTTTTATTATTAATATCTAGTTTGCTGTTTAGCAAAATCAAACAGTTCATGACATCAGTTCATGACAGCAAGGAGCAAGTCAGCTCAAAAGTGCGGTAACTGAAACTGTAAAGAAAGAAATCTTTGTAATAAATAATAAATCAAAGAATTGGCTGGTTATTCTGACTACAAATATATACAATTTATTAGATTTAATATTAATCATCAAAACATTCACTTTTGATAAGTAAAAGGCTTTAAAAGTGGTCAGAGGCAAGGCCGTATCCAGGGTGAGGGGGGCTAGGGGATTTGACCCCCCCCCGCAGATTTTGTCCGACTTGTAAATACGTAACAAAAAAGCATATAAACCAATTTTCCATACTTTTTTAAAAGTTATTTTGTACCTCCTCCCGAACAAAAATCTGAATAAGGCACTCGTTACAGGCTTTGATGAATTTCATAGTTTTTTTGGGTGCTATTTTCAAAGGTTTAGTGGTGGTGGCAACACTGTATTCGATATTTTGAACACGCCTTCTGCTCAAATTAACTCATGCTTTGGGAAAGTTTCAATGACAAAACTGTAATTAAAGAGTATTGTTCATATTACTTTTTCAAATTATAAGGCCATTATAAGCCCAATAAGGTCACACAATACAGTATTCTATAATGAACATTAAAAAATAACATAAATAATAATCGTCACTCCCCCCTAAAAAAAAGAAATGTGATACTCTCATTTCTTTACCGTTTCATTAGCATATTTACAAACCTTGAGGATTGTCCGTTCTAAAGTCGTCTACAGAATTCCTGGGAACTGAAGGGTATCGCCTTAAAAAGTTTACTTTTCGAATCAATTGGCTGCTGACACTCAGCCAGAATGTGTGTCAGTCATTAACTCATGTATCGACTCAGGGACAAGAGTATTTCGTCTAAGGCCACCCTTTTTATTTCAAAGTTTTTCGTTCTATTTTTTAATGGCTGACAATTCGCTCAAACAAAAAACCATGTCCCTAATGTCTTAGGCGGTAAACCTAATTTTAAACAGTGTTCAACACAAAAATTTCCTTAACCTGGGCATATAAATTCGACGTCTCTGTTCTCCTTACTGCCAGAACCCAAATCTAGGTTTCCTAGTGTTCAATTTTACTCAGGAACTGAGCCAGACGAGACTCCCATAACTTGAGTGGATTAGTCTTTCTTGGACGTCATGGGAGTAGTTACACTCTTCCTCAATCCCAATCCATAGAAATCCTCTTTAAACCCTCCCAAGGAGTTCCAAATTCCTTTAACTCTTTTCTTACGGCATCAAGCCGACCCTTCCGGGGACAACCTGCTTTTTCCTTGGCCCTACATGGTTGGCAGACATGGATGACCTTTGGCAAGTTGTTATTCTTCATCTGCTGACCGTGTCCTATCCATTTCAACCTTTCTCTTATTACACCCCTAGAAAGCAAGATTGAACCAAATTTTTAGCTTATTATTTGAGATATGGTCAGTCTGTTGGGTAATCAAAACAATTTGATGGTAATTTTTCTCGAAAACATTCAGTAAATCCTCCTCCGTGTTTCAGAGCACCCACACATCAGGATCATGCCACTGTCATCGCTGTAGCTTCCAATATTCTAATCTTGATTCGCATACTTGTTTTCCTATTCTTTCAAACTTTTTTTTAACAGTAAACAACACCATGGGCCTCGGCTATTCTACTTTTAACATTTTCACTCCACCCAACTTCTTTACTATTAGTACCACCTAGATAACAAAGCTGTCCACTTGATCAGTCTTCTCGTTATCCAAAATCCCATCTTCTTCTTCACTTATTCCCATTCTTAGCAACATACTCTTCTAAACATTAATTTTCAAACCTGTTCTTGCAAAATGAGATCTCTCTTATTTTGCCATTATTTTCGTTTAGGATGCTCAAATCATCAGCTTAATCTAAGTCTAGAAGGGCGTTAGTTCTCCAATTGATTCGTGTTCTCCCATTGGCTGTGCTCTGCTCCTTTGGACAAAGACCATCAAAATGATCCATATAAATGGGATAGAACATAACTGGGCTTAACTCCTGATTTAATACGAAACCAGCTACTAACCTCCTCTCTTACCTTTACAGCAGCAATGGTTTTATCGGATACAGCACTTATCAATTTAATGTATTTATCTGGTATATAATACAAAGATAGGGCATTTGCTAAAGAACTCCTACCGGTTGAATCAATCACTTGATCACAATCCATAAAAGAGAGGACTAAAAGGATTTGATTACTCAGGAGAGATATGCATTCTCTTGAAACTTGATCCAAGATATGTGGTAATTGTGACGGGTATGACTTAAGACCAAGACTTAAAAACCTAGAAGAAATTTCATCCAACTAAGCCTTTCGGAGGTTCTAAACCATAACTGAAAGTCCACCCTCACTAGACGTAGTTTGAGTTTGAAAGCAGGCTTTTTATCAGTATGTATGAGTAAATGGACTGAATGCATTATTCTTCTTCTTCTCTGTCATTTGCAAAACATTTTTTCTGTTGAATGTTTTCAGCTGGACGCTCACTGGTAGATGTCAGAAAAATCCGAAATTGGCCAAAAATTTCGGAATATTGTTTTTGATATCGAAATTAATTTTTAATACTAGATATCGGTATTTGGTTAGATTTATCAATATCGATATCGAATATTGCCAAACACTATCTGAAATTCTTAAGACCCTGTAACCATCTTCAGACATAGTTGCCAATTTTTTGGTCCATGAATGTGTCCCCTAAGCATCCAAGAATGTGTAATTTTCAGCTAATTGTGTCCATCTTGAAACATAAAAACTAGAAATTATTTTTGTACCAGTTGCATTATTGACCAAAAGACGCTTTGTTTCCCTGGAAAATAAAATTAAGACGATTCCAAAGGCATTGCATCTATACTATTTTGACAACCTGGATTCTCTTACACTCTTTTGATTTCGTTAGATTTTGCCTCATCTTTAGCGTTCAAAAAGACGAAGGGCATTCAGGTAGAGCTTTAGGAGAGCTTTTGATGGGACTATTGCACTAAATTAAAACACTTCACGTGCATACAGGTTGCAAAAAGGACGTAACTGAGGAATGACAGAAGGTATTAAGGTGGAACTTTAAAAAAAAAGATTAATTGAAAAAAAGACAATATTCGCACGCTACTACTACCACTGCAACTGCTGCTTCTGTAGTGACTACTACATCCCTCTTAACATGCCCCTAAAGTTTCAACTTAATGCACCAAATATTTTATGGGATTTTGCCGATACACTCTTTTGACAGCCTGTATGCACAGAGTGTGTTTTGAGTTAGTTAAAAACCTTTGTTTTGATTTAGTCATACATTCTTTCGGCAGCATGAATAAACATAGTGTGTTTTGATATAGTTCAACATCTCCCTAAATATGCCCTAAAATTTTCACCTTAATACCATTAGCCTCAATAGAATCAGCAGTCGTAACGGTTGTAATAGTATCAATAATGGTAATATGCACATTGTGCCTTTTGGTTGTTTCAACATCCCCCCAAAAGCCATTCCTAAGATATTATCTTCTATGCCTTTTCGAAAATTTGCATGCATAAAGTTTGCTTTAATTAAGTTGACCCCCCCCCCTCCGCTAAAATTCTCTGAAAGTTTCACGTTAATGCTATTAGTCTCACTAGTTTCAATAATCGCAGTAGTAGTAGCAGCCTCCACACATTGCATTTTGATAGTTTGACATTCGCTCATTGCTAATGCTTAGGGCATTATTTAAACTTTCACAGAACATTGTGGGCAGAGTTGAACTGAACTAAAACGCACTACATACATGTGGGTTATAAAAAGGGTATATTAAGTTGAAACTAGGGTATTAAGCAGAAGCTTACAGGGCTAACAATATTACTACCACTTTTTCTACTACTTCTACTACAACTACTGCTACAATTAAACTAAATAAAAATAGCTTAAATCTAGGTTGTCAAGACATCCAGGGGGGATATCTTAGGAGTAGAATAGGGTATAAATTCACAGGGTATAATACCTCAAGAACAACTAACATAATTTACACTTTGGTAAAAGAAAAATACATTTTGAATGTTTTCTCTTATTTAACTTTGATAAATCCAAAATCATAAAGACTTTCAGGGATGAATATCACTAAATATATTAAGCTGTCAACCCACCTTCATGTTTTTTTAGTAACCTTGGTTGTGATGTATTTTTCATTATTATGAGAAATAGAAACAGTTAGCTCAAAATATGAATTATTTTCGCTAAAGTAAAAATTATGATCTGGTGTTTAGTCATCCCTAGTCATCCCATTTTCTGCTTTTTGGGTTTCATTTATTTATTGATTGTGGTTAGTGGTATTCTTATGCATGGAAAATTATTTGACTTTATTTGTGCTCACTTTTGGTTTAATGCAGTTCTTTACTTTTCTCAATAAAAGTTTCTTTTGTGGAATTTTTTTTTTCATAGATTAATAAATAACAAGAAACCAGGAGCAGATGGTCTATTATGTGATGTGTCTGCAATTACCAAAAGCTTTTATCCCAGTTCTTACTTTTCGCTTAATTTGTAACATTGTTTGAAGTTTCCGTTCTTTCCTAGGTGAGGTATCCAAAGTTGTGCCAACGCAAAGACAGCCGGTGTTAGTTAGTGTGGGAGTTTGTACAACTCCAACTAAACAGAATCCTGGATTGGGCCGGACACATTTAATATTCAGACAGGACTCAGTCACTACGCCAACACCACCTCGGAAGCAAAACCCAGTAAAGCAGGAAGAGAAACTGCGTCTACCTACGAAACGGGCTTCATCCTCACCCCATATACCCTCTTTGAGTTTTACAGCACCTGCAGTATCAGGGAAAACTGCTGATACACATTACAAAAGCTCATCTGTGCCAAATGCATACTATGTTTCAAGGAGGAAAAAGACACAAATATTAAACCTCTCAATTCCATTCAATAGTGAGGAAGAGAGCTTACTCAGAGATGTTGACAACTGGTCAATCGTTGATCCTACCAATATTGCTGCCCCAAATGTTCATAAGGACCACAGATGTTTACAAAAAAGTGATGAGAAAGCAACCAATCAACGCATGGCAAAAGAGCAAAAAATTAATGACCAACCAAAAGGGTCGAAAGAGTTACTCAGTAGGCCAAGGGCAGAAGAAGACACACTTATTTCAAAACTAGAAAACCCGGATTTGGAAATAAATTTTGATGAGGTTACAAGAATTTTGACACCAACAGAAGAAAAAGAAAATAATGAGAAAAGGTAACAGAATACTTGTATTCATTCTGAAATTTGATCACTAAACAAAAATTACTTTTAGGGTAGAAGCAAAATTGAAAATTAAATCGGACAAAATATTGTTCCTCAGCCTGATTATATTTTCACATATTTGCAAGAGTTATGTATATTTGCATAACTAGCCTTTTGCTTAAAATGTGAAATGCACGCAGAAAATCAAAAGATTGGTGTTTAAAAGTCAAAAGTTAATTATACAGCTACAGACAATAATAGACTAGTCTTTAAAGCTTTCCAAAATCTTTCATTAGACTGATATCGTTATTTTGGATTATTAATTAAAAAAACTTTCCGAAAAATGAGTTTGTAAAGAATTGTGAAGATCCATATTAAACCTAAGACCGTCAGAAATGAATTCCTATAACAATTCAAACTCAAAACGACCAGAGATTATTATTAAAGAATAAAAAAAAACGAACAAAAATTACAATAAGCCATCACAACAATCACAAGGAAAACAGATATAAATATAGATGAATAAATAAATCTTAAAACGCGTAAAAATTAAGCTAAATATTCAAGTCAAACTTGAAAAAATATACTACAAACAGAAGTTTGGAAACTCTTCCTTTCCCCCTCCTCTAATCGTAAAAGTCTAAGGCCTAGTGCATATTTCGACTTTTAATGAAAACTATATTATCTTTAACATTGTGCTATTATTTTTCAAAACATTGACGGCAAATAAAAAAAAAAGCTGAAAGCACAAAACACTATAATAATCAAGACAACTGGAAAGAACTAACGAACGCAAACTCAATATTTTGAAATTCAAGATTTTATATATTAATTTTTATGTTTATTTTTCAATGTTGTAAATATAAAAGAAAATATTTGTAGCATAACCGGTTTTAAGCACGCTGTTCTTGAACACAAAGTTTGACTTTTTGTCCTGATTCTTTAGGGAAGATTAAATAAAAAAAAACAAGTTTTTTTAACTGAAAGTAAGGAACGACGTTAAAACTTAAAACGAACAGAAATTATTCCGTATATGAAGGGGGCTGTCCCCTCCTCAACGCCTCGCTCTTTACGCTAAAGTTTTTTTATTGTTTAAAAAAATAGAGTTGTGAGAAAGTCAAACTTTAGCGTAAAGAGCGAGGCGTTGAGGAGGGGACAGCCCCTTCATATACGGAATAATTTCTGTTCGTTTTAAGTTTTAACGTCGTTCCTTACTTTCAGTTTAAAAAACTTGTTTTTTTTATTTAATTTTTGAACGTTTTTGAATTAATGCAGGTTTTGATTTTGGCTCACCGTACATGAATAATTAAAACAAAATTTGCATATTATATTTGGTTAAATGGCTTTCTCGAAACTTGTTTAATTTTATTTACGAACGTTTTTATTAGTAATAAATATACGTAACTTAGAATTAACTTATGTAACGAACTTCTATATTCATAAATTTTTAACACGTATATTAGGGGGTTTGCCCCCTAGTCAATACTCTGCTCTTTAAACTATAGTTCGAATATTTTTTCCAGTTCTTTAAAAATGACCTCTTAATCACAATCAGTTGATCAGTTGAAAAACTTGTTTTTTTTTTATTTAATTCCTGATCTTTTTCTTTAATAATGCTGGGAAATCTGGCGCCCCCGTCCTAGCAATGTCCCTTCCCCCCTGCCAACTTCCTTCATGGAAAGATCCTTCCATATAGCCCCCGACCCTCTCCTTCCCCCACCTACCAGAAAAAATATCCTCTGAAAAAGTCTGTATACTTCCCAATAACCAATACTATATTTTAACATTGAGTAAAGTTCATAACTTCCAGCCCTCCCCCAGGCGACTTTGGGGGATCAAGTCATCCTAAAAGACATTTTTATCATATTTTCGACCATGCTGAACAAAATGGCTATCTCAAAATTTTGATCGGGTGACTTTGGGAAAAAAATGAGCGTGAGAGTGGGCCTAGTTGCCCTCCACTTTTTTTGGTCACTTAAAAACGGCGCTAGAACTTTTAATTTCCGTTCCAATGAGCTCTCCCACGATATTCTAGGACCACTGGGTCGATACGATCACCTCTGGGGACAAAAAAACAAAAAAAAACAAAAAAACAACTACCCACGCACCCGGGATCTTTCTTCTGGCAAAAAATGGAAAATTCCACATTTTTATGGATGGGAACTTGAAACCTCTACAGTAGGGTTTTCTGATACGCTGAATATGATGATGTGATTTTCAATAAGGTTCTATAACTTTTAGGGGGTCTTTTCACCTTTTTTCGAAAATAAGCCAAATTTTCTCAGGCTCGTAACTTTTGATGGGTAAAATTAAACTTAATGAATCTTATATATTTGGAATCAGTATAATAAGTTGATTCGTTTGATGTATCTATTGGTATCAAAATCCCGTTTTTTAGAGTTTCGGTTACCATTGAGCCGGGTCGCTCCTTACTTACAGTTCGTTACCGCGAACTGTTTGACTACTCAAACACAAGGGCGGCTGAATTTGTACACGGCTAAAGCACGGCTGTAAAGCCGTGCTTTACAGCACGGCTGATTTTGTTTTTTCGCATTAACTCTAGCCCAAAATATGCAAACAGAAACACTAACCTATGATTAATTTAAAGACTATTGGACCTATTAATAATGTTTTCAGTTAAAACCTAACTTTCCAAAGCTTGAGGAATAAGCCAATCTCGAATTCATCTTACTACTCCAATTTCTACATTTCCCGATAAATAATATTTATCTTACTTAAATTTGTTCTTACTTACGATAATTATTATTCTCACTTAAACAATAATTATCTTACTTAAACTCTGTAAATCAATTTTTTAAATTACTCTAATTTTTTCTCCGTTTCTTTTAAATAAATTAATTGACTAATTGAGTTGGTCTTATTTACGATAATTAATCATTTTACTTAAATGGTAAGTATCTTACTTCACAGAAAATGACAATTATCTTACTTAAATTCGGTCTTTCTTACGATAATTAATAATTTTACTCAAATGATAATTATAATACTTAAAATGAAATGATAATTACACTACTTAAATTCACTCTTACTCACGATAATTAATAATCTTACATCAATGATAATTATCCTACTTAAATTTGGTCTTACTAACGATTATTAATAATTTTACTTAAATGATAATTATCTTACTTAAATTTGGTGTTACTTACAACAATCAATAGTCTTACTTAAGTGATAATTTTCTTACTTAAAAGAAAATGATAATTATCTTACTTAAACTTGGGCAGGCTTAAATAGTATGTGAAATTAGCTTAATTTTTTAAGTACTATAAGAATACTTTACTTCCAACTACAAACTGACATATTACACAACATTTTATTTAATACTTGAGCACCAAAAGGACAATATAGCTTTTGTAGGTTGTTTGTGTAATATAAGATAATTTGTTTATTTAATTTGAAAAAAGGGATTAAAATACAATATTTATAATAAGATAACTGTGTTAATGTGGTTTATATGCTGTTGCATCCTTTTTATTTCTTATAGAAATAAAGATAAGGCTAATGCTTTGAAAGTTATTATCCCCACTTATAATGGTGTTAATTTTACAACTTATGTTGTTTTTACAATCATTTTCACCTAGTGGATTTTTCTCAGAAAATTTCCAAGAGATATTTAAATGGAATAGACCTGCGTAGTTTTAGCAGTTATGCTGAACTGAGTAATACTTTGTTGAAGAGAGACCATGGTTTTGAAGAAATATCCATGAAATATTAGCAGAAATATTAAAATACCAGATAAATAAGATTAATACAAAATAATTTTTGTATTGTGTTATATAAAATAGTTCCTTAGGTTTACGAAAAAAAAAGTGCTAGCCTCCTTTAAGCTAAACAAAGGGGTTTAATTGTTTGCGCTAATGAGAAAATTTTACAGCAGCTTGCTTGGAAATTTTTAACAAAAACTATTTTTTTAGTGAAAACCTCGCACAAGCAGCAATGTAGCTGGTTTTGTCTTCCCATTTTATTTATTTATTTTTTAAGCTTACCCCAGGTTCTTATGCAGGGAATCCATTCCATAAAGTTTTGAGATAGTCGTTTTGTTAAAAATAGTTCAAAGAAAAGATACCAAAAGCTCCGAAGTCGACGTAACCCCCCCAGAGCCAAGGGAATAGGTTGTAAGTTATGCCCTGGGGGCATATATAGATCTTATGGAAGGGGTGCTTCTATAAACATCAGAGGGAGCTCATTTGACCTGAAATTGAAAGTTCTAGTTCATTTTTTAAGAGTAAAAAGAGATCAGAGGTCAACTAGCCTCTCCGCTGTTTTCCCCCCAAATACATCCAATAAGCACTTTCAAATAATTATTTTGTTGAAAATAGTTCAAATATCAGATAAAAAAAACTCTGGGGCTGACACAATCCCCCAGAGCTTGAGGACAGGTGTTTTAAGTTATGCCCCGGGGGCATATAAGGTTCTTATGGAAGCGCTGGCCGTATAAACTTCATAGGGGGTTCATTTGATTGGAAATTGAAAGCTCTATTTTCTTTTTTAAGAGTTAAAAGAATTCGGAGGACATCTACCTCCCCCCTCACCTACTCTCTTTTCCCAAAATACATCCAATCATAATTTTGAGATAGTCATTTTGTTCGAAATAGTCCAACGATAAAGTAACAAAACTTCGGGATCAACTTAACCTCACAGAGCCCGGCAGAAGAGCTGTAACTTATGCCCTGGTGCTTATGAGGTTTTTCCCCAAACACATAAAAATTCAAGAAATATTTTATTAAAAATATTTCAAAGATCAGATACCAAAAACTCCGAAATCGATACAACCCTCCCGAGCCTGTGGGTAGGGTTGTAAGTCATGCCTTTGGGGCACATATGGTTCTTATGGAAGGGGTACTCGTACAAACTTCAGAGGGGACTCATTTGACTGAAAATTAAAAGTTCTAGTTCCCTTTTTAAGATTCAAGAGATCGGAGGGCAACTCCCCAAACGCAACCCATAAAAATTTTGAGATAGCCAATTTGCTAAAAATAGTTCAAATATCAGATTTAAAAAAAGTTCGGTTTTGACACAGCCCCCCAGAACCCGGGAGCAGGTGTTGTAAGTTATTCCCGGGGGTATATAGTGTTTTTAATGAAGTGGTGGTCGTAAAAACTTCAAACGGGGCTCATTTAATTGAAAATTGAAAGTTCTAGTTCCTTTTTTAGAGTCAAAAGTGATCGGAGGGCATCTACCCGCCACCCAATCTCTTTTTGCCCCAAGCACATCCGATACATCAAAATCCCCAAATACATAAAAATGTTGAGATAACCATTTTGTTCTAAATAGTCAAACAGTCAGATAACAAAAACATTGGGGTCAGCATAACCCCCAGAGCCTGGGGGAAGTGTTGTAACTTATACCCCACGAGCATATAAGGTTTTTATGGAAGAGGTGGTTGTATAAACTTCGGAGGGGACTCAAATGATTAGAAATTGAAAATTTTAATTCCCTTTTTATGAGTCAAAAGTGATCAGATAGCAACTAGCTCCTCCCCCTCACCTCCGTTTTTCCCAAAATGCATCTGATAAAAATTTTGAGATAGTATTTTTGTTCAAAATAAACCAAAGATCTTATAACAAAAACTCCGGGGCTTACACAACCCACCAGAACCCAGGGGCAAATGTTGTAAATTCTTCCCCGGGGTCAAATAAGGTTTTTAACGGAAGGGCTGGTCGTATAAACTTCGGAGAGTACTCATTCGATTGGAAATTGAAAGTTTTAGTTATCTTTCTAATAGTTAAAAGGGAGTTAAAAGATTTTAGGCCGTCCTGGCTAAGTGGACGTGCGCTGGGCTGAGAATTCTTTGTCCAAGGGGCACGGGTTCGATCCCTGGTGTGACCAGTTGTTTGGGTTTGGGACGCGGGTCAGTGGTGTGACTCTGTAAGCTTATCCAGAGTCGACCCAACTCTAAAAGGGTAAATGTAAAAATCTGAGGAAGGTAAGCAGGAAGGATGTACGAAAGCACAGGATGGCTGGCCTCTAGCCCCCCATTGCACTTCCTGGCTGAAGGGTCACGAAACGGAGATCAGCACCGACTGTTCGGATCTTATGGGTCTATTGCCGTCATACTTACTTTTTTTTACTTGTTAAAAGGGACTGGAGAGCAGCTAGCCCCCCTCACTACCCTCTTTTCCCAAAATTCATCCGAGGGAATTTTCTAGATAGCCATTTTGTAAATTCAAAAATCAGATAGCAAAAACTTCAGGTTCGACAAATACCCAAGAGCCCGAAGGCAAGTGTTGTACTATGGGGGCATATAAGGTTTTTTGTGCGAGGGTTTTTCAAATAGCTCAAAGCTCAGGTAAGCCCGAACCCCCACTTCCACTAAAAAAAATCTATTAATGATATTTTATTCAGATGCTTAGGGAAGCTGACGCCTGTCCCTCCAGATCCCGATCCTCCTCTCCCTCCCCCCCAAAAAAAACTCTCAGAGACAAATCATGGGACCTGAATCTTGATCCTCCTTCCATGGCTTGACTCACCCCTCCTCCCCCTTTAAAAATATATCAACGATTCATTATTCCAAAAATTATGGAAGCTGACCCCTGGCTCTACCTCCATGGAATAACCCCCCCCCCATAAGAAACTTATTGACGATATTTTACTCCAAAAATATGCAAGCTGGCCACCTGGCCCTCCCTCCATGGCCAAGCCTCCCCCTCCCCTGCAAAAAATATATTAACGGTTCATTATTCCAAAAACCATGGGAGCTGACTCCTGGACCTCTCTCCATGGAACAAACCCCCCATAAAAAAACTAATTGGCAATATTTTATTCCAAGCGTTATATGAACTCACCCCTAGCCCTCCATGGCCCGATCCTCCCCACAAAAAAAATTATTAACGATATATTATTCCAAAGCTTGTGGGAGCTGACCCCTTGCCCTCCATGGCCTAATCCCCTTCCCCTTGGAATAAATTTATCAATGATAAATCATGGGAGCTAACCCATGGTCCTACCTACATGACCCGACCCCCTCCAAAAAAAATTATTAACAATATTTTATTCCAAAAATACGTAAGCTGACCCTTGGCCCTCCCTCCATGGCTTGACCCCCCTTCCAAACAAAAAGACAACTTATTAAAGATTCCTTATTCCAAAAATCACAGGAACTGGCCCCTGTTCTTCCCTCCATGACCCCCCCCCCACCCACTCCAAAGAAAACAACTTATCAACGATCTTTTATTCCAAAAGTCATGAAAGCTGACCCCTGGCCCTCCCTCCGTGGCCTGACCCCTCCTCTTTAAAAACACAAAAACTTATTAACGATGTTTTACTCAGAAAATCATGGGAACTGACCCCTGGCCCTCCCTTCACGGCCCTAATCCGACCCCCCTAAAAAATTTTATTCCCAAAATCATAGGGGCCTCCCTCTGGTCCTCCCTTCATGGCCTGACCCCGCCCCCCAAAAAAACTTATTAACGATATTTTATCCAAAAATGATGGGAGGTGGCTCCATTCCCTCTCTCCATGTTCCAACCCCCCTCCAAAAGAAAAAAAAATATTAATGATACTTTATTTGAATAATCATGGGATCTGACCCCTGGTCCACCCTCCATAATCAGACCCCTCTCGTCTTAAATTACAATTTATTGGCCATATTTAATTCCAAAAATCATGAGAACTGACCCCAAGACAAACCCCCATGGCCTGACCCCCCCCCCCCACACAAAAAAAATATTAACGGCATGTTATTACAAGCATAATAGGAGCTGACCCCTGGCCCTCCCTCCATGGTACAGCCCCCTCTCCAAAAAACACAACTAGTTAATGATATTTTATTCCAAAAATCATGGAATCTGACCCGTAGCCCTTCTTCCATGGCCCCAGCCCCCCCCCCCCCACATACACAAACACAAAACTTGCTAATGATAATTTATTTCACAAATTACGGGAATTCAATCTAATTTTATTAGCTCTTTCCAAAATTTCTCAAGACACCTATAGTTTTCACCACAAAAAAGGGTTTGGCTACTGCCCGTTTCCCTAACGGTAAATACCTGAAGTTTACTGCATATTTTGCGCTTTACTGAAACGAATTATATTACAAATATTTTTTTTGTACTGATTACAACATTGAAAATAAAATGAAAATTACAGTGAAATAAAATCTTGGAGCTGGTGAGCTTTCAGCAATTAATATCGTTATGTATCAAATGTTTAGTTTAATTTTATTGGTTCTTGCCAAGACTGTTTTTAGACACATATAGTTTTATTTTGAAATTTATTTCGGAATATAGAATTATTTTGAAAGAAGGAATTTTGAAAAACTTGAAACTTTGGCAATCAAAAACAAACAGAAATCAACTAAAAGAAAATTTTCAGAAAAGAATTTTTTTCAAAGAAAAGTAAAGGCCATAGAAGAGCTTTAGTAAAGGTTTTGTTCTTGTATGGTTTACCAGACAAATACATTAAAGTGATTAGTGCTATGTACGAAAATAACACTGCTGCGGTTAAGGTAGGAAATGAGGCTAGAAGCTGGTTTGTATTAAATCTGAAGTTAAGCAGGGTTGTGTTCTATCCCCCTTTATATGGATTTTTTTTTATGGAATTTGTCTTAAGGAGCACAGGAAAGGCAATGGGAGACTACGGAATCAAATGAGGAGGAAAATTTCTCCTGGACTTAGATTATGCTGATGATTTAAGCATTTTAGATGAAAGTGTGAGCAAAATGAATGAAGTTTTACAGGTTTTTCGAGTGCAGAGCGCTAGAATAGGTTTGAAAATTAATGTTAAGAAGACTAAGTCACTAAGGCTAGGAATAGATGAAGATGAAAAGGTGACGTTGGATAATGGAAAGATTGATTAGGTGAGCAGCTTCACTTACCTTGGTAGTATTATTAGTAAAGATGATGGGAGCAGTGAAGATGTTAAAAGGAAAATAGCCAAGGCTCAGGGTGTTTTTTCACAGTTAAAAAAAAGTTTGGAAGAATAGGAAGATAAGTCTACAAACCAAAATTAGAATATTAGAAGCTATAATAATGACAGTGGTCAAACATGGCTCCGAAGCATGGGCGCTCAGAAAAGCGGGTGAAGATTTGCTAGAGGTTTTCCAGAGAAATTGCTTAAGGATTGTTCTGGGTACCCGGCTGCCTGACCGTATTTCAAACAACAAAGCCATACGAAAAATGGGGTTCAATACCGCTCTCTAGGGCTATAATGAAAGAAAGGTTGAGGTGGCGAGGGCACGTTTTGCGGATGAACGATGACAGATTGCCTGAGATTGTTTTTTTTGGCCATCCGTCTAGGGCTAAACAGAAAGCAGGTCATTCTCATCTGGGGTGAGTGGACCTCATAAAGAAAGATTTAAAGGAAATGGGAACTTCGTGGGTGGATTTAAAAAGGGAGGCATTGAATAGATTGGGATGGAGGAAGAGCGTGCGTAGCTGTGTTGGCTTCAGGCGGCTTGGTGCTGCGGTGAGTTGTTAGTAGAAGTAGTAATATATTAAACTTAAGATCAGGAGAAACAGAAACCTACAATAACTCAAGCTAAAAACTACAAGAAATTACCACAAGAATAAATGAAACCCCAAACGAACAAAAATTAAATAAACAATCATAGCAAAAAACATACAACGGGCAGTAATATAAATGAATAAATAAATTTTAAAACGAGTAAAGCTTAATTTGAATATGTAAATCAAGCATAAAAAGAACAAAAATATTTTGTAATTGAAGTTGAACTGAAACACAAAAAGAACATAAAATAAATAAACAATCATAGCAAACAAACATAAATTGGTACAAATATAAATAAATAAATAAATTTTAAAACGAGTGAAACTTAAATTGAATGTACAAATCAAGTTTGAAACGAATAGAAATAACTACAAACAAGAGTCTGGGTATTGCCTCCTTCTCTCACTGTAAAAGTCTAAGACCTACTGGGTCACTGGTGCTTTACTGAAAACGAATTATATTACTTCTATTTTCTCTTTTACTTATTACAAGATTGAAAATAAACACAAAAATTACAGTAAAATTAAGTTTTTAAGTTGATGAACTTTCAGCAATTAATATAATTACTTATCAAATATTCAGTTTAATATTATTAGTTCTTTCCAAGGCTGTTCAAAACAAATATAGTTTCATTACAAACAAGAGTTTTGATACTGCCCCCTTCCAAAACTGCAAAAGTCTAAAGCCTATTGCATCATTGGCGCTTCACTGAAAACAAATTATATTACAAACATTTTCTTTTCCAGTTATTACAGCATTAAAAATAAAGACAAAAATTACAGTGCAATAAAATCTTGAACTGATGATCTTTCAACAATTAATATCATGATATATCAAATGTTCAATTTGATTTAATCTGTCCTTCACAAAACTATTCAAGACACTTATAGTTTTCAGTAAAGCGCCAATGACGCAGAAGTTCTTAGACTTTTGTAGCGAGAGAAGGAGGCAATACCCAGACTTTTGTTTTTAGTGTTTTTGTTCGTTTCAAGTTTGATTTGTATATTCAATTAAAGTTTCCCTCGTTTTAAGATTTATTTTTATTGGTACCTATTTATGTTTGTTGGCTATGATTGTTTATTTTAATCTGTTCGTTTTGGGTTTCATTTATACTTCAATAGCAAAATATTTTGTTCGTTTTATGCTTGACTTCCATATTTAAATTAAGCATTACTCGTTTTAAGATTTATTTATTTATTCATATTAGTGCCCGTTGTAAGTAGTGTATTATATAAAGGCGCGGGACGAGCAGAGGGACGAACATGGCTTACCACGGTCATTCATCTATTACTATGAACGGTACATGCCTTACCAGACAGGTTTCTGAGGCAACACCTATTTTCTGGGCCAATCAGAGATGTTTCTACGAACGAAACTCAATATATCCATGTATAAGGTCCGAACCCTACAATGAATTACACAAGACTTGTCGGACATGTTTTTCTAGGTTCAATAATCAAAACTATAGATCTTCATATTGCGTATTCAAAGGAGGTCTCTTTGTAAAAATACTAGTTTTGGCCCGAAGGTCATATAGTCGTGTTTTTTCGGTATAAATTAAGATCAACAACTCTTTCGCCAAAACGCATTTTCTGGACCATAGCCTTTAGTCAAGACTGGTTTGCTTAGGAATGCGTCGCTGGTAATTAAAGAATGAGGAATAGTATGGTAGAGTCATGATTGTTTCAACTTGAAAGTTGTATCATTTTACGTAAAAGCTAACACAATTTACAAAAAAGGTATAGTATTTGCATAACTCTGATCTGAATGATCTTAATTGGTGATTGAATAATAGGGATGAAACAGAGCTAGATAACATTTTTAATTGGATTGTATGAAGGTGGTAAAAAAGGGTTACACTGTTTACCAGTTAAGGTAGGTCCGAAGGGGTTGCTAACTCATAGGCAATTTATTATAAATTTGGAATAGCATCGTTAGCATCAATCTATGGAAATGGTTAACGATAACAAGATGACCTTGTGACTTGACCTAGATTTACTTCTAGGATGTGTTCTGTATAATACGAAAGTACCATTTGAATAGTATTGTCAATATAAAATATCCTATAACATTGTAGTATACTAAAAAGTTGATAGTAATAGAGATGTAGATGCCAAGAAAAGAATTGTAATAAAGAAATTCAGAACAACCTTTAGAAATCCTTAGAAATCAAGTAGTGTGACGATTATAGGTTTGAAGCATCAAGGATCCCAACCATCAATGACCCTAACCACCAAGGACCTCAACATCCAAACCCTCTATCCCCAACCTACAAGGGTCCCATCCCTCCTACTTTTTGGGGGACCCTCCCCCATTTTTCTTATACTTTTTTTAAATTTTTTTTAACTTTTTTTTGTATTATTATTTTTTGACATGGTACTTTTTTCAACTTTTTTTATATTTCTTAGAATGACATACAACATACTTAAAACATAAAAAAATCACATTTAATATTTTCAAAATTCAAAATGAGAATGATACAGAAATGTTAGTCATGAATTTTACTATTAGAAAAATAATGTTTGTATTAGCACTCTTTTTTTGAACTGATTTTTTTAGACTTGGAAATTATTCAACTTTTTTTTCTTACGTATCTTCAAATGACATGAAATATGCTTGTGGCTCTACCAATCGGACTCTATGCTTGTTCATAGACACAACGCGGATTTCCCAGTGGTACTCTATGGTAGGTTATCAAAACTATATTGCCGTACCATTTGAGAACTAAAGTTACATCATTCAACAACACAGCAGATTTTAACATGGATGAAAATGTTGAAATAGAAATATCTTTTTATTGTGAGTGTGATATTTGTAATGGTCACTGTTATGACTTCAGTAATTCATATGAGAGTAATGCAGCAAATTTAAAAATCATGGAAAATGAAATAGAAAAGGACAATCTGCAAGAAATGAAAAGAAAGAATCTTTGATGAAATGGTGAGAAAAAGGGTAGGCTCATCAGTTTCTGCAGCGGAATAGTGACCAATATCACAAGAAACAATACAAACAAAGGACATCCTCTCCATTACAAGGAAGATCAGGAGCACAAGGAAGCTCTCACAAAAGGAGTTTCGATATGGCAGAAATGAAAGATCTAAAGATGAGACATAGACAAGATGGATATCTCCGCAGAGGGCACTATCAAGAAAGAAAACGAAGAATGAATGAATTCTTTATCAACATCTTTTGTCGGATAGGTTGAGATAAAATGGATAAAATTCAAGTATCAGAGCGAATTGATTCTTTGTCAACATTCTTTGCCGGTAATGTCGGTTAACATCATCAAAGCCTAAGTATCCTAGTGATAAAATTCTGTATCAACATCTATTATCAGATACATGGGATAACATTGACAAAATCTAAGTATCAGAGCGAAAAAATTCTTTATCAATATCACTTAACAGATACGTTTGATAGCATCAGAGTGAATAAATTCTTTATCATCGTCTTTTCTCAGATATGATTGATAACATGGAGAAAATCTAAGCATCAGAGTGAATAAATTCTTTATCAATGTCTGTTGACAGATACGTTCGATAACATTGGCCAGATCTAAGTATCATATTGAATAAATTCTTTATCAACTTGTTTTGTCGGATACATCAGATAAAATGGACAAATTCTAAGTATCAGAGTAAATAAATTCATTATTAACATCTTTTTGTAGATACATCAGATAAAATTGACAAAATCTAGGTATCAGACTTCCTAAATTCGTTATCAATGTCCATAACATTGAGCAAATCCCAGTATCAGAGTGAATAAATTCCTTACTATTTTTTTTATCAGCACAATTTGTCGGATACGTCAGATAACATTAACAAAATCAATGTATTAAAATGAATAAATTCTTTATCAACATCCTTTGTCGAATACGCCGGATAAAATTGACAAAATATAAGTACCATAGTGAATAAATTCTTTATCAACAGCATTTACTGGATACGTCGATTAACATTATCAAAATCTAAGTATCAAAGTGATTAGATTCGTTTATCAACTTCCTTTGTCGGTTACATCAGATAATATTCAGAACATCTAACAATCAGAGTGAATAAATTCTTTATCATCGTCCTTTGTCAGATACGCTTGATAAAAATGATAAAATCTAAGCATCAGAGTGAACAAATTCTGTATCAACGTTCTTTGACGGATACGTTTGATAACATTGTCAAAGTCTAAGTATCAGAGTGAACACATTCTTTATTAGCATTCTTTGTCAACATCATTTGTCGGATACGTCAAATAAAATTGACAAATTCTAAGTATCAGAATGAATAAATTCTTTATCAACATCCTTTGTCAGGTACATCAGATAAAATTGACAAAATCTAAGTATCAGAGTGAATAAATTCTGTATCAACATCTATTATCAGATACATGGGATAACATTGACAAAATCTAAGTGTCAGAGTGAATACATTTTTTCTATCAATATCTTTGCCAGATACATCGGATAAAATTGACAAAATTTAAGTATCAGGTTGAATAAATTCTTTATCAACCTCTTTTGTCGGATACGTCAGATAACATTTTCAAAATCTAAGTATCAGAGTGAATAAATTCTTTATCATCGTCTTGTGTCAGATATGCTTTATAAAATTAAGAAAATCTAAGTATCAGAGTGATTAAATTGTTTATCAATTTCCTTTGACAGATATGATTGATAACACTGACCCAATATATGTATCATAGAGAATAAATTCTTTATCAACTTCATTTGTGGGACACATCAGATAATATTCACAAAATCCATGCATCAGGGTGAATAAATACTTTATCATATCATAGTGAATAAATTTCTTTATCAACTTTATTTGTGGGATACATCAGATAACATTCACAAAATCTAAGGATTAGAGTGAATAAATACTTTATCATATCAGAGTGAATAAATTCCTTATCAATGTCTTTTTACAGATACTTTTGACAACACTGCTAAAGTTTAACTGTCAGAGTGAACAAATTCTCCATGAAAATTCTTTATCGATATCATTTGTCGGATGCGTTGGATAACATTGACAAAATATACGTATTAGAATGAATAAATTCTTTATCAACATCTATTGTCGGATAGGTCGGGATAAAATTGATAAAACCTAAGTATAAGAGCAAATAAATTCTTTATCAATATCATTTGACAGATATGGTTCATAGTATCAGAGTGAATAAATTCTTTATCATCGTCTTTTCTCAGATATGATTGATAAAATTGAGAAAATCTAAGCACCATAGTGAATAAATTCTATATTAATGTCTTTTGACTGATACGTTAGATAACATTGACCAAATCTAAGTATCATAGTGAATAAATGCTTTATCGACTTAATTTTGTCAGATGCATCAGATATCATTCACAAAATCTAACTATGAGAGTGAATAAATCTTTATCATCCTCATTTGTCAGATATGCTTGATAAAATTGATAAAATCTAAGTATCAGAGTGAATAAATTCTTTATCAATGTCCTACGACAGATGCGTATGATAACACTGACAAAATTTAAGTATCAAAGTGAACAACTTCTTTGTTAACATTCTTTATCGATATCATTTGTATGATACGTCGGATAACATTGACAAAATCCATGTACTAGAATGAATAAATTCTTTATCATCATCCTTTTGCCGGATACGTGGGATACAATTGAGAAATTCGAAGTATCGTAGTGAATAAATTGTTTATTACCATCATTTGCTGGATACATCAATTAACGTTATCAAGATCTAAGTATCAGAGTGATTAAATTCTTTTATCAACTCCCTTTGTCGGATACATCAGATAATATTCCCAAAATCTAACTATCACAGGCATAAATTCTTAATCATCGTCTTTTGTCAGATACGCTTGATAAAACTGAGAAAATCTATGCATCAGAGTGAACAAATTCTTTATCAATGTCCGTCGACGGATACGTTTGATAACATTATCAAAATCTAAGTATCAGAGTGAACAAATTCCTTTTTAACATTCTTTATCTACATCATTTGTCGGATACGTCGGATAAAATTGTCAAAATCTAAGTATCAGAGTTAAAAAAAAATTCATTATCAACATCTTTTGTTAGATACATCAGATAGAATTGACAAAATCTAAGTGTCAGAGTGAATAATTTTTTTCTAACAATATATTTGTCAAATACATCGGATAAAATTGACAAAATCTAAGTATCAGATTGAATAAAAGCTTTATCAACCTTCCTTGTCGGATATGTCGGATAACATTCTCAAAATCTAAGTATCAGAGTGAATAAATTCTTTATCATCGTCTTTTGTCAGATATGCTTGATAAAATTGAGAAAATCTAAGAATCAGAGTGAATAGATTCTTTATCAACATCCTTTGCCGGATATGTCAGTTAGCACGACATCATTTGTCGGATACGTTGGATAACATTGCGAAATTCTAAGTATCATAGTGAATAAATTATATATTAGCATCATTTGCTTGATACATCGATTAACGTTATCAAGATCTAACTATCAGAGTAGTTAAATTCTTTTATCAACTTCCTTTGTCGGATACATCAGATAACATTCACAAAATCTAACTATGAAGTGAATAAATTCTTTATCATCGTCTTTTGTCAGATACATAGAATAACATTGACAAAATCTAAGTGTAAGAGTGAATAAATTCATTATCACCATCCTTTTCTGGATACGTAGGATAATTTATCAAAATCTAAGTATCGGAGTGATTAAATTCTATATAAACCTCCTTTTCTCGGGTACATATAATAAAATTGACAAAATATATACGTCAGAGTGAATAAATTTTTTTTATAAACATCTTTTGTCAATTACATCGGATAAAATTGACAAAATCTAAGTATCAGAGTGAATAAATTCGATATCAATGTCTTTGTCGGATACATAGGGTAACATTTATATAATCTACATTTTATTAATTTTGACTTTATGCATCGTTGCAGTGAATTTAGGTTAGACTGGTTATAGATGGGAGCACACCCGCTCAGAAACACAGTCATAGCGAGAGACCCATGCAAAAAGTTAGGTTAATTTAGGTTCATTTAGAGTGGCGCACCACTCTAAGTGAACCTAAATTAACCTAACTTTTTGCATGTCTCTCTTTTTCTCATTTTTATCAGTTTCAGATTTTCTTGGTTTTATCAATCGAATCTGAAAAAAGACGTTGATAAAGAATTTATCCACTCTGGTACTTAGATTTTGTGAATGTTATCTGATGTATCTGACAAAAAAAGTTGATAAAGAATTCATTTACTATGATACTTGGATTTGGTCGGTGTTATCAAACATATCTTTCAAAAGACATTGATAAAGAATTTATTCACCCTGATACTTAGATTTTCTCAATTTTATCAAGCATATCTGACAAAAGACGATGATAAAAAATTTATTCAATCTGATACTTAGATTTTGACAATGGTATCCGACGTATCCGACAAGAGATGTAGATGAATAATTTATTCAATATAATACTTAGATTTTTTCAATTTTATCCAATGTGTCTGACAGAGATGTTGATAGAAAAAATTTATTCACTCTGACACTTAAATTTTGTCAATTTTATCTCATGTATCTGATAATAGATGTCGATTCAGAATTTATTCACTCTGTTACTTAGATTTTGTCTGTGTTATCCTATCTATCCAACATATGATGTATGAAAATTCCTTTTTCTTAATCTCCAATTTTTTAATAGATATTCTAAACGTTTGATATGCTAGCATAATCTAAAAATAATGAAAACATAACAATGTAATGCCTAATATATTATAATGAAATAATAACATGTAGAATATATTATTATACATTATTAATATCATTAAACAACTTTGAACATTCTGAATCTGCTCCATAAAATAATTCATCGTGTTCTCTCTTGATAGTGCCTTCTGTAGGGATATCCATCTTGTCAATGTCTCATCTTTAGATCTTTCTTTTCTGTCATATCGAAACCCCTTTTGTGAGAGCTTCCTTGTGCTTCTGATCTTCCTTTTAATGGAGAGGATGTCCTTTGTTTGTTTTGTTTCTTTTGATATTGGTCGCTCTTTTCCACTGCAGACTCTGATGAGCCTACCCTTTTTCTCACCATTTCATCAAAGATTCTTCTTCTCATTTCTTGCAGATTGTCCCCTTCTATTTCATTTTCCATGATTTCTATATTTGCTGCATTACTCTCATATAAATTACTGAAATCATGATAGTGACCATTACAAATAGCAAACTCACAGTAAATTATATTTCTAACTCAACACTTTGATCCATGTTAAAATCTCCTGTGTTGTTGATTGATGTAACTTTAGTTCTCAAATTGTATAGCAGCATAGTGTCGATAACCTACCATAGACTACCACTGGGAAAGCCGCGTTATGTCTATGAACAAGCATAGAGTGCTTGGTAGAGCCACAAGCATATTTCATATCATTTTAAGATAAGTAAGAAAAAAAGTTCAATAACTTCCAAGTCCAAAAAAATTCAGTCCAAAAAAAATGCTACTACAAACATTATTTTTCTAATAGTAAAAGTCACGACTAACATTTCTATATCATTCTTATTTTGAGTTTGGAAAATACTAAATGTGACTTTTCTTATGTTTTAAGTATGTTTTATGTCATTCTAAGACATCTAAACAAAAAGTTGAAAAAAGAACCATGTCAAAAAATAATAATAAAAAAAGTAAAAAAAAATTCAAAAAAAGTATAAAAAAATGGGGGGAGGGGCTCCGAAACAGTTAAAGGGATGGGGCCCTTTGAGGTTGGGGATAGGGGACCTTTGGAGATTGAGGTCCTTGGTGGTTAGGGTCATTGATGGTTGCGATCTTTGATGCTTCAAACCTATAATCGTCTCACTACTTGATTTCTAAGGATTTCAAAGATTGTTCTGAATATCTTTATTAAAATTCTTTTCTTGGCATCTACATCTCTATTACTATCAACTTTTTAGTATAATACAATGTTATAGGATATTTTATATTGACAACACAATTCAAATGGTACTTGTGTATTATACAGAACACATACGAGAAGTAAATCTAGGTCAAGTCACAAGGTCATCTTGTTATCGTTAACCATTTCCATAGATTGATGCTAACGATGCTATTCCAAATTTATAATATAGTCCCTATGAGTTAACCACCCCTTCGGACTTCCCTTTACTAGTGAACAGTTTAACCCTTTTTTGCCACCTTCATACAATCCAATTAAAAATGTTATCTAGCTCTGTTTCATCCCTATTATTCAATCACCAATTAAGATCATTCAGATCAGAGTTATGCAAATACTATACCATTTTTCGCAAATTGTGTTAGCTTTTACGTAAAATGATACAACTTTCAAGTTGAAACCATTATGACTCTACCATCCTATTCCTCATTCTTTAATTAAAAGCGACGCATTCCTAAGCAAACCAGTCTTGACTAAAGGCTACGGTCCAGAAAATGGGTTTTGGCGAAAGAGTTGTTCACCTTAATTTATACCGAAAAAACACGACTATATGACCTTCGGGCCAAAACTAGTATTTTTACAAAGAGACCTCCTTTGAATACGCAATATGACTATCTATAGTTTTGATTATTGAACCTAGAAAAACATGTCCGACAAGTCTTGTGTAATTCATTGTAGGGTTCGGACCTTATACATGGATATATTGAGTTTCGTTCGTAGAAACATCTCTGATTGGCCCAGAAAATAGGTGTTGCCTCCTAAACCTGTCTGGTAAGGCATGTATCGTTCCTTGTAATAGACGACTGACCGTGGTAAGCCATGTTCGTCCCGCTGTTTGTCCCGTGCCTTTATGTAACATACTACTGTTTAATGTTTTTTGCTATGATTATTTATTTAATTTTCGTTCATTTTGGGTTTCATTTATTCTTTAGTAGTAATTTCTGGTTGTTTTGAGTTTGAGATATTGTAGGTTTCCATTTCTCCTAATCTTAAGCTTAAAATGCTTTAGTTTTTTTGAAAAACTTCTTTTTTGTAAAGCTTTTTTTAGTTAATGATCAGAAATGCCTTATTGTACTTTGAGCACTTTAGTCTGAATGGACAATAATTTAATAACGCTTAAAAAGTAAAATATTTGGTTTTTATTTCAATGCTTTTGAAAGTAAACTTTTAAGCATGCTATATCTACATCATATTTTTTTCTTCTACTTAACTAAGAAACAGAAAATAGATTATGCTTTCTTTTACTTTCACAGGTCACGCAAATTGATTAGAATTGTTAATAGTCGTTTTTGTAAGTTGGCAAACACAAATTTCTTGAATTAAATGATGAACAAGAGCATATCAAATAGCCGTTTTTGAAGTGGGGCCTAGTTAAGCTAATCCTTGTGAAGGGGGTTTCTTAGATTTAACTCATTGCCCCTTGTTCGGGTCAAGTTTATCTATCACTCCCTAATAAAGCCTTCTGAAACTAGGTGTTAGAAAACTAGCTCATAGCTCTTTTTTTATACAAAACATGTTTTTATAGCTCCTGAAGTTCTCTAGTGGTTCTTTATCTGCTCAGCACGTTTGCTTGGCACGATGGCTTGGCAGAGGGGTGGAGATAAAACTATTAGTTTTTGACTAAAATGAACCAACCAACTAAAATGAAAACGGTACTTAAATGAAAACGGTACTAAAATGAAAATGGAACTAAAATGAAAACTAAAATGAAAACGGTACTTAAATGAAAACAGTACTAAAATGAAAACTAATATGAAAACGGTTCTATAATAAAACTAAAATGAAAACGGTACTTAAATGAAAACGGTACTAAAATGAAAACTAAAATGAAAACGGTACTTAAATGAAAACGGTGTTAAAATGAAAACTAACATGAAAACCGTACTGAAATGAAAACGGTACTAAAATGAAAACTAGAATAAAAACGGTACTTAAATGAAAACGGTACTAAAATGAAAACTAAAATGAAAACGGTACTAAAAGGAAAACTAAAATGAAAACGGTACTTAAATAAAAATGGTACTAAAATGAAAACGGTACTTAAATTGTAGTCATGGAAGGTAGATTTTCTTGCTAAAAACACTTTCAGCATTGAAGATAAAAAGCTTTGATTTTTTCTCCCCTAAAATTGTGAAAATATAGGTTTTGGATTTGAAAAAAACGCCCTGGTTTTGGCAAAAAAGATTATTTTTCTGAAACCAAATAATCAACCGAATCAAACGAATGTTGTGATATTGAACAAAAGTAGCCTATACAGACGAAAATGTTATTTTTAGAAATTGAACAGATTCATAATAGTCTCATTTATTTGAATTTAATGGAAATTTTTGGTGATGAGTGGTATCGTGAGTCAGGGAGGGGTGTGGGTGTAGTTACAGAATTTTTAATTGGGGGGGGGGAGAGGGGTCAACATCAAGAGAGTCAAGGGGTATGGTCAGTATAATATTTTTTCTCTAAATTATTGGAGGGTTCCCCCCCTTTTGCCCCTCCTCAAATCAAGCCACCAGAGAGAGGTGTTTGCCCCTCCCCAGAGAGTTTTCTATCTCTCATTACACAAGAAAATAGGGCAATTCCTATATGAAAGAAACGCTGAAGTATCTTATGCGATATTTTTGCAAGGAGTGTACAAGCATCATGCATAAAAGGTAAAGGAATAATTCACACAGAAAAGTATTCAAGGCATATCAAACAGTTCGTGGTAACGAACTGTAAGTAAGAAGCGACCCGGCTCAATGGTAACCGAAACTCTAGAAAACGGTATTTTGATACAAATAGATACACCAAAAGAATCAGATTTTAATGCTAATTTCAAATATATAAGTTTCATCAAGTTTAGTCCTACCCATCAAAAGTTAAGTGCCTGAGAAAATTTGGCTGATTTTCGAAAAAAGGGGGAAAGACCCCCTAAAAATTATAGAACCTTAATGAAAATCTCACCATCATATTGCGCGTATCAGAGAACCCTACTGTAGAGATTTCAAGCTCCTATATACAAAAATGTGGAATTTTGTATTTTTTTGCCAGAAGATATATCATGAATGCGTGTGTATTTGGTTTTTTTTTCCAGGAGTGATCGTATTGACCCAGTGGTGCTAAAATATCATGAGAGGGCTCATTGGAACTAAAATTAAATTCTCTAGTGCCAATTTTAAGTGACCAAAAAAATGGAGGGCAACTAGGCCCCCTCCCACGCTCATTTTTTCCCGAAGTCACCCGATCAAAATTTTGAGATAGCCATTTTGTTCAGCATGTTCGAAAATATTATAAGTATGTCTTTTAGGATGACTAAATCCCCCGAAGTTCCCGGTGGGAGGGCTGAATGCTATTAACTTATACCCAAAGTTAACATGTAGCATTGGTTATCGGGAAGTATACAGACGTTTTCAGGGGAGGTTTTTACTGGTGGTGGGGGGGGGGGTGGGTCGGGGGTTATGTGGGAGGATCTTTCCATGAAGAAAGTTTTCATGAGGGAAGGGACATTGCTATGAAGGGGACGCCGGACTTCCCAGCATTATTTAAAAAAAAGATCAGAAATTAAATATAAAAAAACAAGTTTTTCAACTGCAACAGCAGCAACATCAAAACTTTAAACGAACAGAAAATATTAAGTATATGATTGTGTTCACCCCCTAGTCAATACCTCGCTCTTTAAGCCAAAGATTTTTTAGTAATTTCATAAGAGCTATTTATTCTGATTAAGGGCCTTTGTGATTAAGCGGTCATTTTTAAAGAATTGGAACAAAATTCGAACTTTCGCTTAAAGAGCAAGGTATTAACTAGGGGGCGAACCCCCTAATATACGTATTAAAAATATATGAATATAGAAGTTTGTTACGTAAGTTAATTCTTAAGTTACGTATATTTATTACTAATAAAAACGTTCGTAAATAAAATTAAACAAGTTTCGAGTAAGCCATTTAACCAAATAAAAGTAAATTAATATGCAAATTTTGTTTTCATTATTCATGGACGGTGAGCCAAGATCAAAACCTGCATTTTTTAAAAAATGTTCAAAAATTAAATAAAAAAAACAAGTTTATTTAACTGAAAGTAAGGAGCGACATTAAAAATTAAAACGAACAGAAATTATTCCGTATATGAAAGAGGATGTCCCCTCCTCAACGCCTCGCTCTTTACGCTAATGTTTGACTTTATCACAACTCTATTTTTTTTAAAACAATAACAAACTTTAGCGTAAAGAGCGAGGAGTTGAGGAGGGGACAGCCTTTTTCATATACGGAATAATTTCTGTTCGTTTTAAGTTTTAATGTCGCTCCTTACTTTCAGTTAAAAAAACTTGTTTTTTTTTATTTAATAGAACATAAGCACATTGAGCACATAGTACACAAAACATAAAAAAAAATTAGTTTAAATTGTGCATACCGTTGTGGTCCAAGAAGGGAAGCTTTTTCATACTTCAAAATCAAGACACTTACATTCTATGGCTATATTCCAAGAATACCATAGCTAAATGCTAGCATTTTAGCCCTTTTATCAAACTGTCAAGTCATACTTTTTTTGGAAATAAAACAGATTTTAAGCTTTTTGACGCCTGCCTGTTTTGTTCAAGATTTCTACTAAAATACTTTCAATGAAAACGAGCCTCTGCCCGTCTTGTTTTGCACAAAACTTAAAAATCAAAACTTACCACAACTATTTACAGATAAAATAAGATCTTTTCTCAATATGTTTAACCAGCAGGTTCCAGATATAAAGTTCACTATTGCCAAACAGGATATTACGTTTGGCTTGAGTGTATACTGAAATCCAACTCATAGTAATAGATATCTGAGATATGACTCCTATAACCACCCCAAAGTCAAAAATTCTATAGTCTATTCGTTGGTTGACGGAGCGTAAGTAGTGTGTTTCTTTGATTTTGAGCTGAAGCCTGAACTTGATCATATAAAGATATTCTGATAGGTAATGGACACCCCAAACAAGTCATTAAGATAAGATAAGGGTTTATTCCAAAAACAACACAACACAAAAAAAACAAATGACCTTCCATAAGCTAACGCTTGTTCGGAAGTATTTACCCTCTTAAAATTAACACTTATAATAACATACTAAAGAGAAAGAAGAGAAAAAAAAAGAAAATCATACACTGAATTGGCTCCTGGTCGCAATAACCAAAAATCAATGCTTCACGTACTCCAAAACTTCCCACCGCCATCCCATAAATAATAAATAAACAAAACAAAAAAAAAAAATAAAAATATATAGGAAAAACGGGAAAAACGGATTCGGGGCAAACCTGATATGTTTATTTATGTTTATTGATATGTTTATTTCCAGAAGAATGATGAGCAATAAAACAAAGAGCACTGCTCCTAAGATTTAAGAAAACAAACCCTTCTTGTCATTACCTTATATTAAGGGCATTACTGACATTTTAAGGTCCAAACTTGCTAAGCTTGGCTTTAAGGTGTTTTTTCCTTCTGGAATGACTATCTCCTTTTTCTTGAACAAAGGCAAGGATAAGATTACTTCATATCCGCCAGGGGTATATGAGATTCCCTGCAGTTGCGGTGATACCTATATAGATCGTACCATGAGATCTCTATCTCACCGATTAAAAGAACATGTTGGTTCCATTGATGGCTGTCTTAAAAATACAAAGCTTAAGGAAGAACATAATTTTTCTGCACCGACCCATCATATTTTTGAAAGCCCTTCTCACTCCATTAAGTTTGACCAGGCCCAACTTATTGCTGTTGTTCTGCAATTCCTAAAGCAGAATATTAGAGAAGCTATGGAAATTGCTAAAAACAAACCAGCCATCAATAAAAGCAATGGTGAGTTCCGCATTAGCGAAATTTGGGAACCCATTACCCATAGACTGAAAAAATCGCAAAAAACTCTACCCCCTTCTATAGAACCAACTCCATAGCGGCCATCAACGCCTCTACCAAAATTCTGACCATGTCACAACAATTATTCCAGGTTTGGCTCATCATTACTGTTTTTCAGTGATTTTATTTTTATTTTATTTAGTGATTTTATTTTCTGGCAAGATATTTGAATTTGGACCTTATGATGACAGGCACAGGTCCCGTCAAAATTATCGTTTGAACAAAACCAAGACCTGACATCCATAGCTTAGGTTAGCTTTTGCCATTTACCATTATTTTGTATAAGAGTCAGGTTGGCCTCAGAGAATATATTACCACTTCTCCTGCTACTACTACTACTATTACGTCAACACAGAAACTAAGCAAATTAAGAGAGTCAATAAGGGCAGTTCTTTTACTCATCTTTGTGCTAAGATCTTACATCTTTTGACAAAGAACTCTTAAAAGTGAAATCTTAGCACTAAGATTTTACATCTTATAGCACTCTTTTGCAAACATGTTTCATCATTCTGATCTGATCAGTGGCCTAAGAACAATGATGATTATATCATCAAAGTTCTCTCATCATTGTTCTATATGGCAGAACAGTGGCGTCATTCACAGTTGTTGCTAACATCAGTGAGCTGTAAGATCTTTGAACGAAAATAAGTTAAAAGAACGGAAATCTTTGCAGAAAGATTTGAGACCTTAGATGTAAAATGTTAGTGCGAAAAAACCGGCCTAATTCCTTGCGACAAAGGGATTGAATTTAGGCCCCGATTGTTCCTATACCTAGTTTTAACCATTCCTTTGTCACAAGGCTTGGATGAATATTTTGAGAAAACTATCATAAAATCCGGTTTAGTTCTTTAAATCCTTCAGTTGAATTATGTTTCATCTTCTCCTTCCTTTAAAGTCAAGAGACTTCAGAGACTTCAAGAGACTTCAAGAGACTTCAAGGGGGATGATTCGTAATTTCGACTGCCGTTTTGTTTAACTAAGTTTCATTTCGGGCAACTTATGATATTATTAATCAACTCTCCTCCAAAGCTCTTGAGTAATATTCACAAGAATTATTTTTGTCTGTGTTCTTTTTTTTTACCAGTAAAAAAATATTTTGAAATTGGTCTCCCAAACACATAGATCAAATACAGCCTTCTCCTATTACTGCAATATCTTTGAAACAATCGTATAAAACTACATTGTTCGCAATCTTACTGTTCAGCAAATGTAGTACAAACATGCAAGATCAAAAGTATGTCCAAACTGTAATACATTTCACAGTTTATTAACTGCAGTTTCGGAACATCTCTGAAAATATTCTTGGATAAAACATGTAATATATGTCTATTGTATATACTATATATAATATATGCCTTGTAAAATTCAAAGTTATGTTCTTTTAACTATTTTAGTTTTCCTTACTTTATTTATGAGGATAGCAACTTAACGTCAAAAAAGGAAACAGCTGTGACTCTTTTGGAAAACTTGGAAATGCTTTCTATGCATGCAATCACTGCTTTGGTAAATAATTTTTTTTTTATATTTCTGACGTCAAGAGTCGAAATATATTTACTTTCGGTTACTTTCAAGCTTCAGACAAGGTCAGCAGAAACCGAAAGCTATTTGCTCTCATTTCATGGTAAAATTTTCATTATTGAAAAAGTTGGTATACAAACTTTTGACAGAATATTTTCCTGACGATATCTTTTGTTTCACTCAGCACGCTAATCATCCAAAAGCTTATTCTTTTGAAAATTATTTGTTTTTTTTAGTTTTCAAAAAGATTCAAAAATCAAAAAATTATACATTTTGGCAGAAAACGGAAATGATATGAAAACAAGGTTAAAAGAAGATTTTACTGGAGTATTTCCGCAATTCTTACTTTCCTCTCTCCCTTAAACCAACACTAAAATGGTATATCAGTTTATATTTTACATTTTCCTAAAATATAGTACTTCTAGACTTCCTGCTCTCTTCAACAGAGAGAAAGCAATAATTCCCCAAAGTCTTTCAGATAATTGTCCTACTTGACTTTTACCTAGGATTTAATGAGGTGGTGTTATTATTTCACACAAGGGAGAGGGGGTAAAATCTAGGGGTGTTAATTTTCTTTAATTTTTTCAGAGGGGATATGTCTCAAAATCTAGAAAGGGAGGAAACAAAAATATAAGGGGTTAAATCTAGTGGTGTTATTATTTCACACAAGGGGGAGGGGGTAATATCTAGGGGTGTTAATTTTCATTAATTTTTTCAGAGGGGACATTTCTCAAAATCTAGAAAGGGAGGAAACAAAAATATAAGGAGTTAAATATACCCCCCAATTGACGCCACTGTACAGAGACAAGGAACATATGACTAAAAAATTTTCAGCCATTTTTGAGCAGCTTTCTCTGTGCGGATCAAAGACTTGGATAAGCAAAGAAAAACGAGATAAATCAAAGACTAAACATAACTTCACAAAATAACTACTGCTGCTCATATAGGAGGACTTGAATAAAATATATCAGTAATCATAGAAACTTGGTTGGAGGGTGTAAATACATAGTCTTCTTTTAAAATCTACATTTTATTGATTGCCAAAATGTTTACAGTGGGCATTGAACTTTCAAAAGTGTATTGTCCTTTTCTCTTCTACCTACCCCCAGGCCTGGATTTAAATCTTTGGCACCCCTAGTCCCAAGCATTTTGGTACCCCTAGGCCCAAGCAATTTTTTCGGGGAGATACAGAAATTTACGGGTAAATCTTTTAAAATTGGGGGATAGTCGAAGGCCTGAACAGAAGTCAATTGGTGAGAGATGAGTCAAAAGTAATGCAAGTGAGAGGTGATACCAAGCTCTCAAATGCATTCGTGGGAGACATTTGACAGTTTGTAAGTGGCCAGGGAATTCCTGTGTTATTTAAAAATCCCTTTTCTGTGAACAGGCAGAGCAGCAGCAAAGTGCACCGGCCCTGTAGGCCTATGCGTAAATCCTAGCCTGCCTACTCCCATGCTTCAGATCAAAAATGGGCTCCGAATTCATTGTTTAGGGCTTCATTATGTTGTTAGCACTCCTAAAATCTGGATACTTTTTAAATTGTGTAGATTTGTTCAAAATTTCTTTTTGCAAGTATGAATATTTTCGTATCAATCAGGGCAGAGTCACCAAACTATCAAAATATTCAGCTCAGCAACAACTGATAAATATTTTTATTCAAGTTTAAAGTCGTCCGACTTTGATCAAATTGGCAGCATTGTCCAGAAACCTCAATTTCGTTGCCAAAATGCACTTCTTCGGCTTAGTTCAAGGTATGGAAATGCTATTGCTCAACTCAACAAGGAGAAACAGGAAGAACTGATCGAAGTATTTGGAAAACTGCAAAATAAAGGACTGCAAGTAGATGTACAAACAGTCATGAGGTAAAAGATTATTTTCGAGGTCGTTTCGAGGTATTTCGAGGTCGTTAAAACTCCTACTTCATATAATTAAAAGAGAAAAAAGGTAGTTAGATGTGGTCTATTTCTGTTTTAAAAATGAGTTTGAAGGTTCGGTACTCCTGTACTAAACGACAATGCATACCAGTCACATACAGTCACATACCAGTCACATACAGTCACATACAGTCACATACAGTTATATACGACAATGCATACCAGTCACAAAATAGACCGAGACGCGTGATGAAAAACAGGTTTACGCTGGATTGTGGGATATGAACAAAGGCAAGAACTATATTTAAACTGTTGTTTTTTGGGGTTTAGGGGGGGGGGAGAAGGGACCTAGGTTAGGTTACGTATTTAATATATGCTATACTTTAACCCCCCCCCCCTAATGTGCAAATATGTTGCCCAAAGATTGCGTCAAGTACAGGAGTACCAAAGGTTCTTATGTATTTTATCCACCACACTCAAGTTTTTGGTCTTGGTAGAACCTGTTCCTTTCTGTATTTTAGTATGTATTCAGCGATAATCAGCTTAGCCCGAGAGAGATTAAGTACAATGTATGAAACTTTAATTAAATATTTTATATACAGAGTTGGTATTTGGGTTAGGTTAGAAACCGTTTAATATAATGCGTTCTAGGCAGCCTGATTTCCATGATTCTCTGTTGTAGTTTCCATAATTTAGTTACTGAAGTATTACATTATCATCATATTTAGGTAGCCTATATTTCATTAGAATTAACTTCACTTCTTGAGTGCGGTGGCTATGATACATAAGTGCCAGTACAGCTTCAATTCAATTTATTTATTTTTTGTAAAGTACTCTCGCAAGCATATTAAAATATGTCGGTACTGATGCATTATGCGGACACCGCGAAGCAATTCAAGTTTGGTTGATGCTAATGAAATAAAATAAAATAGGATGAATATATAATAGTTTAGAAACAATTTTGGGCTATATATTTGCACATTAGGGGTGGGGGAAAGGTGGGGGTAGAGCATAGCATATATTAGATACGTAACCTAACCTAACCTATGTACCTTTTCCCTCTTAAACCCCAAAAAACAATCGTTTAATTATTGAGAAACCACGCTTTGCCATCAATTTATCTAACAAATCACCCGTTGTCTGCTAATGAAATAATCGTTTGACAGGTTTCAAGTCGGGTTTCCTTGATACAGTATATAGCAGTGTCCGCATAATGCACAAGTACCAATATGTCTTATCTTTAAAAGGATAAAAAGCCCATGTTTTTAAAAACTGGGTCGGCTAAGGTTTAAGGTTAAAATCTAGACAACCAAGGAAACCAAAGAGAGACACCCGACCCGGCCTTTATTAAAACCTGTTCGGTGATTTCGTGAGAAGTATTAAGCCTATAAAAAAGTTAAAGCATTTTTGAGTTTGACAATCATATAACATAGCAATTGCATGTGTTTCATTTTACTATTCGCTATCATAATATCTGAACAGAGAATTTTATTAAAACATTTTTAAAACAAATTTTTAAAACGAATTTCTTAAAAAACAAATGCACATCAATAAACCCTTTAATTCTTGAGGCATTACGAAAATAATTTTCACAAGACAGCAAATTGGAATGAAACAAAACTAAATTAACCCGCTGTTATTTTTGGGCTTAAGCAATCGTTTAATAATATAATAATAATAATAATAATAATAATAATAATAATAATAATAATAATAATAATAATAATAATAATAATAATAATAATAATAATGATAATAATAATAATAATAATAATAATAATAATAATAATAATAATAATAATAATAATAATAAGGGTTTTTTATTTAGATCAAACAAATAAATAAATCAACCACCAGAAGCAAACTTGTTTAGGCTATACACTAGGGTGGTCACAAAAAATCAATGTTGGAATTTTTTTTTGAGGGGACCCCCCTAAAAGCTGCCAATTGGCTAAGAATTGAGATTGGTGAAGTTTAAGCTCAATCGGATAAGGTTAACCCGTACCTCATCAAGGTTGAATTTTTAACTTTTTATAAAAATGGATTTTTTTTAATAAAATACCTAACAATATTGCAAGATTTAATTACATCTGCTGTCCAAATTTTGCTTTATTTATTTTCTCAATTGGTACATAAAAAAGAGTGTAGTTAAAACTGTTTTCAAAGTAAATACAGCAACAATCCAAATTGAAAATGATGGATTTAGGAGATAAGAAAAGGAAAAAGGTATAAAGAACAAGAAGAAATAATGTTCAAAATTTTATTATTTAGAATGTGAAAAAGAAAGCATTATAAAAGAAAGAAGTACAATTAATTATCAGATTAAGGTGGTAATGGCTTAGATAACGTGGCTTTTGAAGAGTCAAGAAATATTTTTCGACATTCCGATACAACTTGTAACAGAAACTGACTTTGTTCTTCGTCTTTTGTCAAACAGGAATTGAAGTCTTGGATTAATTTTACCCCTCTTTCAGCTGAGTCATTGACAACCTTAAAACCGTTCACTATTTTTTTTGCTTTTAAGTAATTTGCATTTTTACACCATACATCAGGATCCGTATTTAAAAATTCTGTATCAATTTCAAATCTTTTGAAAAAATTTAGAGTTCGATGAGAAACAAAAAAATCAATATCTTTGTCCAATAAATTATCCACTTGATGGAGACTGAGTTTTGCTTTCACATCCCTATTATCACATGTTTTTTCACCAATTGGAATTAATTGTAGACTTTTTACAGCCATGCTTGTTTTCACACTTTTATCTACATTTTCATTGAAGAAAGAAAATGCGACTTGCTCAGAATTGAGGTCAAACAAATGATTTATCATTTTAGACAGTGCCTTGTCTGCAAGTTCCTTATCGATTTCTCTATATTTTACAAGAGATTTTTAAAATTGTAGGTGTTGGTCGGAGGCCAAAGTGGGCTTGGGGGCGTTGAACCACGCTTTTACATAAATGTTTATTAAAAATAAACAAATGTCAGTGATAGTTTTTTCTTCTAAATTTGTTAATGTAAATTTATCCCAGAAAAGATATATTTTGATACAATAAATGGCCTTTGCCATCCATCTAGCGTGATGAATGGCACCAGGTAGTTTGAAAAAAGTGTCTTTTGGGGGAGTACGTCCTAAAACAATTAACGAAAGTTGAATAAACTCTTTGTAATCATCCCTTGGCTGTTGGTTTTTTAATTGTTCCATAAGAAAAATTGATATTTCATCTGAATTCCCCATTTTATGTCTAATTTTCTTATGTTCAATAGCAGTTTTGTATTTTGTCTTGTCTAACTTCGACCATCCAGTCTGAAACTTTTTAAAAATATTTGGGTGGGGGCCAGTAGTTGTGCCCATTTTTAAATCAAAAACTGATTTGAGAATAATTTCGAAAATATGGCTGCGACATGCTAAATAAAGAGGATTTTTCTCTAATAATTGCTCCAACAAAACGCAGGTTCCGTTGAGGCGACCAGTATTTACCGCAGTGGTATCAAAACACATTGCCTGGATTTTCTCAACTGCTCCCCACTGTTCAACTGCTGCAAATACAGCTTTTGCCTGAGTAATTCCCATACCATTTTCAAGCTGAGGAACTCCTATCAACTGTTCTTCATCCCCACAACTAATCAAAACCGCTACCCTTTCTATATTTTCTTTACCCAAAATATCTGGAAGTAATTTTCCGTCCCAGGGCAAAACAGATCCTTCTAAATTGTAATTTTTGAATCTACGTTTGATAAGTTCAGTCCTTTGTTTTCGGAATAGTTGTCTGCGAAGTCGTATTACACTTCTACTTATAATTAAATTATGTGAGTCAAAACCTAACGTCTCTGCAGTAGCTGATATTATTCGAACTGGGTCTGTATAAGAAATACTACATCTATCTAACAATAAAGATAATTTTTCTGTTATAATCTCTTCACTTCCTCTAGCGTACTTCTTTTTCTTTTATTTCTGGTTCTCCATCCTCTGTGTCGGGAAGATTCCCCTCCATCTCTTCTTGTTCCTCTTCTGTTGATGTGCTGCTTGCTGAAGATTCCAGTTGTGCAATGAAATTTACATCTTCAAAAAAAAAGGAAAAAACTCATTAAACGGTAACAAGCAATAAGCAAAGCCCTCACGGAATAGGTATCAAATCAAATAATCTCAAGAGAAAAAGAATAGGAAAACGTGAAAGAAAGAGAGAAAAACTCTACTAACCTAATTCGTTTTGTGATTTTTCCAATCTCGCCATCTCGCTGCTCGTCTCTTTTCTCTTCGTTGTTCTGCGTTCACAAAATTCATGTCAACGCCTCCCATGCAGCCCGGACGTCCTTTTTTTCTCTGGAGTAACAAAAACTGCTTGTCTTCTTCAACAGTGTTTGTTAATGCATCCTGATGAGCAATATCAAAGAGGTCATCATGGGTTGACTTGAAAGCTTCTACGTTTTTATTTTGAGCTGTGCTTTTAGATCTGTTAGCGTTTTTTTGTAGTTTTCTCCACTCTTCGTACAGTTTTTCAAGCTTGTCAACACAATCTTTAAAGTGTTTGGTTGGTATCTTAGCTTTCTCCAAAAAAATGACAACTTCCTGTATTGTAAGTCTTGCAGCTTCTCTGGTGTTCAATTTCACTTGCCGTACATTATAAAATAAGCTGCGTAAAACTTGACAATTAGAGGGTAATTTACTGCCAGTGATTTGATGAGACATGTGGCCAATCAAATACACCATTTATTTCTTCCTTGAACTCGAACCCGAACGACCAAGGCTCGTTGACGGTGTAGAAGACATGGTCCCTCAAACGTTACAAGAAAAAGCTCACTAGAAGAGCGTTGTTTAATAAGGTTCACTGTTTGAAAACCAAACGTTAAATGAAGCCCTATAATAAAGTAAAATTAAAATAAAAAGCTGGAATATTATAATCTGACAGGTAAAAATAAAAAGTTAAAAAAAAACAGAAATAAAGATATAATAGTAAGATAAAACAATTAATAATTTAATAAAATGAAAATAGACACGACAGCAGAGTAACAGATAGTAGATATCTTCAAATATAAGCGTTTTAACAAAAAAGTGGTTGGAGTAAAACTTGATGATAGTAACATTTCCTATGAAATGAATTAAGAATAAAATTTCTAGGATAAATAGTTTTTATTTTATCAGGAAAAAACGGCTATTTTGTGCAAAAAAATCGTTTTTTTCACGTTTAATCTCGATGAGGCACGGGTTAACATTATCCGATTGAGCTAAAACTTTCCAAATCTTATTTTCTAGACCAATGGCAAATATTAAGGAGGTCCTGCCGGCATTATAACGAAAATATGTTTTTACCTTATACCTTGTTACCACCCTACTATACACCCTTCCAAAAAAAACCCTGATATATACATCGCTATCAACAACGTAAAAAAAAAAAAATTAATTAAAAAAAAAAAAAAGCACGGCACAACCTCCTCTAAATTGGTGCAGCTCCTAAAATAAAAAACCAAACTATAACTAATTATCGCCGTTCTCTCATTACCACCCTCACGCAACCACAATAAAAAATAACCAAAATACAACTGAGAGACCACTCAAGAGAAAATCTCTAAGAAATATTATACTCACCAAAACACTAGATTTTAACCTACTCCTTAAACTAGCAATATTTCCTTCAACTAATAATTCATTTGGTAAACTATTATATAACCCTGGTCCCACATGACGGATAGAGAAGATTGATCTTCGAGTTGAAGCCTGAGGTCGTCTTACCCGGGATGCTGTTCTGGTTGAGTATTCATGGACATTACATCCAGCCACGAACATTTGACCGAAACATTGTGGCAATAATCCACGCTCATATTTAAACAAAAACAAAGCTGAATAAAATTTAGAAACTCCGTGTAAAGGCAGAATATGTCGTTACACATATCTCCTTCTCACTGATGCACCTTTTTTTATCACCACAAAGCACTATAATAGCTGAGTTTTGCATCGCACGAAGCGGAAGTTGATGCGTCGGGAAAGTACTCAACCAAACGACTTTACAGTACAAAAGGTACGGGTGAACAGTAGAAAAATACAAAGACCTTATTACATCACAGGGGAAAAAGTTCTTCAGCTTTCTCATAATCCCAACATTCCTTGCAATCTTACTACTTAACAACTCTATATGGGGTTTACAACTTGAACATTCATCGATCAGGACACCAAGGTACTTGACAGTCTTTAGTCGCTGGATTGAAGTATCAACAAGTCTAAGCTCATTAATCCATGGATAATAATTGGGGTTTCTTCCGTAAACTAGAAACTGTGACTTATTGTTATTTAAACTCGGTTTGTTAGCTCTAGTCCATTTCCCAATTTGGTTCATACCCGTAATAAGCTTCTCCATGAGAGTAGAATGGCCCCTATTGACACGATCCCTCACCCCTGCTGCCATCTACAATTTAGTTTAATGCTGACGGGACATAATTTATTCAAGGATTATCGATCTGTTGTTGTTTGGCCACGTGTAATGACATGAGGGGTGATTTACATAATCGGCGGGGAAATTATTGATTCACGAAGGGGGAATTATGAAACATTATGGCTTCTTTAATCTTAGGTTTGAGGGATAAACGTTCTTTAGGTCAGAGAGAAAAATTAATACTCTATTTTTAAATAGGGCTTCATTGATCTTTAGTGTCAGGAATTATAAATGACATCACTTGGTATCTTGGAATTATGCGGGAGTCTAAAGAGATAGAAATTCTATTTTTAAATACAGCTTCATTGATTTACATAATCGGCGGGGAAATTATTGATTCACGAAGGGGGAATTAAGAAACATTGTGGCTTCTTTAATCTTAGGTCTGAGGGATAAACGTTCTTTAGGTCAGAGAGAAAAATAAATATTCTATTTTTAAATAGGGCTTCATTGATCGTTAGTGTCAGGAATTATAAATGACATCACTTGTTATCTTGGAATTATGTGGGAGTCTAAAGAGATAGAAATTCAATTTTTAAATACGGCTTCACGGAGCTTTAAGTCGGAGAGATAAATTGATATTCTAACGAAACCTTAATAGTTTAGCTAGGAAAATTTATGAGATGAAGAGATTAACGTAGGAAAGGGTTTCCTAGAAATTTGAAATGTGAAAGCACAGAGATGCCAAAAAACAAAAGGAACACGCACAAATTACTTTTAGGGGATTATTTGGGCGAAACGGTTTTAGACAGCTTATGGAATTATTTCGGCGAAACAGTTAGAGACGATGATTTAAAAGATGATTTAAAAGAAGATTTTAGAAGAGGTTTTGAGTGTGGTCGTTATAATACACAAGTTTCATTTTAACAGTGTTGTGAGGTCCCCTACCCCAAGCTCCCAAGAAGATAGGAAGTTCTACGTACGCGCGCGTACGTAGGTTAACCTAGCCTAACCTAACTTAACCCAGTCTTTTTGCATGTCTCTCACCTAACCTAAGCTAACCTAAGTGAAGCGTACGTAGGCTAACCTAACCTAACCTAGCCTAATCTAACCTAACTTAATCTAGTCTAACCTAACCTAACCATACTCGCCGGAAAAGCTTAGGTTAACCTATTATGAGCACTCATGATAAGTTAACCTAACCTAACCTAACTTAAACATGTAGGAATGTTTCTATTTATTTATTAATATTTATTTATACCTAACCTAACCTATTGTTTTGAAGATTAGATGAATGAGTTTGAACGATTGTCTTTAATAATAGAACGATTCACTCATTTTCTAATTAAAAAATTTGATGGGTAAATCCATGTGACAAAAGGAGCTAAAATTTAGTTTAAAATTAGAAAAGAACTTTAAATTTTTAATCTCTTTGAGAAAAAAACAGAACTGAAGTGGAGTCTTTTTATTTTCTTGGAAAAATTAGAAGAGAACTTTGAATTTTTTATGTCTTTGAGGAATTATGAACTGAAGTGGAAGCTTATTTCATTTCATTTGTAAAATTCAGAATTGAGCTAACTTTTTTCACTTCTTTAATAAAATTCAGAGGAGAACTTGAACATTTTGCACTTCTTCGAGAAAACTCAGAATTAAAGTGATGCTCCTTATCTTCATGTCGAATATTCAAATCAAAGTATAACTTTTTCTATCTTCCATGAAAAATTTGGAACAGAACTTTAAATTTTTCATCTCTTTGCAAAAAATCGGTAGTGAACTTAAGAAAATTAGAATTAAAGTGAAACTTTTTATTTTTACTGGAAAATAATCACAAACATAGTATAACTTGTTCTGTCTTCTAGGGAAAAATTTAGAAATGGACTTTAAATTCTTTATTTCTTTGAGAATTTAATAACTGAGGTGAAAGGTTTATTAATTTTCATGGTTAAAATTCAGACTTGAGTTAACTTTTTTCTCTTCTTTAAGAAAATTCAGAAGAGAACTTGAAAAATTTGCACTTCTTCGAGAAAACTCAGAATTAAATTGGAGTTCCTTATCTTCATGTTGAATATTCATAATCAATGTATAACTTTTTCTATATTCTATAAAAAATTTTAAACATAACTTTACATTTTTAATCTCTTTGAGAAAAATCAAAACTGAATTTAGGAAAAATTATAAATAATGTGAAACTTTTGATCTTCATGGAAAACAATCGTAGTCATAGTATTACTTTTTCTATCTTCTATGAAAAATTTGGAACAGAACTTTAAATTTTTCATCTCTTGCAAAAAATCGGTAGTGAACTTAAGAAAATTAGAATTAAAGTGAAACTTTTTATCTTCACTGGAAAATAATCACAATCATAGTATAACTTTTCCTATCTTCTACAGAAAAATTTAGAACTGGACTTTAAATTTTTTATGTTTTTGAGAAATTAAGAACTGAAGTGGAAGGTTCTTTCATTTTCATTAGTAAAATTCAGACTTGAGTTAACTTTTTTCTCTTCTTTAAGAAAATTCAGAAGAGAACTTGAACAATTTGCACTTCTTCGATAAAACTCAGAATTAAATTGGAGTTCCTTATCTTCATGTTGAATATTCACAATCAATGTATAACTTTTTCTATCTTCTATTAAAAATTTGGAACAGAACTTTAAATTTTTCATCTCTTTGAGAAAAATCAGAACTGAACTTAAGAAAAATTATAAATAATGTGAAACTTTTGATCTTCATGGAAAACAATCGCAGTCATAGTATTACTTTTTCTATCTTCCATCTAAAAATTTAGAATAGAACTTTAAATTTCTTTATTTCTTTGGGGAACTTAAAACTGAGGTGGAAGATTTTTATTTTCTCTGGAGAAATTAGAATTGAAGTGTGTTCTTTGGTAAAGTTCAGAAGAGAACTTGAACTTTTCTTCACTTCGTTGAGAAAATTTAAATTGAACTGGAACTTTTTATCTTCCGTAAAAATATTCACAAGTATGGTATTACTTTTTCTATCTTCCACCGAAAAATTTAGAATTGGACTATAAATTTCTTTATGTCTTTTGTGAAATAAAGAATTGAAGTGGAAGATTTTTATTTTCTCTGTAGAAATTAGAATTGAATTGTGTTCTTTGTTAAAGTTCAGTAGAGAACATGAACTTTTCTCCTCTTCATTGAGAAAATTTTAAATTGAACAAGAAATTTTATATTATTTTGTGCAAATAGAAATGATCAATAACTTATTTCATTTTCATTGAGAAAATTCAGAATCGAAGTTGAACTTTTCTTCTCCCGGGAAAATATTTGGAACGGAACTTTAAATTTGACTCTTTGAGAAAGGTCGGAATTGAATTTAAGAAAATTTAGAATTAAAGAGAAACTTTTTATCTCCATGGAAAATAATCACAATCATAGCATAACTTTTCCTATCTTCTACAGAAAAATTTAGAAGTGAACTTTAAATTATTTAAGTCTTGGTGAACTTAAAACTGAAGTGGAAGCTTTTTATTTTCTCTGGTGAAATTAGAAGTGAATTGTGTTCTTTGGTAAAATTCAGAAGAGATCTTGAACTTTTCTATCTTCTATGAAACATTGAGTCTGCTATTAGTATCTTTATCTCTAAAAATTCAATTTTTCTTTCATCTCTGACCTTTTTAATAGATATTCTTAACGTTTGACGTTCTAGCATACCCTAAAATAATGAAGACTTAACAAAATAACGCATAAAATATTTTTAATGAAATAATGAGATGTAGAATATTAATATAAAAATACTTTAAATGCATTATTACACATTATTAGTACACTTGCGCTTCACTTTCCGTCAATTAATCTTTATATTCATTGATGAGATTGTCTGCTAATGTCCTTTTTATTCTGCCTGTGATTTCACTGTCTATTCTCACATTATTTTTACATAGATGTCAGTTCTGGCAGGTAGACATGATATGATTTCTTACACTAGTGCAGCAGTAGGCCTTTCTTTTATTCTTTGCTTTCATTTGAATAGTAATACCAAAACGATGGGAATAGGATCTATCAATAGGTATCGTGCTACCAGAACTGTAAGCAAGGAGTTGTCCCCGATCATCGACAATTATTTTTAAGTTGGCATCCTCCTTTAGCACTATCATCTCTGGTGCTCTCACTCTCGCATATCCACCTTGAGAAATTTTGAATGATTTCGATAGTCCAAAGAAATCTAACTTCTCGCTGTCATGACAACGCATGCATACATTACCAATAGTGTTACCGCTTGCACTCGTTTCATAGTTCAGGTATTTCTCCTTTTCAGCATTCAATACGACAATGATTTTATCATGTGCACATACGTTCGTCGAATAATTCATCCTTACTTTTTTACAGATATGAATTGTGTGTTTATCCTTCCACTGCGTAAGAAATACTGATTTAATGCAAGCAATAAACTAGGTAGTGTCGATAACCTGCCATAGAGTACCAGTGGGAAAGCCGCGTCGTGTCCATGAACAAGCACAAAGTACGATTGGCAGAGCCGTAAGTATATTTCGTGTCATTTCAGGATTTAAGAAAATTAGAATTAAAGTGAAACTTTTTATCTTCACTGGAAAATAATCACAATCATAGTATAACTTTTCCTATCTTCTATGGAAAAGTTTAGAACTGGACTTTAAATTTTTTATGTCTTGGTGAACTTAAAACTGACGTGGAAGCTTTTTATTTTGTCTGGTGAAATTAGAATTGAATTGTGTTCTTTGGTAAAATTCTGAAGAGAACTTGAACTTTCTTAACTTCTATGAAAAATTTGGAACAGTATTTTAAATTTTTTCATCTGTTTGAGAAAAATCTGAACTGAAGTAGGAAATTTTTATATTTATTTTGGGAAAAAAGAAATGATCAATAACTTATTTCATTTTCACTGAGGAAATTCAGAAACGAAGTTGAACTTTTCTTCTCCCGGGGAAATATTTAGAACAGAACTTAAAATTTGACTCTTTGAGAAAGGTTGGAACTGAATTGAAGATAATTTAGAATTAAAGTGAAACTTTTTATCTTCATGGAAAATAATGGAAACTTTTCCTATCTTCTACGGAAAAATTTAGAAGTGAACCTAAAATTTTTTATGTCTTGGTGAACTTAAAACTGACGTGGAAGCTTTCTATTTTCTCTGGTGAAATTAGAATTGATCAGTAACTTATTTCATTTTCATTGATAAAATTCAGAAGAGAACTTGAACTTTTCTATCTTCTATGAAAAATTTGGAACAGTATTTTCAATTTTTTTATCTGTTTGAGAAAAATCTGAACTGAAGGGGAAAATTTTTTTATTATTTTGGGAAAATAGAAATGATCAATAGCTTATTTCATTTTCATTGAGAAAATTTCAGAATCAAAGTTGAACTTTTCGTCTTCCGGGAAAATATTTGGAACAGAACTTTAAATTTGACTCTTTGAGAAAGGTCGGAATTGAATTTATGAAAATTTAGAATTAAAGTGAAACTTTTTATCTCCATGGAAAATAATCATAATCATAGCATAACTTTTCCTATCTTCTACAGAAAAATTTAGAAGTGAACTTTAAATTTTTTATGTCTCGGTGAACTTAAAACTGAAGTGGAAGCTTTTTTATTTTCTCTGGTGAAATTAGAAGTGAATTGTGTTCTTTGGTAAAATTCAGAAGAGATCTTGAACTTTTCTATCTTCTATGAAACATTGAGCGTGCTAGTAGTATCTTTATCTCTAAAAATTCTTTTTCTTTCATCTCTGACCTTTTTAATAGATATTCTGAACGTTTGACGTTCTAGCATACCCTAAAATAATGAACACTTAACAAAATAACGCATAAAATATTTTTAATGAAATAATGACATGTAGAATATTAATATAAAAATACGTTAAATACATTATTACACATTATTAGTACACTTGCGCTTCACTTTCCGTCAATTCATCTTTATATTCATTGATGATATTGTCTGCTAATGTCGTTTTTATTATGCCTGTGATTTCACTGTCTACTGTCACATTATTTTTACATAGATGGCAGTTTTGGCATATTGACAAGATATGATTAATGACATTATTGCAGGAGTATGCTTGTCTTCTCCTTCTCTTTAAAATGCTAATACCGGAAAGAGGATGATAGGATTTATCAACAGGTAATGTGTTACCAGAAACCCTAGCAAGGAGTTGTCCCCGATCATCGACAATTATTTTTAAGTTTGCATTCTCTTTGAGCACTAATTTCTCTGGTAATGTTACTCTTGCATATCCACCGTTTACACGATTGAAATTCTTGGGTACTCCAAAGAAATCTAACTTCTCGCTGTCATGACAACGCATGCATACATTTCCAATAGTGTTACCGCTTGCACTCGTTTCATAGTTCATGTATTTCTCCTTTTCAGCATTCAATACGAAAATGATTTTATCATGTGCACATACGTTCGTCAAATAATTCATCCACACTTTTTTACAGATATGAATTGTGTGTTTATCCTTCCACTGCGTAAAAAATACTGATTTAATGCATGCACAAAACTAGGTAGTGTCGATAACCTGTCATAGAGTACCAGAGGTAGAGCCGTGTCGTGTCTATTAACAAGCAAAGAGAAGTATTGGTAGAGCCGTAAGCATATTTCATGTCATTTTAAGATACGTAAAAAAGTTAAAAAAATACCATGTTGAAAAATTCAAGAAAGTATTTACGAATTGGGGAGGGGACTCTTTGAGGTTGGAAAATGGGTTTAGGAATGACATTATGAATGGAACTTGTTCAAAAAAGATATAATAAAGCCATAAAAAAGTATTAAAAAAAAATGGAGAGGGGACTCTTTGGGGGGCCCAGGGAGGGTGTTTGGGGGACCCTTGGGGGGCCGGTTGGTCCTTTGGGAGCCCGGGGGACCTTTGAGGACCAGGGGAGGGCCTGTGGGGGTCTGAGGAGGGCGTTTGGGGGATAACATTTCGAAATTTTTATTTTTTAGTTTACTTTTTTTTTGCGGTGCATCCCTGCGGCGCATCCTGAGGCACTTTCCTGCGGTGCCTCCCTGCGGCGCATCCCCCCCGGCGCTTTCCTGACCCGCGGCGCATCCCTGCGGCACATCCCGCGGCGCTTTCCTGACCTGCGGCGCATCCCTGCGGCACATCCTGCGGCGCTTTCCTGGCCCACGGCGCATCCCGGCGGCGCTTCTCTGGCCCGGGGGGACCTTTGGGGACCGGGGGGGGCCTTTGGGGCACAGGGAGGGCCTTTGGGGGTCTGGGGGGCACTTGAGGATCGATTGGTCCTTTGGGAGCCCGGTGGACCTTTGGGGGCCGGGGGAGGGCCTTTGGGGGTCCGGGGGCCAGTTGGGTGCCTGGGGGACATTTGGGGACCGGTGGAGGGCCTTTGGGACCCCGTTGGTCTTTTGGGCGCTCGTTGGGCCTTTGGGGGGCCGGGGGTGGGCCTTTGGGGGTCTGGGGTGGGCCTTTGGGGGCGCCGGTGTCCCTTTGGGAGCTTGGGGTAGGGGACCTCACAACACTGTTAAAATGGAACTTGTGTATTATAACGACCACACTCAAAACCTCTTCTAAAATCTTCTTTTAAATCATCTTTTAAATCATCGTCTCTAACGGTTTCGCCGAAATAATTCCATAAGCTGTCTAAAACCGTTTCGCCCAAATAATCCCTAAAAGTAATTTCTGTGTGTTCCTTTTGTTTTTTGGCATATCTGTGCTTTCACATTTCAAATTTCTAGGAAACCCTTTCCTACGTTAATCTCTTCATCTCATAAATTTTCCTAGGTAAACTATTAAGGTTTCGTTAGAATATCAATTTATCTCTCCGACTTAAAGCTCCGTGAAGCCGTATTTAAAAATTGAATTTCTATCTCTTTAGACTCCCACATAATTCCAAGATAACAAGTGATGTCATTTATAATTCCTGACACTAACGATCAATGAAGCCCTATTTAAAAATAGAATATTTATTTTTCTCTCTGACCTAAAGAACGTTTATCCCTCAGACCTAAGATTAAAGAAGCCATAATGTTTCTTAATTCCCCCTTGGTGAATCAATAATTTCCCCGCCGATTATGTAAATCACCCCTCATGTCATTACACGTGGCCAAACAACAACAGATCGATAATCCTTGAATAAATTATGTCCCGTCAGCATTAAACTAAATTGTAGGTGGCAGCAGGGGTGAGGGATCGTGTCAATAGGGGCCATTCTACTCATGAGTTGCAGTTCCGTCTTCGCTGCCACTGTAAAATGTACATCATTCGCAAATAGCGCAATAATTAACTTTATGGTTTTGCTAACGGGAAAATTCAAGTCAAACAACAAACCCTCCACAGCTCCGCACCAGTCACTAATGAAGATTAAAAACAGTGTAGGCCCGAGCACAGACCTTTGTGGCACACCATATTAAACTTTCTTTGTACCCGATACGGCACCTCCAACACTCACATACAAAGAACGATTATGAAGGAAAGACCTTAAAAGGCCCAAGAACGCACCACGAAATCCTCAATTATCTAGTTTTGCAAGCACAATACCTTGACCAACCGAATCAAAGGCCTTCACAATATCGAGGAAGACTGAAGCCGCTTTCCAACCAGCATCCAGGGCATCATTTACGAGCTTCACCAAAAACAGAACGGCCTGATCCATCGACATTCCTCTTCGGAATCCAAACTGGGTTGGACTTAAAAGTCTCCACGATTCTAGAAACTCAACCATTCTAGCATTTAGCATCTTTTCAAACACTACTTAACACTGGGAGAAGGGATCTAGGTCTATAATCATGGAAAGAATTCTTATCACCACCTTTAAATAACGGAATAGCTTTAGCCGACTTAAAGCAATCAAGAAAAATACCACATTTCATACACTGATCATATAGGCACACTAAATGCTCCGATACAACTGGAAATACACGCTTCAAAACTTTCAGGGAAAAATAATCACTACCTGCGGCATTACTCTTCATCCTCCAAACTGTCTTTCGGAGCTCCTCAACATTAATCGGACGCAAAAGAGCAGAAACATCACTAGCCACTGAACAAAAGACTTCTACAGAGGAGGAGCATCCAGTACCTGCCATATTTTTTCCAATATTTGCAAAGTGGTCGCATATCTGATCAGCTGCTTCCTGCGGCGATGAGGTACAAACTGGGGTAACAGAACTCTGGGTTGGGCGGATTACCTAGTTGATTGTTTTCCACGTCTTCGCAGGATTTCCTTCCGACTTTTTAAATTCTTCTCTGGAATATTCTATTTTAGCTTTTCGAAGTAGCTTATTCAATTCGTTATTATATTTTCTGTACCTCTCTTCGGCATATGGTGATGTAATTCACTAGTAGAGGTGACCCTAGAACTCGTGACAGTACAAAATTCGGTTATCAACAGAACGTATCTCCGATCAGTAAACCAAATATGGGCATAGCCTCCCTAGGGAGAAAGATGACGTAATGGGGTCAATGACCTCTTTTTCCAAGGTCGAGTTATTTGATGTTTCTATGTGTAATAACTCGGGGGCGAAGGTTGCACCTGCGCATTGAATTCTAACGGGAACAGTGTTATTGATCTAGGACTCGAGGGGGAAGTGAATTTCCGAGAAATTGATTGCGTAATCGAAGGGGAAGTGGATTTCCGTGAACTTGATTTACATAATCGATTGGGGAATTATTGATTCACGAGCGTGGGGAATTATGAAACAATATGGTCATAGAGTCCCTAGGGAGAACACGTGGTTAATGGGGTCAATGACCTCTTTTTCCAAGATCGATTTATTTGTTGTTTCTATGTGTAATAACTCCGGGGCGAAGGTTGCACCTGCGCATTGAATTCTAACGGGAACAGTGTTATTTCTTTTTGGGAGAATTTGGAGTGGTGAGTTGGAAATATAGAGGGAAGGAATTTATTGAAATGCTATTTCTTTTGCGAGAATTTGGGGTTGTATAGTTTGTTGGGGGGGGGGGGGGGATTTAGCTGGAAATATAGAGAGGAGGAATTTATTGAAATGCTATTTCTTTTGCGAGAATTTGGGGTTGTAATAGTACCATGAATTTTGACACATTTATGTCTGTTTTTATGGTTTTTCAAGTGAGAATTTCAAATTTCAGTGTATTACAAGTGAGAATTTGAAAAATTCATGGTTTTCCAAGTGAGAATTTGAAAAAAAGGAACTTTCTCACTTGGAAAACCATAAACCACGTGGTCCTGTCACGAGTTTCTCACTTGGAAATCCATAAACCACGTGGTGCTGTCACGAGTCAGAACACCTGTGCTGTCGACCTCAATTCACATATCGTGAATCAATAAGTCCCCTTAGAAACAACAAATTAATTTCCCTTTCTTGACAGATCAATCAATCAATGACATCATCTATCAGACTTTAAATTTCCCTTTCTTGACAGATCAATCAATCAATGACATCATCTGTCAGACTTTAAAAATTTTCGCCTAGAAACATTTCTCCAGGAATAGATCCAAAATCATTAATGTCTTTGCCACGGGAACAGTTCTACTGGTCGAATTCCAAAGGATATTAATAACCAAAGGCCATGGAAACAATGAGGCAAGAAACATCTTAGCGATGAATTGTTTTAGCGCGCGAAAAGGTTTCCATATAATTTGAAATGCATTGACGCAGAGATGCCAATAACAAAGGAACACGCTGACTTTGCGTTTAGGGATTATTTGGGCGAAACCGTTTTAGACAGGTTATGGAACTATTTCGGTGAAACAGATAGAGACATTTTAAAAGAAGATTTTTGAAGAGATTTTGGAGGAGGTTTTGAGTGTGGTCGTTATAATACACAAGTTTCATTTGAACAGTGTTGTGAGGTCCTCTAACCCAACCCCAAAGGGTTCCAATCCTCCTACCCCACCCCCGCAGGAAGCCCCCGGTCCTCAAAGCCCCCCAAACTCCCAAAGGTTCCGATCCCCCTACCACATCCCCGAAGGAAGCCACCGGTCCTCAAAGGTTCTCTGGGCTTCCAAAGGACCCCCCCCCCCGGACCCCCAAAGACCCTCACCCAGTTCCCCAAAGGTCCCCAGGCACCCAAAGGGCCCCAGACCCTAAAAAGGCCATACCCGAGCCCCAAAGGCCCACCCCGGGCCCCAAAGGTCCACCCGGCCCCCACAATCCCAACCCGGTACCCCCAGGGACACCACCACCCCCAAAGCCCTCCCCCCGGTCCCCCAAGGTCCACCCGAACCCCAAAAGCCCTCCCCCGGTCCCCAAAGGCCCTCCCCGGGCGCCCAGGGCTCCCAAAGGGCCCCGAGTGCGCGACCCCGACCCCGACGGACGCCTCCGGGCCTCACAGGGCCCCCCGGGTTCCCAACGGGCCCCGATTGCTCGCCCCCTCCCCCGCCGGACCCCACCGGTCCGCACAGGTCCCCCAGGCTCCCAAAGGCCCACACCCGGGCCCCAAAGCTCCACCGGCCTCCCAAAGGGACCCCAGACCCCCAACCGACCCCCCGGGCCCCAAAGGGCCCAATCCGTGCTCAAGGACCCCCCGGACCCCCAAAGGTCCTCCACCAGTCCCCAAAGGCCCTCTCCGGGTCCCAAAGGTCCACCAGGCACCCAAAGGCCCCCAGACCCTATAAAGGACATCCCCGAGCCCCCAAAGGTCCTCCACCCGTCCCCAAAGGACCTCTCCCGGACCAAAAGGTCCACCAGGAACCCAAACGGCCCCAGACCCGAAACAGACCATACCCGAGCCCCCCCTAAGGCCCTCACCGATCCCCTCAGGTCCACCAGCCCCCCAAACGCCCTCCACCGGTCTCCCACGGCCCTCCCCCGGCGCCCAGGGCACCCCCCGGGCCCCGATTGCTCTACCCCCACCCCGAAGGAGGCCTCCGGTCCTCAAAGGTCCCCCAGGCTCCCAAACGACCCACTGGACCCCCAAAGACCCTCAACGGGTCCCCACCGGACCACCGGGCACCCAAAGGGGCCACCGGACCCCAAAGGGTCCCCCGGACCCCAAAGGTCCTCCCCAGGTCCTCAAGGGTCGCCCAGACCCCCCACGGACCCACCGGGCCCCAAAGGGCCCAATCGGTGCTCAAGGGCTCCCCGGACCCCCAAAAGCCCGCCCCGGTCCCCAAAGGTCCACCAGAACCCCAAAAGCCCTCCCCCCCGGTCCTCAAGGACCCTCTCAGACGTGCAAAGACCCTCCCCAGACCCCCAAAGGCTCACCCCCGGCCCCCAAGGTCCCCGCAGGCGCCCATATGACCACTCCACCCCACCCGGGCCCCAGGATCCCCAAACCCCCTCCCCCGACCCCACCAAAGAAACCCCTCTCCATTTTTAAAACATTTTATTGCTTTATTATATACGTTTAGAACAAGTTCCTTTCATAATGTCCCTCCTAAACCCATTTTCCAACTTGAAGTACTTATCTTTTTCACCCACTTTCTCAATGAAAAAGAAATTAGTTTTTAATCAATTCTAATTTTCCAAATAATATAAAAATTTTCCACTTTAGTTCAGATCTGTCTCGAAGAGATGAAAAATTTAAAATACTGGTCCAAATTTTTCGCAGAAGATAAAAAAAGTTCAAGTTTTCTTCTGAATTTTACCAAAGAACGTGCTCCAATTCTAATTTCTCCAGAGAAAACAAAAATCTTCCACTTCAGTTCTTTATTTCACAAAGACATAAAGAAAATTAAAGTTCAATTCTAAATTTTTAGGTGGAAGATAGAAAAAGTAATACAATACTTGTGAATATTTTCACGGAAGATAAAAAGTTCTAGTTCAATTTAAAATTTCCTCAATGAAGTCAAGGAAAGTTCAAGTTCTCTTCTGAATTTTACCAAAGAACACGCTTCAATTCTAATTTTTTCAGAGAAAACAAAAATCTTCCACTTCAGTTCTTTATTTCGCAAAGAAATAAAGAAATTTAAAGTTCAATTCTAAATTTTTCGGTGGAAGATAGAAAAAGTAATACAATACATGTGAATATTTTCCTGGAAAATAAAAAGTTGTAGTTCAATTTAAAATTTTCTCAATGAAGTCAAGGAAAGTTCAAGTTCTCTTCTGAATTTTACCAAAGAACAAAATTCAATTCTAATTTCACCAGAGAAAACAAAAATCTTCCACTTCAGTTTTCTATTCCACAAAGACATAAAGAAATTTAAAGTTCAATTCTAAATTTTTCGGTGGAAGATAGAAAAAGCAATACCCTACTTGAGAATATTTTCCCGGAAGATAAAAAGTTCTAGTTCAATTTACAGTTTCCTCAATGAAGTCAAGGAAAGGTCAAGTTATCTTCTGAATTTTACCAAAGAACACGCTTCAATTCTAATTTTTTCAGAGAAAACAAAAATCTTCAACTTCAGTTCTTTATTTCACAAAGACATAAAGAAATTTAAAGTACAATTCTAAATTTTTCGGTTGAAGATAGAAAAAGCAATACCATACATGTGAATATTTTCCCGGAAAATAAAAAGTTCTAGTTCAATTTACAGTATCATCAACGAAGTGAAGAAAGTTTCAAGTTTTCTTCTGAATTTTACTAAAGAACAAAATTCAATTCTAATTTCACCCGAGAAAATCAAAATCTTCCACTTCAGTTCTCTATTTCACAAAGACATAAAAAAATTTAAAGTTCAATTCTAAATTTTTCGGTGGACGATAGAAAAAGTAATACCATACTTGTGAATATTTCCCCGGAAGATAAAAAGTTCTAGTTCTATTTACAGTTTCCTCAACGAAGTGAAGAAAAGTTCAAGTTCTCTTCTGAATTTTACAAAATAATAAAATTCAATTCTAATTTATACAGAGAAAAAAAAAATCTTCCACTTCAGTTCTATATTTCACAAAGACATAAAGAAATTTAAAGTACAATTCTAAATTTTTCGGTGGAAGATAGAAAAAGCAATACCATACTCGTGAATATTTTCCCGGAAAATAAAAAGTTCTAGTTCAATTTATAATTTCCTCAACGAGGTGAAGAAAGGTTCAAGTTCTCTTCTGAATTTTACCAAAGAAAAAAATTCAATTCTAATTTCACCAGAGAAAATAAAAATCTTCCACTTCAGTTCTCTATTTCACAAAGACATAAAGAAATTTAAAGTACAATTCTAAATTTTTCGGTGAAAGATAGAAAAAGTAATACCATACCTGTGAATATTTTCCCGGACGATAAAAAGTTCTAGTTCAATTTAAAATTTCCTCAACGAAGTCAAGGAAAGTTCAAGTTCTCTTCTGAATTTTAACAAAGAACACGCTTCAATTCTAATTTCACCAGAGAAAACAAAAATCTTCCACTTCAGTTCTCTATTTCACAAAGACATAAAGAAATTTAAAGTACAATTCTAAATTTTTCGGTGGAAGATAGAAAAAGCAATACCATACCTGTGAATATTTTCCCGGAAAATAAAAAGTTCTAGTTCAATTTACAATTTCCTCAACGAAGTGAAGTAAAGTTCAAGTTTTCTTCTGAATTTTACCAAAGAACAAAATTCAATTCTAATTTCACCAGAGAAAATAAAAATCTTCCACTTCAGTTCTTTATTTCACAAAGAAATAAAGAAATTTAAAGTTCAATTCTAAATTTTTCGGTGGAAGATAGAAACAGAAAGACCATACCTGTGAATATTTCCCCGGAAAATAAAAAGTTCTAGTTCAATTTACAATTTCCTCAAAGAAGTCAAGGAAAGTTCAAGTTCTCTTCTGAATTTTACCAAAGAACAAAATTCAATTCTAATTTCACCAGAGAAAATAAAAATCTTCCACTTCAGTTCTCTATTTCACAAAGACATAAAGAAATTTAAAGTACAATTCTAAATTTTTCGGTGGAAGATAGAAAAAGTAATATCATACCTGTGAATATTTTCCCGGAATATAAAAAGTTCTATTTCAATTTAAAATGTACTCAACGAAGTCAAGTAAGGTTCAAGGTCTCTTCTGAATTTTACAAAATAACAAAATTCAATTCTAATTTCACCAGAGAAAATAAAAATCTTCCACTTCAGTTCTCTATTTCACAAAGACATAATGAAATTTAAAGTACAATTCTAAATTTTTCGGTGTAAGATAGAAAATGTAATACCATACCTGTGACTATTTTCACGGACGATAAACGGTTCTAGTTCAATTTAAAATTTTATCAACGAAGTCAATGAAAGTTCAAGTTATCTTCTGAATTTTACCAAAGAACAAAATTCAATTCTAATTACAACAGAGAAAATAAAAATCTTCCACTTCAGTTCTCTATTTCGCAAAGACATAAACAAATTTAAAGTTCAATTCTAAATTTTTCGGTGTAAGATAGAAAAAGTACTACCATACATGTGAATATTTTCCCGGAAAATAAAAAGTTCTAGTTCAATTTACAATTTCCTCAACGAAGTCAAGGAAAGTTCAAGTTTTCTTCTGAATTTTACTAAAGAACAAATTAAATTCTAATTTCAACAGAGAAAATAAAAATCTTCCACTTAAGTTCTTTATTTCACAAAGACATAAAGAAATTTAAAGTACAATACTAATTTTTAGGTGGAAGATAGAAAAAGAAATACCATATTTGTGAATATTTTCCCGGAATATAAAAAGTTCTAGTTCAATTTACAATTTCCTCAACGAAGTGAAGAAAGGTTCAAGTTCTCTTCTTAATTTTACTAAAGAACAAAATTCAATTCTAATTTCACCAGAGAAAATAAAAATCTTCCACTTCAGTTCTCTATTTCACAAAGACATAAAGAAAATTAAAGTTCAATTCTAAATTTTTCGGTGGAAGATAGAAAAAGTAATACCATACTTGTGAATATTTTCCCGGAAGATAAAAAGTTCTAGTTCAATTTACAATTTAATCAAAGAAGTCACTGAAAGTTCAAGTTATCTTCTGAATTTTACTAAAGAACAAAATTCAATTATAATTTCACCAGAGAACATAAAAATCTTACACTTCAGTTCTCTATTTCACAAAGACATAAAGAAATTTAAAGTTCAATTCTAAATTTTTCGGTGGAAGATAGAAAAAGTAATACCAGACCTGTGAATATTTTCACGGAAGATATAAGTTCTAGTTCAATTTAAAATTTCCTCAATGAAGTCAAGGAAAGTTCAAGTTCTCTTCTGAATTTTCTCAATGAACACACTTCAATTCTAATTTCAACAGAGAAAATAAAAATCTTCCACTTCAGTTCCTTATTTCTCAAAGACATAAATAAATTAAAAGTTCAATTCTAAATTTTTCGATGGAAGATAGAAAAAGTAATACCATACTTGTGAATATTTTCACGAAAGATAAAGAGTTCTAGTTCATTTTAAAATTTTCTCAACGAAGTCAAGGAAAGTTCAAGTTCTCTTCTGAACTTTACCAAAGAACACGCTTCAATTCTAATTTTTTCAGAGAAAACAAAAATCTTACACTTCAGTTCTTTATTTCAAAAAGACATAAAGAAATTTAAAGTTCAATTCTAATTTTTCGGTAGGCAATTGAAAATTAATGCCATACTTGTGATTATTTTTACGGAAGATAAAAAGTTATACTTCAATTTTAAATTTCCCCCGGAAGATAAAAAGTTCTAGTTAAACTTGCTATTATCTTTGTGAAAACACACAAACTCATAAAAAATATTCAATGTTCCTTTAGTACCTATGCAATTAGACTAAAAATGAAGATATTTATGCAGAGTTTCAACTCTCTATGGATTAGTTTGCTAAAAACAAGCTATTTTCTTGCGAAAACACACAAAATCAGAAAAAAATGTTCAATGTTCCTTAAGCACCTACGCAATTAGGCTTAAATGAAGATATTTAAGCAGAGTTTCAACTCGATATGGCTAAGTCTGCTAAAAACAAGCTATTTTCTTGTGAAAACACACGATATCAGAAAAAATATTGTTAGGTTAGGTTAAGTTAGATTAGGTTAGGTTAGCCTACGTCCGCACGCATATAGGTTAAGTTAGGTTAGGTTAAGTTAGGTTAGATTAAGTTAGGTTAGGCTAGGTTAGCCTACGTACGCGCGCGTACGTAGGCTAACCTAGCCTAACCTAACTTAATCTATCCTCACTTAACCTAACCTAACTTAAACTATCTTCGCGCGTACGTATGCTAACCGAACCTAATCTAACTTAACCTAACCTAACAATATTTTTTCTGATTTCGTGTGTTTTCGCAAGAAAATAGCTTGTTTTTAGCAAACTTAGCCATATCGAGTTGAAACTCTGCATAAATATCTTCATTTAATCATAATTGACTAGGTGCTTAATGAACATTGAACATTTTTTTCTGATTTTGTGTGTTTTCTCAAGAAAATAGCTTGTTTTTAGCAAACTTAGCCATAGCGAGTTGAAACTCTGCATAAATATCTTCATTTTTAGTCTAATTGCATAGGTACTCAAGGAACATTGAGCATTTTTTCTGAGTTTGTGTGTTTTCACAAAGATAATAGCAAGTTGAACTAGAACTTTTTATCTTCCGGGGAAATTTAAAATTGAAGTAGAACTTTTTATCTTCCGTAAAAATAATCACAAGTATGGCATTAATTTTCAATAGCCCACCGAAAAATTAGAATTGAACTTTAAATTTCTTTATGTCTTTTTGAAATAAATAAATGAAGTGTAAGATTTTTGTTTTCTCTGAAAAAATAAGAATTGAAGCGTGTTCTTTGGTAAAGTTCAGAAGAGAACTTGAACTTTCATTGACTTCGTTGAGAAAATTTTAAATTGAACTAGAACTTTTTATCTTCCGGGAAAATATTCACAAGTATGGTATTACTTTTTCTATCTTCCACCGAAAAATTTAGAATTGAACTTTGAATTTCTTTATGTCTTTGCGAAATAAGGAACTGAAGTGGAAGATTTTTATTTTCTCTGGAGAAATGAGAATTGAAGTGTGTTCATTGAGAAAATTCAGAAGAGAACTTGAACTTTCCTTGACTTCGTTGAGAAAATATTAAATTTAACTAGAACTTTTTATCTTCCGTGAAAATATTCACAGGTCTGGTATTACTTTTTCTATCTTCCACCGAAAAATTTAGAATTGAACTTTAAATTTATTTATGTCTTTGTGAAATATAGAACTGAAGTGGAAGATTTTTATTTTCTCTGGTGAAATTAGAATTGAATTTTGTTCTTTATTAAAATTCATAAGAGACCTTGAACTGTAATTGACTTCATTTAGAAAATTTTAAATTGTACTAGAACTTTTTATCTTCCGTGAAAATATTCACAGGTCTGGTATTACTTTTTCTATCTTCCACCTAAAAATTTAGAATTGAACTTTAAATTTCTTTATGTCTTTGTGAAATAGAGAACTGAAGTGGAAGATTTTTATTTTCTCTGGTGAAATTAGAATTGAATTTGTTCTTTAGTAAAATTCAGAAGAGAACTTGAACATTTCTTCACTTCGTTGAGGAAATTGTAACTTGAACTAGAACTTTTTATTTTCCGTGAAAATATTCACAAGTATTGTCTTGCTTTTTCTATCTACAACCTAAAAATTATAATTTTACTTTAAATTTATTTATGTCTTTGTTAAATATATAACTGAAGTGGAAGATTTTTATTTTCTCTGGTGAAATTAGAATTTAATTTGTTATTTGGTAAAATTCAGAAGAGAACTTGAACTTTCCTTGACTTCATTGAGGAAATTGTAAATTGAACTAGAACTTTTTATCTTCCGGGAAAATATTCACAAGTATGGTATTACTTTTTCTATCTTTCACCGAAAAATTTAGAATTGTACTTTAAATTTCTTTATGTCTTTGTGAAATATAGAACTGAAGTTGAAGATTTTTATTTTCTCTGGTGAAATTAGAATTGAATTTTGTTCTTTAGTAAAATTCAGAAGAGAACTTGAACCTTACTTGACTTCGTTGAGAAAATTTTAAATTGAACTAGAACTTTGTATAGTACGAGAAAATAATCACAGGTCTGGTATTACTTTTTCTATCTTCCACCTAAAATTTTAGATTTTTAAAGTAAAGGTATTATGGTCTTTTGGAAAGAGATAACTGACGTTGAAGATTTTTATGTTCTCTTGTGAAATTAGAATTGAATTTTGTTCTTTGTTAAAATTCAGAATATAACTAGAAAATATCTTCACCTCTATTTGAACCTAGTAAATAGAAATAGAACTTTTTATTTTCCGGGAAAATATTAACAGGTATTTTATTACTTTTTCTATCTTACAACTAATAATTTTGAATGTTTATTTAAATTTAATTATGTCTTTGTGAAATAGATAACTGCAGTGGAAGATTTTTATTTTCTCTGGTGAAATTAGAATTTAATTTTGTTCTTTGGTAAAATTCAGAAGAGAGCTTGAACTTTCCTTGACTTCATTGAGGAAATTGTAAATTGAACTAGAACTTTTTATTTTCCGGGAAAATAATCACAGGTATGGTATTACTTTTTCTATCTTCCACCGAAAAATTTAGAATTGTACTTTAAATTTCTTTATGTCTTTGTGAAATAAAGAACTGAAGTTGACGATTTTTATTTTCTCTGGTTAATTTAGAATTGAATTTTATTATTTTGTAAAATTCAGTAGAGAACTTGAACTTTCCTTGACTTCGTTGAGGAAATTGTAAATTGAACTAGAACTTTTTATCTTCCGTGAAAATATTCACAGGTATGGTATTGCTTTTTCTATCTTCCATCTAAAAATTTAGAATTGTACTTTGAATTTCTTTATGTCTTTGTTAAATAAAGAACTGAAGTGGAAGATTTTTATTTTCTCTGGTGAAATTAGAATTGAAGCGTGTTCTTTAGTAAAATTCAGAAGAGAACTTTAACTTTCATTGACTTCGGTGAGGACACTCTAAATTGAACTAGAACTTTTTATTTTCCGTGAAAATATTCACAGGTATGGTCTTGCTTTTTCTATCTTTCACATATTAAATTATAATTGTACTTAAAATTTCTTTATGTCTTTGTGAAATAGAGAACTGAAGTGGAAGATTTTTATTTTCTCTGGTGAAATTAGAATTGAATAGTGTTCTTTGGTAAAATTCAGAAGAGAACTTGAACATTACTTGACTTCGTTGAGGAAATTCTAAATTGAACTAGAACTTTTTATTTTCCGGGAAAATATTCACAAGTATGGTATTGCTTTTTCTATCTTCCACCTAAAAATTTAGAATTGTACTTTAAATTTCTTTATGTCTTTGTGAAATAAAGAACTGAAGTTGAAGATTTTTTTTGTCTCTGAAAAAATTAGAATTGAATATTATTCTTTGTTAATAGTCATACTATAACTTGATCGGTCATTTAATAATTTTATTATAATTTAAATGGAACAAGAACTTTGTATCTTCCGGGGAAAATATTCACAATTATGTAATTACTTTTTCTACCTTCAACCGAAAAATTTAGAATTGAACTTTAAATTTCTTAATTTATTTGAGATATAAATAAATGAAGTGGAAGATTTTTGTTTTCTCTGTTGAAATTAGAATTGAATTTTGTTCTTTAGTAAAATTCAGAAGAAAACTTGAACCTTTCTTCACTTCGTTGAGGAAAGTTTAAATTGAACTAGAACTTTTTATTTTCCGGGAAAATATTCACATGTATGGTATTGCTTTTTCTATCTTCCACCGAAAAATTTAGAATTGTACTTTAAATTTCTTTATGTCTTTGCGAAATAAAGAACTGAAGTGGAAGATTTTTGTTTTCTCTGAAAAAATTAGAATTGAAGCGTGTTCTTTGGTAAAATTCAGAAGAGAACTTGAACTTTCCTTGACTTCATTGAGGAAATTGTAAATTGAACTAGAACTTTTTATTTTCCGGGAAAATATTCACATGTATGGTATTGCTTTTTCTATCTTCCACCGAAAAATTTAGAATTGAACTTTAAATTTCTTTATGTCTTTGTGAAATAAAGAACTGAAGTGGAAGATTTTTCTTTTCTCTGTTGAAATTAGAATTGAATTTTGTTCTTTTGTAAAATTCAGAAGAGAACTTGAACTTTACTTGACTTCATTGAGGAAATTTTAAATTGAACTAGAACATTTTATTTTCAGGGAAAATATTCACATGTATGGTATTGCTTTTTCTATCTTCCACCGAAAAATTTAGAATTGAACTTTAAATTTATTTATTTCTTTGCTAAATAAAGAACTGAAGTGGAAGATTTTTGTTTTCTCTGAAAAAATTAGAATTGTAGCGTGTTCTTTGGTAAAATTCAGAAGAGAACTTGAACACTTGAACTTTCATTGACTTCATTGAGAACAATTTAAATTGAACTAGAACTTTTTATCTTCCGGGAAAATATTCACAAGTATGGTATTGCTTTTTCTATCTTCCACCGAAAAATTTAGAATTGTACTTTAAATTTCTTTATGTCTTTGTGAAATAAAGAACTGAAGTGGAAGATTTTTATTTTCTCTGATAAAATTAGAATTGAAGCACGTTCTTTGGTAAAATTAAGAAGAAAACTTGAACTTTTTTTATCTTCTGCGAAAAATTTGGAACGGTATTTTAAATTTTTCATCTCTTCGAGACAGATCTGAACTAAAGTGGAAAATTTTTATATTATTTGGAAAATTAGAATTGATTAAAAACTAATTTCTTTTTCATTGGGAAAGTGGGTGAAAAAGATAAGTACTTCAAGTTGGAAAATGGGTTTAGGAGGGACATTATGAAAGGAACTTGTTCTAAACGGATATAATAACGCCATAAACAGTTTAAAAATGGGAGAGGGGTGTCTTTGGAGGGGGCCGGGGAGGGGTTGTGGGTAGCCAGGGGCCCTGGAGGGGGGTAGGGGTAATAGGGGCGCCGGAGGGTGCAGTGGGGGACCGGGATGTGCCTGTGGGGGACTGGGGAGGGACTTTGAGGACCGGGGGAGGGCTTTTGGGGTTCTGGTGGACCTTTGGGGACCGGGGAGGGCTTTTGGGGGTCCGGGGAGCCCTTGAGCACCGTTTGGGCCCTTTGGGGCCCGGTGGGTCCGTTGGGGGTCTGAGCGACCCTTGTGGACCTGGGGTGGACCTTTGGGGTCCGGGGGACCCGTTGGGGTCCGGAGGTCCCGTTGGGAGCCCGGTGGACCGGTGGGGACCAGGTGAGGGTCTGTGGGGGTCCAGTGGGTCCGTTGGGAGCCTGGGGGACCATGGAGGACCGGAGGCCGCCTTCGGGGGGGGGGTCGCGCAATCGGGGCGCGGGGGGAGTCCTGTGCGCCCGGGGTGGTCCTTTGGGGGCCGGTGGAGGGCTTTTGGGGATCGGGTGGACCTTTGGGGACCGGTGCGGGCCGGTGGGGGGGCTCGGGTCTGGTCTTGTTAGGGTCTGGGGCCCTTTGGGTGCCTGGTGGACCATTGGGACCGGGTGAGGTCCTTGGGGGACGGGTGGTGGCCCGTGGGGGTCGGGGGTAGGACCTGTGTAGGGGGGGGGGCCGGGGAGGTGCCCGGGTTACCTTGGGGAACCGGTGTTGGCCGGGGTGGCCGTATGGAGTCAAGTGGTGTCGCCGGGGGGGTCCGGCATCACGGCGATGGCCAGGTGTTTCCACTTGGGACCGGGGGGGGTCTGGGGGCCCTTTGGGAGCCCGGTGGACCTTTGGGGACCGGGTGTGGGCCGTTGGGAGCCGGGGGGACCTTTGAGGACCGGAGGCTTCCTTCGGGGTCGGGGTTGAGCAATCGGGGCCCGTTGGGAACCCTGGGGGACCTTTGAGGACCGGAGGCGTCCGTCGGGGGCGGGGTCGTGCAATCGGGGCCCTGTGGGCGCCCGGGGAGCCCGGGGAGGGCCTGGGGGGCCCGGTGGAGGGGTTTTGGGGATGTGGGGGACGTTGGGGGACGGGGGGAGGGGTTTTGGGTTTCGGGGGGCCCTTTGGGGACGGGGGCGGGCTTTGGGGGGTGTGGTGGACCTTTGGGGCCGGGGGAGGGCCTTTGGGGCTCGGGTATGGCCTTTTTAGGGTCTGGGGCCCTTTGGGTGCCTGGGGACCTTTGGGGACTGGGTGAGGGTCTTTGGGGGTGGGGGGGGGGGCCCGCCGTGGGAAGCCCAGCGACCGTTTGAGGACGGGGGGCGTCCTGCGGGGTTGTGGTCGGGGGATCGGAACCTTTGGGAGTTTGGGGGGCTTTGAGGACCGGGGGCTTCCTTCGGGGTGGGGGTAGGAGGATTGGAACCCTTTGGGGTTGGGTTAGAGGACCTCACAACACTGTTCAAATGAAACTTGTGTATTATAACGACCACACTCAAAACCTCCTCCAAAATCTCTTCAAAAATCTTCTTTTAAAATGTCTCTATCTGTTTCACCGAAATAGTTCCATAACCTGTCTAAAACGGTTTCGCCCAAATAATCCCTAAACGCAAATTCAGCGTGTTCCTGTGTTCTTGGCATCTCTGCGTCAATGCATTTCAAATTATTTGGAAACCTTTTCGCGCGCTAAAACAAGTCATCGCTAAGATGTTTCTTGCCTAATTGTGTCCATGGCCGTTGGTTATTAATATCCTTTGGAGTTCGACCAGTAGAACTGTTCCCGAGGCAAAGACATTAATGATTTTGGATCTATTCCTGGAGAAATGTTTCTAGGCGAAAATTTTTAAAGTCTGACAGATGATGTCATTGATTGATTGATCTGTCAAGAAAGGGAAATTTAAAGTCTGATAGATGATGTCATTGATTGATTGATCTGTCAAGAAAGGGAAATTAATTTGTTGTTTCTAAGGGGAATTATTGATTCACGATATGTGAATTGAGGTCGACAGCACAGGTGTTCTGACTCGTGACAGCACCACGTGGTTTATGGTTTTCCAAGTGATAAACTCGTGACAGGACCACGTGGTTTATGGTTTTCCAAGTGAGAAAGTTCCTGTTTTTCAAATTATCACTTGGAAAACCATGAATTTTTCAAATTCTCACTTGAAAAACCATGAATTTTGAAATTCTCACTTGAAAAACCATAAAAACAGACATAAATGTGTCAAAATTCATGGTACTATTACAACCCCAAATTCTCGCAAAATAAATAGCATTTAAATAAATTCCTCCTCTCTATATTTCCAGCTAAATCCCCCCCCCCCCCCCCCCAACAAACTATACAACCCCAAATTCTCGCAAAAGAAATAGCAATTCAATAAATTCCTTCCCTCTATATTTCCAACTCACCACTCCAAATTCTCACAAAAAGAAATAACACTGTTCCCGTTAGAATTCAATGCGCATGTGCAACCTTCGCCCCGGAGCTATTACACATAGAAACAACAAATAAATCGATCTTGGAAAAAGAGGTCATTGACCCCATTAACCACGTGTTCTCCCTAGGGACTCTATGACCATATTGTTTCATAATTCCCCACGCTCGTGAATCAATAATTCCCCAATCGATTATGTAAATCAAGTTCACGGAAATCCACTTCCCCTTCGATTACGCAATCAATTTCTCGGAAATTCACTTCCCCCTCGAGTCCTAGATCAATAACACTGTCCCCGTTAGAATTCAATGCGCATGTGCAACCTTCGCCCCGGAGCTATTACACATAGAAACATCAAATAACTCGACCTTGGAAAAAGAGGTCATTGACCCCATTACGTAATCTTTCTCCCTAGGGAGGCTATGCCCTTATTTGGTGTACTGATAGGAGATACGTTCTTTTGATAACCGAATTTTGTACTGTCACGAGCTTTAGGGTCACCTCTACTTTCACTTTACTATACCATAAAAAAACTTAATATTTACATCAAGTTCACTATCTTCAAGAAACTGAAACTTACATTTTTCTAATTCATTTTTAAACCGAACCAAAACATCTCCATCAATTATAAATCCATAATAATGTGTTTTTTTTCTTACTCTTCGGTGTGCAAAAATTATTCACACACAACAGAACACCAAAGTGATCAGAAACATCATTAATCACAACCGAAACTGATACTTAATATCACAAAAAATATTATCAAGGAGGGACTCAGAATTAGCAGTTACCCGAGTACAAATATTCACCACAGGAAACACACCATAACAACACATCACATTCAAGAATTAACGAATCTTAGGATTAGCACTCACTCTAGTTAGGTTCAGATTTAAATCACCACACACGAACAAAGGTTTATTATCATCAGCAAGCTCATCCAATTGCTTTTCTAGAAGCTCCAAAAATTCCTCAGTAGAACCTGACGGCGGGCGGTACACTACAACCACAAAAAATTTCTGTCCCGATTTACATAATTTCAATACCACACTTTCAAATACCATTTCCTTATTTACACGCTTTTCATTCCTCATCTTAATACCGAGACGATTTCTAACATAAACTGCCAGTCCACCATGTTGCCTTTTCTCTCTATTAATTAGTTTTTCAAAGAAAAGTAAAGAAATACATTAAACAAAAAATGAGCAAAAATAAAATCAAGTAATCTACCAAGCGTGAAACAACCACAAATCAGCATCGATAAATAAATGGAACCCAAAACGAACAGAAATTATAATAATTAACGGAGTCAAACTCAAAACGAGCAGAAATTAACATAAGTTGGGCGCAAAACCAAATTTGCACTTTACTGAAAAAATATAAATGTTTTTACTTTTATAAATTTAATAAATCAAACAATTTTAACATTTTGATAACTAAATATCAGTTTATGTATATTAAACTGACAATATACATTCATTTTCATTTTTTCAGTAAAGTGCAAATTTTTTTCTGGCCTTGGGAAGGCATAGGGGTTTTGCGCCCAATTTATATGTCACAGCGCATAACTTAAAATTCGTGCAACGTGGGCTCTGAGGGGGTTAGCATCCTAAAACGCCTAACCACCAGAACTTTCAATTCAGTTTTACAAAATTGATATTAAAACGTTTGATGTCGAGGTTTCTAGAGAAATGGTGGGCATAAGAGGGAAGGTTGCCGATATCCAATCATTTTCAACTATTAAAAACGGCACTAGCCCTTTCAAAATGAGCCCTTTTGAAGTTTCTACGACAACACTTTCAATAAAAACTTTATATGCCCCCAGGGCATAACTTACAACCCTTGCCCTGAGGGCTGTGGGGGGAGGGGTTGTCATCCTTAAAGACCTAATTTCCAAAACTTTCCTAATTTCCCTTTGAATTTCAAATCAAATGAGCCCTTTAACTTTACATGCCCCCAGGGCATAACTTATAATCCTTGCCCTGAGGGTTTTGGGGGAGTGTCCTCCTTAAAAATATATTTTCTATCTGGAAATCAACTACGCTGAACAAAATGGCTATCTCAAAATTTTGATTGGATGTGTTTCGGGAAATAGTGGACGTGGAAGGGGTGTTAGTCGCCTTCCAATCACTTTCGACTATGAAAAAGGGCACAAGCCACTCCAATTTCCAAATGAATGAGCGCTTTTCGAAGTTCCTACAGCAACTCCTTCGATACAAAGTGCCCTGCTCTAAAGGAAAATATTAATAAATAATACATTGTACCAACACCGTTCTTATATCCCCCAGGGCATAAATTAAAACCTTTGCCCTGAGGGTTGTGGAGGAGTGTCCACTTCTTCACTTAGTCCCCGTTTCTTGTCTCGTTCTCTAGTGTCCCTGTTCTTTACTTAGGCAGCGCAATCGCGCTGCCTATGATTTATACAGAAACTTTCTATATAAACCTTATATACCCCCAGGGCATAACATACAACCCTTGCACTGAGGGCTCTGAGGGGTTTGTCATCCTAAAAGACCTAATTTCCAGAACTTTCAACTAACGTTGAACAAAATAGATATCTCAAAATTTTGATTGGATGTGTTTTGGAAAATGATGAGTGTGAGAGGGACGTTAGTCGCTGTCCAATCACTTTCAAATATTATAAAAGGCACTAACCCTGTCAATTTCCATTTAAATGAGCCCTTTGAAGTTTCTACGACAACGCCTATAAAAACTTTATATGCCCCAGGGCATAACTTACAACCCTTGCACTGAGGCCTCTGAGGGGGGTTATCATCCTAAAATACCTTATTTCCAGAACTTTCAACTACGTTGAACAAAAAGGATATCTCAAAATTTTAATTCGATGATTTCGGGAAAATAGTGGGCGTGAGAGGGGCGTTAGTCGCTATCCGATCACTTTCGTCTATTAAAAAAGGCACTAGCCCTTTCAATTTCCAATTGAATGAGCCCTTTTAAAGTTTCTTCGACAATGCTATGAATAAAAACCTTATATGCCCCCAGGGCATAACTTACAACCCGTCCCCTGATGGCTGTTGGTGGTGGGGTTGTCATCCTTAAAGACCTAATTTCCAAAACTTTCAACTACGTGGAATAAAATGGCTATCTAAAAATTTTGATTGGATGTGTTTGGGGAAACGGTGGGCGTGAGAGGGGGGTTAGTTACCCTCAAATCACTTTTGACTATTAAAAAGGGTACTAGCCCTTTGAATTTCAAATCAAATGAGCCCTTTTTCAAGCTTCTACGACCACGATTTCAATAAATACTTTATAGGCCCCCAGGGCATAACTTATAATCCTTGTCCTGAGGGTTGTGGGGGAGTGTCCTCCTCAAAAATACATTTTCTATCTGGAAATCAACTACGCTGAACAAAAAGGCTATCTCAAATTTTTTATTGGATGTGTTTGGGGGGATGATAGGCGTGGGGGGCTAGTTACCCTCCCATCACTTTTGACTATTAAAAAGGGAACTAGCCCTTTCAATTTCCAATTAAATAAGCTTTTTTGAAGTTTCTACGACAGCGTCTTCTTTAAAAACCTTATATGCCCCCAGGGCATAACTTAAAACCCTTGCCCAGAGGGCTCTGGGGGAGTGTCCTCCTCAAAAACATATTTTCTATCTGGAAATCAACTACGCTGAACAAAATGGCTATCTCAAAATTTTGATTAGATGTGTTTTGGAAAATGATGGGCGCTGGGGGGCTAGTTGCCCTCCAATCACTTTTGACTATTAAAAAGGGCACTAGCCTTTTGAAACTCCAATCGAATGAGCCTTGTTTGAAGTTTCCAGGACAACGCCTTCTATAAAGACCTTATATGCCCCCAGGGCATAACTTAAAACCCTTGCCCTGAGGGTTGTGGGAGAGTGTCCTCCTCAAAAACATATTTTCTATCTGGAAATCAACTACGCTGAACAAAATGGCTATCTCCAAATTTGGATTGGATGTTTTGGGGGGAATGATGGGCGTGGGGGGGCTAGTTGCCCTCCAATCACTTTCGACTATTAAAAAGGGCACTAGCCCTTCGAATTTCTGATTGAATGAGCCTGTTTTGAAGTTTCTACGGCACCGCCTTCTATAAAAACCTTATATGCCCACAGGGCATAACTTAAAACCCTTGCCCTGAGGGTTTTTGGGGAATGTCCTCCTCAAAAACGTATTTTCTATCAGGAAATCGACTACGCTGAACAAAATGGCCATCTCAAAATTTTGATTGGATGTGTTCGGGGGAAGGATTGGAGTGGGGGGGGGGGCTAGTTGCCCTCTATTAAAAATTCGACTATTAAAAAGGGCACTAGAACTCTCAATATCCAATCGAATGAGCCCTCTTTGAAGTTTCTACGACGACCCCTTCCATAGGAAGTGCCCTGCTCCAAGGGAAAAAATATTAAATAGTTCATTATGCCAACATCGTTCTTATATGCCTTCAGGATATAGTTTAAAACCCTTACCCCAAGGTTTGTGGGGGAGTATCCTCCTCAAAAAGATATTTTCTATCTGCAAATCAACTACGCTGAACAAACTGGCTATCTCAAAATTTTGATGGGAGGTGTTTGGGGGACTGAGGGGCGTTGGGGGGGGGGGCTATTGGCACTCTGATCATTTTTAATTGTCAAATAGGACGCGATCAAATTCGTAGGCCAGTAAAACTAGCCCTTTTCAAACATTCTACTACAACGCCTTCTATACGAAGTTCCCGGGTGGAGAAAAAAAAACACATTTGGCTCAAACCGTTCTTTACTTAGGCAGTGCTGGAGCGCTGCCGTTGATTATGAACATGAAGTCGATACTCACCTATATCTAATAAACTTGCCGTATGATCTCTCAACCACGTTTCTGTCAAAGCAATCACAACTAACTTCGAAAACAGACACAATTCCTTTAAATAATCCAATGAGCTATCTAGACCTTGACAATTCCACGATAACAAATTTCAGTCTACTGGGTTCTGACAACACATTATTAATTTCAATAGGGCATTTATAATATGCTTTAGGGGATACCTCACCAAAATCCTGATCTAGATCTCTATGGAGAATACCACCTTGTAAATCCTGAAAATGTAGCGAATCTCTCTCAAGTGATCTCAATCTTTCCAAATCGACAACTAGAATAATCACCATTCATGGAAGGGGTAGTGAGAGAACGGCGAAATAAAACTACTACTTTACCAATTATTTTTCCTGGTTCACACCAAATCGAAGACAGGCCGGCCGTAAAAAGAAAATAAACCTGAAAAAAGAAAAAAGAAAAAAGATTAAAAAAACAAATAGCAGAAAAATGGAACAGAAAGTAAAAATAAAAAGAAAAACAAAGTAACACGCAACTAGCGAAAGGAAATTCCGCCAGAATAATAAGCGCATCCATTCAACAACATAGGAGCCTACACCACCTACTCATATTTATCCTTTAAACTAAAATCAATTTAAAATAAAATCATTTGGGCTATATATTTGGACTAATAAACAAACAAAAAAACAAAAAAAAATTTTTTCTTTTCATAAGCTAAACTTTTCATATTTTTTTCTAAGCAACCCAACATAAAAAAAACTATCAAATCAATCATTCCTCAGGGCCCCCGGGAGCCGAAGAGGGGGGAAGTCCATAAGTTAATTCATCAATCTACTCATCGCAAGTAGACTTCACTTTTCGACCACCCGGTCGTTCAAACTGGAGATACGGTGACACTGTATTTGATACCCATGATGTAACACGGATCGAACTAAGACGCGATTTCCTTTCATGCAGTCTTTTCCTAGCCTCTCTCACAGAAAGATGGGCACCATTGCTCACATAAATATTTTGCTGGTTTCGCATCATTTTTCCCTTAAGCTTTTTTCCATTCTTAAGTATTTCGTTCTTATTCTCCCGGTTGCTTACATTAACCTTGAAATATTTCTTATCCTTTTTAATCTCAATAACCGAAAACTGTGGTATCACTGGTAAAGCCAAACCGTCTGTACATATCTCAGTAAACATTCGTTTAGCCTGAAGCTCGTCTTCACAAACTGCGTTCCATACTACCACATTATTTTCCGTCGGCTGATACTCTGTAGCCATAATCCTACCAGACATACGCAAAGTCTTTTCTTTGTAGTACTTCACTTCCGTTTGCAGCTTAACAACTTGAGTTTTCAGCATAGAAACTTCATTTCCCACAACAGTCATACGTGAACTCGACCCCGGAAGTTCAGACGGTAAAGCCATTTGCTCCGATTCTATTGCTTGTATTTTATTTTCTAGTGATCTTCTAGTGATCACACAGTGATCTACAGTGATCACTAGAAAATCTAGTGATTTTCTAGTGATCGTAGTAAATCGCTGATCGATCGAATGGACTGAGTTACGAGCATCTCCCAAAATGTCCATCATATTTGCAAATTCCTCTGACAAGGTCTGTAATGATGCCGGGGTTTTTGCTGACTCCCGAGTAATTTCAGACGTATTGGGGGTGCTTGTCGTCATATTCTCACTTAATAAATCCTCATCCTGACGACTCCTCTTATTCTTTTTCCTAACCCTTTTAATGTTGGAATCACAATATATATAATTAGCAGTATGATCTTTCCCTATCTCACCCATTATAAAAACCCGGACCGAGATACGAGTGCTCCAGAGAACGTATAAACATAAGCGACATTAGATCTTTTCACGGGTAGACAAGTCAGATCTCTCTTGAACGCGAAACCTGGCTTCGTTTTCATGAATAAGTGGATTCATGAATACATCCACATGAATAAGTGGATTCCGCTAATGCATGAATAAGTGGGAGGAGCTTTTTGTTCGCACCGAGAATGAAGAGCCAGAAATAATCTGCGGTAAACTTACTGCCTAATTATATAAACTGTGGTTGGAATAAACAAAACTGTCTTACCGGAAAAAGCACCAAATCTTTACCCACGTTGCTGCGAACGTGCACTAATCTTAGCTGTTAGGCACGGCAAACACCTTAATCTGCCTTCAATTGAATTCAAGATCCAAATCTTCTTTCTGCGCGTCAACTGGTTACAGCAAATATTCCTTCAGACAGCAATGTATATCCTCAATAAACCTCTATTATTTTGCAAACATTTTGCTCAGATGACAGAACACAGAGTTTAGCATTAATCAAACCGTATTCATTTCGGGACGTCACTCACAGAGCAGGCGATAGCAAGCGCCTATAGATGTTAACCGGCTGATAGCTGATTCATTACTGAATTTACTGCTGAATTCATTGCTGATTTGTTATTAAAGAATTATGGAGAAAATATATACTTAGAACAAAGATTGGTGGGTTGAAGATGAAGAGGGGTCAAACAGGCTTTGGTACTTGTTACTTAAACGAAACCACTCAAGAATTACGCTTAGGTTAGATTTAAGAAAACCGGTTTCACAGCCACAAAGACAAGTGACGGGTGATAAAATGCATCGGACTTATAAAATTTGGGCTATATATTTGCACACAGGGTGGTATCAAGGACTTTTTTTAGGGAGGGGGGGTGATTAAAAAAAGACTTCAAAAATCACATCAAAAATTTGGTTGTATGCATTAGTAGAATGTATCTATGGAATTTGCTTACTCTATGTTCCTACCTGTGCTATTTGCTTACTTTACGTTCCTTGGCACCTTTCCAGAGCATGTATCTATGGAATTCGGGTAGATTATGTTCCTTCCAATGTTATTGGGACATCTACACGTGATTAAAAACATGTTTTGAAACTATAGAAACTTACACCTGAGACACTACAATATTGGAAGCTACATTGGATGCTACAATTGGATGTAGCATCCAATTGGATGCTACAATGAGAATTGTTTGATTGACATTTGCAAAAAGGGGTAAGGGATTTGCGGATTGGAGTGTAACTCGAGAGTAGTTTGTTATTAAAAAATTGGATGCTACAATGAGAATTGTTTGATTGACATTTGCAAAAAGGGGTAAGGGATTTGCAGATTGGAGTGTAACTCGAGAGTAGTTTGTTATTAAAAAATTGGATGCTACAATCAGAATAGTTTGATTGACATTTGCAAAAAGGGGTAAGGGATTTACGAATTGGATTGTATGAAGGTGAAAAAAACAGAAAAAAAAGGGTTAAACTGATTATCAGTTGAGGTAACCCCTCGGTGTTGTTAACTCAGGCAATTTGTTATAAATTTGAGACAATATCAATCTATGAAAATGGTTAATGATGATAGAATGACATTGTGAGTCGATCTAGCTTTACCTCTCCGATGTGTTCTGTATAATACACAAGTTGTGTTTGAACAGTGTTGTCAGTTTAAAATAGGGTCCAACGTTATAGTATACTAAAAAGTTGATACTAAGAGAGAAGTTGATGGCAAGAAAATAATTTTAATAAAGAAATTCAGAACAAACCTTAGAAATCCTTGCAAATCAAGTAGTAAGGTGTATGTGAGTACGAACCATCAAGGATAATAAGCACCAATAACCATAACCAGAAGAGACAACATACCCCTAACGGTTCCCTATCCTACAAAGTCAAGGGAGCCCCCTCCCCTCCAATTTTTTGGCCCCCTCCCCCAATTTTCTTTTTTGATTTTGTTTCTTTTTTTTGGCAATTGACATTTTTTCTGATAACAATTATCGTTCATTACGATTGTAGCTTTCAAATGTGAAACTTAAGTCCATTTTTGGATCAAAAAATAAACTATTTCTGTAAAATCTGAGCTAATAAGAGTTTATGACCTTAAACTCTAGTTTGTTGTAAGAAAATTATGGAAAATACAATACTCTGGTTCAAATGTGAAACTTAAGTCCATTTTTGGATCGAAAAATAAAAATTTTTCCGCAAAATCTGAGCTAATAAGGGTTTTTGACCGTAAACTAAATTTTTTTGTAAGAAAATTATGAAAAATACAATTCTCTGGTTCAAAGGTGAAACTTAGTCCGTTTATGGATCGAAAAATAAAACTATTTCCGTACAATCTGAGCTAATAAGGGTTTTTGACCCTAAACTCTAGTTTTTTGTAAGAAAATTATGGAAAATACAATTCTCTGGTTCAAATGTGAAACTTAAGTCCATTTATGGATCAAAAAATAAAACTATTTCCGTAAAATCTGAGCTAACAAAGGTTTTGACCGTAAACTATAGTTTTTTGTAAGAAAATTATGAAGAATACAATTGTCTGGTTCAAATTTGAAACTTAAGTCCTTGTTTGGATCAAAAAATAAATCTATTTCCGGAAAGACTTGGCTGATAAGGGTTTCTGATTGTGAACTCTTGTTTTTTGTACGAATATTATGAAAAATACAATTTGGTGGCTTATAGCTGAAACTGAAATCATTTTTTCGTTGAGTCTCAGAATGAATAAATTCTTTATCAGCATCCTATGTCAGATACATCAAATACAATTGAAAAAATCTAAATTTCAGAATGAATAAATGCTTTAACAACATCCTTTATCGGATATGTTGGATAAAATTGAAAAAATCTAAGTATCAGAGTGTCTCTAAATTTTTTTATCAACATCCTTTGCCAGATAAATCGAATAAAATTCATAAAATATAAGTGTTCGAGTGAATAAATTTTCTTATCAACATCCTTTGTCGGATATGTCGGATAAAATTGACAAAATCTAAGTATCAGAGTGAATATTTTTTTAACAACATCCTTTGCCAGATACATCGAATAAAATTGATCAAATATAAGTGTCAGGGTGAATAAATTTTTCTATCAACATCCTTTGTCAGATACATCAAATAAAATTGACAAAATCTAAATTTCAGAATGAATAAATGCTTTGACAACATTCTTTATCGGATATGTCGGATAAAATTGACAAAATCTATGCATCAGAGTGACTAAATTCTATATCAACATCCTTTTCTCGGATACATAGGATAAAATTGACAGAATCTAAGTGTCAATGTGAATAATTTTTTTTTATCAACATCCTTTGTCAGATACATCAAATAAAATTAACAAAATCTAAATTTCTGAATGAATTAATGCTTCAACAACATCCTTTATCGGATATGTCGGATAAAATTTACAAAATCTAAGTATCAGAGTGACTAAAATTTTTTAATCAACATCCTTTTCTCGAATACATAGGATAAAATTGACAGAATCTAAGTGTCGGATTGAATAATTTTTTTTATCAACATTCTTTGTCAGATACATCAAATAAAATTGACAAAATCTAAATTTCAGAGTGAACAAAATCATTATCAACATCCTTTGTCGGATATGTCGGATAAAATTGACAAAATCTAAGCATCAGAGTGACTAAATTCTATATCAACATCCTTTTCTTGAATACATAGGATAAAATTGACAGAATCTAAGTGTCAGTGTGAATAAATTTTTTTATCAACATTCTTTGTCAGATACATCAAATAAAATTGACAAAATCTAAATTTCAAAATGAATAAATTCATTATAAACACCCTTTATCAGATATGTCAGATAAAATTGATGAAATATAAGTGTCAGATTGAATAAATTTTTTTATCAACATCCTTTGTCAGATAAATCAAATGCAATTTATAAATTATAAATTTCAAAATGAATAAAGTCTTTAACAACATACTTTATAGGATATGTCGGATAAAATGACAAAATCTAAGTATCAGAGTGACTAAATTCTATATCAACATCCTTTGTCGGATATTTCGGATAAAATTGTCAAAATCTAAGTATAATAGTGAATAATTTTTATATCAACATCCTTTTCCAGATACATCGAATAAAATTGATAAAATATAAGTGTCAGAGTGAATAAATTTTTTTATCAACATCCTTTGTCAGATACATCAAATAGAATTGACAAAATCTAAATTTCAGAATGAATAAATTCTTTATCAACATCCTTTGCCGGATAAAATTGACAAAATCTAAGTATCAGAGTGACTAAATTCTACATCAACATCCTTTTCTCGGATACATAGGATAAAATTGGCAAAATCTAAGCGTCAGTGATAATAAATTTTTTCATCAACATCCTTTGTCAGATACATCAAATAAAATTGACAAAATCTAAATTTCAGAATGATTAAATTCATTATCAACATCCTTTGTCAGATACATCAAATAAAATTGACATAATCTAAATTTCAGAATGAATAAATTCATTATCAACATCCTTTGTCGGATATGTCGCATAAAATTGACAAAATCTAAGTACCACAGTGACTAAATTCTATATCAACATCCTTTTCTCGAATACATAGGATAAAATTGACAGAATCTAAGTGTCAGTGTGAATATTTTTTTTTACAACATCCTTTGTTAGATACATCAAATAAAATTGACAAAATCTAAATTTCAGAATGAATAAATTCATTATCAACATACATTGTCAGATATGTCGGATAAAATTGATAAAATATAAGTGTCAGAGTGAATAATTTTTGTTTATCAACATCCATTGTCAGATACATCAAATACAATTGATAAAATCTAAATTTCAGAATGAATAAATGCTTTAACAACATACTTTATCGGATATGTCGGATAAAATTGACAAAATCTAAGTATCAGAGTGACTAAATTCTATATCAACATCCTTTGTCGGATATTTCGGATAAAATTGACAAAATCTAAGTATAATAGTGAATAATTTTTATATCAACATCCTTTTCCAGATACATCGAATAAAATTGATAAAATATAAGTGTCAGAGTGAATAAATGTTTTTATAAACATCCTTTGTCAGATACATCAAATAGAATTGACAAAATCTAAATTTTAAGAATGAATAAATTCTTTATCAACATCCTTTGCCGGATACAATTGACAAAATCTAAGTATCAGAGTGACTAAATTCTATATCAACATCCTTTTCTCGGATACATAGGATAAAATTGACAGAATCTAAGCGTCAGTGTGAATAAATTTTTTTATCAACATCCTTTGTCAGATACATCAAATAAAAATGACAAAATCTAAATTTCAGAATGAATAAATTCATTATCAACATCCTTTGTCGGATATGTCAGATAAAATTGATAAAATTTAGGTGTCAGAGTGAATATATTTTTTAATCAACATCCTTTGTCAGATAAATCAAATGAAATTGACGAAATCTAAATTTCAGAATGAATAAATTCTTTAACAACATCCTTTATCGGATATGTCGGATAAAATGACAAAATCTAAGTATCAGAGTGACTAAATTCTATATCAACATCCTTTGTCGGGTATGTCGGATAAAGTTGTCAAAATCTAAGTATAACAGTGAATAATTTTTATATCAACATCCTTTGCCAGATACATCGAATAAAATTAATAAATTATATGTGTCAGAGTGAATAAATTTTTTTTATCAACATCCTTTGTTAGATACATTAAATAGAATTGACAAAATCTAAATTTCAGAATGAATAAATTCTTAATCAACATCCTTTGCCGGATAAAATTGACAAAATCTAAGTATCAGAGTGACTAAATTCTACATCAACATCCTTTTCTCGGATACATAGGATAAAATTGACAGAATATAAGCGTCAGTGTGAATAATTTTTTTTTATCAACATCCTTTGTCAGATACATCAAATAAAATTGACAAAATATAAATTTCAGAATGAATAAATTCATTATCAACATCCTTTGTCAGATACATCAAATAAAATTGACAAAATCTAAATTTCAGAACGAATAAATGCTTTAACAACATCCTTTGCCGTATATGTCGGATAAAATTTACAAAATCTAAGTGTCAGAGGGACTAAATTCTATATCAACATCCTTTTTTTTATTACATATGATAAAATTAATAGAATCTCAATGTCGGTTTTCATAATTTTTTTTTATCAACATCATTTTCCATATAAGTCAAATAAATTTGAGAATATATAAATTTAGGAACTAATCGGTTCATTATCAACATTCTTTGTCGGATACATCAAATAAAATTGACAAAATCTAAAGTTCAGAATGAATAAATGCTTTAACAACATCTTTTGTCGGATATGTCGGATAAAATTGACAAAATATAAGTGACAGAGTGAATAATTTTTTTTATCAACATCCTTTTGTCAGATATATCAAATAAAATTTACAAAATCTAAATTTCAGAATGAAGAAATACTTTAACAACATCCTTTATCTGATATGTCTGATAAAATTGAGAAAATCTAAGTATCAGAGTGATTAAATTCTATATCAACATCCTTTTCTCGGATACATAGGATAAAATTGACAGAATCTAAGTGTTAGAGTGAATAATTTTATTTTATCAACATCCATTAGCAGATATATCGGATAAAATTGACAAAATCTAAATTTCAGAATGAATAAATTCATTATCAACATCCTTTGTCGGATATTTCAGGTAAAATTGACAAAATATAAGTATCAGAGTGAATATTTTTTTTCTAACAACATCCTTTGCCAGGTACATCGAATAAAATTGACAAAATCTAACTATCAGAGTGATTAAATTCTACATCAACATCCTTTTCTTAGATACATAGATTAAAATTGAAAAAATCTAAGTGTTAGAGTGAATATTTTTTTTTATCAACATCCTTTGCCAGTTACATTGGATAAAATTGACAAAATCTAAGTGTCAGAGTGAATAAATTTATTGTCAACATCCTTTGTGGGATATGTAGGATAAAATTAATAAAATCTAAGTATCAGAGTGATTAAATTCCATATCAATATCATGTTCTCGGAAACATGGGATAAAATTGACAAAATCTAAGTATCAGAGTGAATAAATGCTTTACCAACATCCTTTAAATGCGTTACCAACAACATTTGTCGGCTATATCGGATAAAATTGACAAGAAAGACATGGAGTGTACACCGCGACGGCGCATACATAGTGAGAGAGACATGCAAAGTCAACATAGCTTTATTTCATTTTTATGGTTAATTTAGACGGGGTTACGTGCGCGCACGTAACCTCGTCTAAATTAACCATAACAAATGAAATAAAGCTATTTCGACTTTGCATGTCTCTCTCACTATGTATGCGCCGTCGCGGTGTACACTCCATATCTTTCGTCACAAACAGAGAGGACAAACACACAGAGACGACAGACACAAAGAAACAACTAACACACAGAGAGGACAAACAAACAGAAACGAAACACACACACAGAGAGGATACACGCATAGAGAAAACACAGACACAGAGACGACACACACACAGAGACGAAACACATACACAGAGACGACACATACACAGAGGCAACACACACGCACAGAGACGAAACATCCGCAGAGAGGACACAAAAACAGCGATGAAGTACCCAAAGTGAAGACACACACATAGAGACGCCACACGCACAAACACGACACGCAAACAGAGTCTTTATGCGATAGACATCAAAACAGTTTCGTTGTTCTAAGTCCACTTAGAGTGGCACGCCACGTGTCTGTGCGTGTGTCGTCTCTATGTGTGTGTCATCTTTGTGGGTGTGTCGTCTCTGTTTTTGTGTCTTCTCTGTATGTTTGTCGTTTCTGTGTGCGCGTGTGTCGCATCTGTGTATATGTCGTCTCTGTGTGTGTGTTTCGTCTCTGTGTGTGTGTCGTCTCTGTGTCTGTGTTGTCTCTATGTGTGTGTCGTCTCTGTGTGTGTGTGTCGTTTCTGTGTGTTTGTCCTCTCTGTGTGTGAGTCGTCTCTTTGTGTCTGTCGTCTCTGTGTGTTTGTCCTCTCTGTGTGTGACGAAAGACATGGAGTGTACACCGCGACGGCGCATACATAGTGAGAGAGACATCCAAAGTCAACATAGCTTTATTTCATTTTTTATAGTTAATTTATACGAGGTTACGTGCGCGCACGTAACCTCGTCTAAATTAACCTTAAAAAATGAAATAAAGCTATGTCGACTTTTCATGTCTCTCTCACTATGTCTGCGCCGTCGCGGTGTACACTCCAGGTCTTTCTTGTCAATTTTATCCGATATAGCCGACAAATGATGTTGATAATGCATTTCAAGGATGTTGATAAAGCATTTATTCACTCTGATACTTAGATTTTGTCAATTTTATCCCATTTATCCGAGAAAATGATATTGATATGGAATTAAATCACTCTGATACTTAGATTTTATCAATTTTATGCTATATATCCGACAAAGGATGTTGATAATGAATTTATTCACTCTGACACTTGGATTTTGTCAATTTCATCCGATGAAACTGGCAAAGGATATTGATAAAAAATATTCACTCTAACACTTAGATTTTGTCAATTTTAATCTATGTATCTGAAAAAAGGATGTTGATGTAGAATTTAATCAATCTGATAGTTAGATTTTGTCAATTTTATCCGACAAATCCGATAAAGGATGTTGTTAAAGCATTTATTCGTTCTGATATTTAGATTTTGTCAATTTCTATTCGATTAATCTGACAAAGGATGTGGATAAAAAAAGATTTATTCGCTCTGACACTTAGATTCTGTCAATTTTATTCTATATACCTGGCAAAGGATGTTGTTAAAAAAAAATTATTCACTCTGATACTTATATTTTGTCAATTTTATCCGAAATATCCGACAAAGGATGTTGATAATGAATATATTCATTCTGAAATTTAGATTTTGTCAATTTTATCCGATGTATCTAGCAATGAATTTTGATAAAAAAAATATTCGCTCTAACGCTTAGAACATGTTAATTTTATCCTATGTGTTCAAAAAAAGAATTCTTATCGAAAATTTGGTCACGCTGATACTCAGAATTTGTTAATTCTATCCGACATATTCAATTAAGGATGTTGTTAAAGCATTTATTCATTCTGAAATTTAGATTTTGTCAATTTTATTTGATGTATCTGACAAAAGGATGTTGATAAAAAAATCATTTACTCTGTCACTTATATTTTGTCAATTTTATCCGACATATCCGACAAAGGATGTTGATAATGAATTTATTCATTCTGAAAATTAGATTTTGTCAATTTTTTTTGATGTATCTGACAAAGGATGTTGATAAAAAAAATTATTCACACTGACGCTTAGATTCTGTCAATTTTATCCTATGTATCCGAGAAAAGGATTTTGATATAGAATTTAGTCACTCTGATACTTAGATTTTGTCAATTTTATCAGACACATCCGGCAAAGGATATTGATAATGAATTTATTCATTCTGAAATTTAGATTATGTCTATTTTATTTGATGTATCTGACAAAGGATGTTAATAATGAATTTTATCATTCTGAAATTTAGATTTTGTCAATTTTATTTGATGTATCTGACAAAGGATGTTGATAAAAAAAAATTATTCACACTGACGTTTAGATTGTGTCAATTTTATCCTATGTATCCGAGAAAAGGATGTTGATATAGAATTTAGTCACTCTGATACTTAGATTTTGTCAATTTTATCTGACATATCCGGCAAAGGATGTTGATAATGAACTTATTCATTCTGAAATTTAGATTTTGTCAATTCTATTTGATGTATCTGACAAAGGATGTTGATAAAAAAATTTATTCACTCTGACACTTATATTTTATCAATTTTTTTCGATGAATCTGGCAAAGGATGTTTGTATAAAAATTATTCACTATTATACTTAGATTTTGACAATTTTATCCGACATATCCGAGAAAGGATGTTGATATAGAATTTAGTCACTCTGATACTTAGGTTTTGTCATTTTATCCGACATATCCGACAAAGGATGTTGTTAAAGCATTTATTCATTCTGAAATTTAGATTTTGTCAATTTTATTTGATGTATTTGACAATGGATGTTGATAAAAAAAAATATTCAATCTGACACTTATATTTTATCAATTTTATCCGACATATCCGACAAAGGATGTTGATAATGAATTTATTCATTCTGAAATTTAGATTTTGTAAATTTTATTTGATGTATCTGACAAAGGATCTTTATAAAAAAAATTTATTCACTCTGACACTTATTTTATTTTAATTTTATCCTATGTATCTGACAAAAGGATGTTGATATATAATTTGGTCAATCTGATACTTAGATTTTGTCAATTTTATCCGACATATCCGATAAAGGATGTTGTTAAAGTATTTCTTCATTCTGAAATTTAGATTTTGTCAATTTTATTTGATGTATCTGACAAAAGGATGTTGATAAAAAAATCATTTACTCTGTCACTTATATTTTGTCAATTTTATCCGACATATCCGACAAAGGATGTTGATAATGAATTTATTCATTCTGAAAATTAGATTTTGTCAATTTTTTTTGATGTATCTGACAAAGGATGTTGATAAAAAAAATTATTCACACTGACGCTTAGATTCTGTCAATTTTATCCTATGTATCCGAGAAAAGGATTTTGATAAAGAATTTAGTCACTCTGATACTTAGATTTTGTCAATTTTATCCGACATATCTGGCAAATGATGTTGATAATGAATTTATTAATTCTGAAACTTAGATTTTGTCAATTTTATTTGATGTATCTGACGAAGGACGTTGATAATGAATTTATTCATTCTGAAATTTAGATTTTCTCAAATTTATTTGACGTATCTGACAAAGGATGTTGATAAAAAAAAATTATTCACACTTACGTTTAGATTGTGTCAATTTTATTATATGTATCCGAGAAAAGGATGTTGATATAGAATTTAGTCACTCTGATACTTAGATTTTGTCAATTTTATCTGACATATCCGGCAAAGGATGTTGATAATGAACTTATTCATTCTGAAATTTAGATTTTGTCAATTCTATTTGATGTATCTGACAAAGGATGTTGATAAAAAAATTCATTCACTCTGACACTTATATTTTATCAATTTTATTCGATGAATCTGGCAAAGGATGTTTGTATAAAAATTATTCACTATTATACTAAGATTTTGACAATTTTATCCGACATATCCGACAAAGGATGTTGATATAGAATTTAGTCACTCTGATACTTAGATTTTGTCATTTTATCCGACATATCCGACAAAGGATGTTGTTAAAGCATTTATTCATTCTGAAATTTAGATTTTGTCAATTTTATTTGATGTATCTGACAAAGGATGTTGATAAAAAAAATTATTCACTCTGACACTTATATTTTATCAATTTTATCCGACATATCTGACAAAGGATGTTGATAATGAATTTATTCATTCTGAAATTTAGATTTTGTCAATTTTATTTGATGTATATGACAAAGGATGTTGATAAAAAAAAATTTATTCTCAATGACACTTAGATTCTGTCAATTTTATCCTATATATTCGAGAAAAGGATGTTGATATAGAATTTAGTCACTCTGATACTTAGATTTTGTCAATTTTATCCGACATATCCGATAAAGGATGTTGTTAAAGTATTTCTTCATTCTGAAATGTAGATTAAGTCAATTTTATTTGATGTATCTGACAAAAGTATGTTTATAAAAAAAATCATTTACTCTGTCACTTATATTTTGTCAATTTTATCCGACATATCCGACAAAGGATGTTGATAATGAATTTATTCATTCTGAAAATTAGATTTTGTCAATTTTTTTTGATGTATCTGACAAAGGATGTTGATAAAAAAAATTATTCACACTGACGCTTAGATTCTGTCAATTTTATCATATGTATCCGAGAAAAGGATTTTGATAAAGAATTTAGTCACTCTGATACTTAGATTTTGTCAATTTTATCCGACATATCCGACAAAGGATATTGTTAAAGAATTTATTCATTCTGAACTTCATATTTTGTCAATTTTATTTGATGTCTCTGACAAAGGATGTTGATAATGAATTTATTCATTCTGAAATTTAGATTTTGTCAATTTTATTTGATGTATATGACAAAGGATGTTGATTAAAAAAAATTATTCACACTGACGTTTAGATTGTGTCAATTTTATCCTATGTATCCGAGAAAAGGATGTTGATATAGAATTTAGTCACTCTGATACTTAGATTTTGTCAATTTTATCTGACATATCCGGCAAAGGATGTTGATAATGAACTTATTCATTCTGAAATTTAGATTTTGTCAATTCTATTTGATGTATCTGACAAAGGATGTTGATAAAAAAATTTATTCACTCTGACACTTATATTTTATCAATTTTATTCGATGAATCTGGCAAAGGATGTTTGTATAAAAATTATTCACTATTATACTTAGATTTTGACAATTTTATCCGACATATCCGACAAAGGATGTTGATATAGAATTTAGTCACTCTGATACTTAGATTTTGTCAATTTTATCCAACATATCCGACAAAGGATGTTGATAAAGAATTTATTCATTCTGAAATTTAGATTTTGTCAATTTTATTTGATGTATTTGACAATTGATGTTGATAAAAAAAATTATTCACTCTGATACTTAGATTTTGTCAATTTTATCCGACATATCTGACAAAGGATGTTGATAATGAATTTATTCATTCTGAAATTTAGATTTTGTCAATTTTATTTGATGTATCTGACAAAGGATGTTGATAAAAAAAAAATTATTCACACTGACACTTAGATTCTGTCAATTTTATCCTATGTATTCGAGAAAAGGATGTTGATATAGAATTTAGTCACTCTGATACTTAGATTTTATCAATTTTATCCGACATATCCAAGAAAGGATGTTGATAATGAATTTAATCATTCTGAAATTAATATTTTGTTAATTTTATTTGATGTATCTGACAAAAGATGTTGATAAAAAAAATTTATTCACACCGACACTTAGATTCTGTCAATTTTATCCTATGTATTCGAGAAAAAAATGTTGATAAAAAATTTTAGTAACTCTGATACTTAGATTTTGTCAATTTTATCTAAAATATTCGATAAAGGATGTTGATGAAGCACTTATTCATTCTGAAATTTAGATTTTGTCAATTTTATTTGATGTATCTGACAAAGGATGTTGATAAAAAAAAATTATTCACATTGACATTTATATTTTATTAATTTTATTCGATGTATCTGGCAAAGGATGTTATTAAAAAAAATATTCACTCTGATACTTAGATTTTGTCAATTTTATCCGACATATCCGACAAAGGATGTTGATAAAAAAAAATGTATTCACTCTAACACTTATATTTTATGAATTTTATTCGATGTATCTGGCAAAGGATGTTGATACAAAAAAACCTTAGTCACTCCGATACTTATATTTTGTCAATTTAATCCAACATATCCGATAGAGGATGTTGTTAAAGCATTTATTCATTCTGAAATTTAGATTTTGTCAATTTTATTTGATGTATCTGACAAATGATGTTGATAACGAATTTATTCACTCTGAGACTTAACGAAAAATGGATAAAAGTTTCACCTATGAGCCAAAGAATTGTATTTTCCATAATTTTCTTACAAAAAACTATAGTTTACGGTCAAAAACCCTAATTAGCTCAGATTTTAATGAAATAGTTTTATTTTTCTATCCAAAAATTTACTTAAGTTTCACATTTTAATCAGAAAATTATATTTTCTATAATTATCTTACAACAAACTATAGTTTACTGTCAAAATACCTGATAAGCTCAGATTATACAGAAATAGATTATTTTTTCGATCCAAAAATTGGATTTAAGTTTCGCATTTGAACGAGAGAATTGTGTTTTCTATAATTTTCTTACATAAAACTATAGTTTACGGTCAAAAACCCTAATCAGCTCAGATTTTACAGAAATAGCTTTATTTTTCGATCCAAAACTGGACTTAAGTTTCAAATTTGAACCAGAGAATTGTATTTTTCATAATTTTAATACAAAAAATAGAGTTTTCGGTAAAAAACCCTAAGAATCTCAGATTTTATAAAAAATGTTTTATATTTCGGTTCAAAAATGGACTCAAGTTTCACATTTGAACCAGCGAATTGTATTTTCCTTAATTGTCTTACAAATAACTAGAGTGTACGGTCAAAAACCCTTATTAGCTCAGATTTTACGGAAATGGTTTTATTTTTCGATCCAAAAAGTGGACTTAAGTTTCAGATTTGAACCAGAGAATTGTATTTTCCATAGTTTTCTTACAAAAAACTTTAGTTTACGGTCGAAAACCCTTATTAGCTCAGATTTTACGGAAATAGTTTTATGTTTCGATCCAAAAATGGACTTAAGTTGAACATTTGAACCAGAGAATTGTATTTTCCATAATTTTCTTACAAAAAACTAGAGTTTAAGGTCAAAAACTCTTATTAACCCAGATTTTACAGAAATAGTTTATTTTTCTATCAAAAAATGGACTTAATTTTCAAATTTTAAAGATAGGAACTTAATGAATGATAATTGTTATAATAAGAATTTTAAATTACCCAAAAAGAAGAAAAAAAAATAAAAAAAAAATGGGGGGAGGTGGCCAACAAGGGGGTGGGGAGGGGGCAGCCTTCGAGGTTGGAGATAAAGGCCCGTTGGGGGGGTGATAACTCTGCTGGTTATGGTCGTTGGGTCTTATAATCCTTGATGGTTCGTACTCACATACACCTTACTACTTGATTTGCAAGGATTTCTAATGTTTGTTCTGAATTTTTTTATTAAACTTATTTTCTTGCCATCTACATCTCTCTTAGTATCAACTTTTTGGTATACTATAACGTTGGACCCTATTTTAAACTGACAACACTGTTCAAACACAACTTCTGTGTTATACAGAACACATCGGAGAGGTAAAGCTAGGTCAACTCACAATGTGATTCTATCATCATTAACCATTTTCATAGATTGATGTTGTCTCAAATTTATAACAAATTCCCTGAGTTAACAACTCCGAGGGGTTACCTTAAATGATAATCAGTTTAACCCTTTTTTTTCTTTTTTTTCCACCTTCATACAATCCAATTCGTAAATCCCTTACCCCTTTTTGCAAATGTCAATCAAACAATTCTGATTGTCGCATCCAATTTTTTAATAACAAACTACTCTCGAGTTACATTCCAATCCGCAAATCCCTTACCCCTTTTTGCAAATGTCAATCAAAAAATTCTTATTGTAGCATCCAATTTTTCAATAACAAACTACTCTCGAGTTACACTCCATTCCGCAAATCCCTTAACCCTTTTTGCAAATGTCAATCAAACAATTCTCATTGTAGCATCCAATTTTTTAATAACAAACTACTCTCGAGTTAAGGCAATCTTCCAAAAAAATCAGAAAAACCAGTCGCTTTTTGCAATGTCCACGTGATATTGTAGTGTCTCAGGTGTAAGTTTCTATAGTTTCAAAACATGTTTTTAATCACGTGTAGAGGTCCCAACAATATTGGAAGGAACGTAATCTACCCAAATTCCATAGATACATTCTACTTGCATTTTGTTACGTTTTTATGATCCGGACAAACATGACGGTGGGGGGGAGGGGGTTCAAACCCCCTAATTCCCCCACGATACAACCTCATTTGCATATTCGGGGGAGGGGTTAGGTTAGATTAAGGGTGCTGTCCATATACTTTACCTCCCTCCCTAATGTGCAAATATATAGCCCCAATTATAGTATTATATAAACTAAAGGTTATATGAAGGTTATATTTCATGAGGATTAACCTAACTTCAACTCTTGGGTATGTTTCGTTTAACTAACAAGTACGGAAGCTTTAAACACGTTTCTGTGGCTTCTGGTACATCCATAAGAGAACACACTCTCCTATCCCAAATAGCTGGCGTCCAGCTATGAGATAATCTATAGCCATTAGTTTTAGTGAATAAATAATCCATAATAATCGTTAATTTCTTATGGACTGCAGGGATAACCCGTATATATACAAAGTTCCATGTGTTTTTTTTTTGTATTTTAAAGAGTAAGAAAGTAAGTGTAGAACTTCTAATTTAAAATAGAATACTAGAAGCATGTGCTAATACAAGAAAGCCTGGTTCTGGGCCTAGCACTCCCGAAGTCATAAATTTTCTTGGTTTTTGCGGGACTTCTTTTTCAAATTATCAAATAATATGTTTTCTTATTATTGCCCTCCACCTTCCTCCTGTGTCTGCGCCTCCCCCTCCTATTGCCCTCCTCCTGGGCATGATCCTTATTAGTAGCCACGGCAATGACAGTAGTAGCGATATTAAACATGGGTGCTTTGAAAATTTAAAAATTGAAAGAAAAAACAAGCGCTAAAGAACGTCAATAAAATTTGATGTACAAAGCAGCTAGATTAAAAACTCATATTAGACGGTTATGTAGCTTAAGGTCTCAAATTAGTAATCATGTCTTAAATTTAAATAATTTCATACTAACTTTTTTTTCCAGAGGCCTTCTTTCCCCGGAGGAGCTTCGACTATGCCTGTCTTAAATAAGTCGCTTAGAAGCCAAATCGATTAACTCAGCCTTTTATTTTTAGGTTTCATTAAAACTTTGATAGTCTCTCGAATTTTTAAGTTTAAATTCATTTCTAAAAAGAACCTACACAACAAAGTTGCTAAGCCAAGATGAGCAAAATAATTTTTTTTCGCTGAGTAGAAATTATACTAAAAAAAAAATTGAATTTTTTTTATAGTATCCTTGGGTTTTTATTAGTATGTTTTATGTTATTATCGTGGACTGAGGACGGTCAAGCGGAGTTCTTGACCGAAATATTTGCATTTTAGTCCACATTTTTCACTGGCTTGTATAATCCTCGTTTTGCTCTTTTTTACTATTTTTTGCTTTGTCATGATTAGCCAGTGTTGTCTCAGAAATTATTTACTAAGGGATGCTCAACCTTATAATAGAGGGGGCCGAACTGTCACTTGAAATAATTCAATGGTCCGCAGGACCTATTTATTAAGAAAAAATGGCCGAAAATGACTGAAAATTTCAGAAAAATGGATGAAAATTTGAAGTGCAAATGACTAGTTGGCCGCACAAAAATCTCAACGAGGCCACAGTGCGGCCCGAGGGCCGCAGGTTGATCATCCTTGCAAACTAGATCACTTGTGTAACATGAAATAAATCAGTAGCAAATTGTCTTGTTTTTTTTTTGCTATTCTTTTATGCAGTTTATTGATTTGGCATCTTAGCAATTCAAAAAAATTCCAGAAGAACCCAATTTTTGAAAGGATGTTCAAACAGTTCAAGTCAGAAGTATTCCCATTTGCTGTGGCATCAACAAAGGATTTATCTTAGCTCATAGTTTTGTATTTCAGTGCATTGAATAAAAAATGAAGTACCCAGTCTATTCTCAGACTCTTTATTGCCAGTCTTAGTTGAAAAGGCTTCCGACAATTTGTATAGGTTGGGTATCGAGATAAACATTTTTGTATCAGATATCCTTCTCTTAAAAAAAAAAGAAAAAAAATGTTTTTGTTGTTCTTTAAACACCTTGATTCCAGTCCCTTCACCTCTACTTAAAGCAATTTCCAATTGATGTTCCGTCTGATTATTTGTAATCAGTGAAGGGAAGATACGGGAAAAAATATCAAACCATTGGATATGCCCTGGGGGCATATAAGGTTTTTATAGAAGGCGTTGTCGTAGAAACTTCAAAAAATGCTCATTCAATTGGAAATTCAAAGAGCTAGTGCCCTTTTTAATAGTCGAAAGTGATTTGAGGGCAACTAGCCCCCCCACGCCCATCATTTCCCCAAAGACATCACAAAAAATTTTTGAGATAGCCATTTTGTTCAGCGTAGTTTATTTCCACATAGAAAATATGTTTTTGAGGAGGACACTCCCCCATAGCCCTCAGGGCAAGGGTTTTAAGTTATGCCCTGGGGGGTAAAAGAAGGCGTTGTCGTAGGAACTTCAAAAAACACTCATTCGATTGGAAATTCAAAGGGCTAGTGCCTTTTTTAATAGTCTACAGTGATTGGAGGGCTACTAGCCCCCCTCACACCCATCCTTCCCCCAAACACATCCAATAAAAAAGTAGAGATAGACATTTTGTTCAGCGTAGTTGATTTCCAGATAGTAAATATATTTACGAGGAGGACACTCCCCTACAACCCTCAGGGCAAGGGTTATAGGTTAAACCCTGGGGGCATATAAGGTTTTTATTGAAATCTTTGTCGTAGAAACTTGAAAAAGGGCTCATTCGATTAGAAATTCAAAGGGCTAGTGCCCTTTTTAATAGTCGAAACTGATTTGAGGGCAACTAACCCCCCTAACATAACCTAACATAAACCAGAGACGACACACACACAGAGACTACACACACATAGAGACGACACACACACAGAGACGACAAACAAAAAGAGACGACACACGCACAGACACGAAACACACACAAAGACGACACACACACAAAGACGACACACACACAGAGACGACACAGACACAGAGACGAAACACACACAGAGACGACACAAACACACAGACGTCACACACACACAGAGACAACACGCACAGAGAGACGACACACACACAGACGACAAACACACAAAGACAACACACTCACTCAGAGACGAGACAAACACCCAGAGACGACACACCCACAGAGACGAAACACGATCCAAGACGACACACTTACACATTCCACCTACATACACAGAAGACACACATAGAAACAGCACAAATACAGAGACTACCCATAGATACGCCTGTAGATAAGGTTATTAACTAAATCTTTGTTACAGAAACTTGAAGAAGCGCTCAGTAGATTTGCAATTCAAAGGACTAGTACCCTTTTTAATAGTCGAAAGTGATTTGAGGGCAACTAACCACCCTCTCACGCCCACCTTTTCCCCAGACACTCCCCCACAACCCTCAGTGCAAGGATTATAATTATGCCCTGGGGGCACATAAGGTTTTTATTGAAATCTTTGTCGTAGAAACTTGAAAAAGAGCTCATTCGATTTAAAATTAAAAGGGCTAGTACCCTTTTTAATAGTCTAAAGTGACTTGAGGGCAACTACCTCCTCTCTCACGCCCACCTTTTCCTCAAACACATCCAATCGAAATTTTTAGATAACCATTATATTCAACGTAACTGAAAGCTTTGGAAATTAGGTCTTTAAGGATGACAACCCCTCCCCCACACAGCCCTCAGGGCAAGGGTCGTAAGTTATGCCCTGGGGGCATATAAAGTTTTTATTGAAATCTTTTACGTAGAAACTTCAAAAGGGCTCAATCAATTGGAAATTGAAAGGGCTAGTGCCTTTTTTAATAGTTGAAAGTGATCGGAGAGCGACTAACGCCCCTCTCACGCCCATCATTTTCCCAAAGACATCCAATCAAAATTTGAGATATCCATTTTGTTCAACGTAGTTGAAAATTCTGGACATTAGATCTTATAGGATGATAACACCCTCAGAGCCCTCAGTGCAAGGGTTTTAAGTTATGCCCTGGGGGCATTAAAGTTTATATCGAAAGTTGTTATAGAATTTTCAAAAAGGGGTCATTTTATTGGAAATTGAAATTGCCCTTTTTAATAGTCAAAAGTGAGTGGAGAGTAATTAACCCCCCTCTTACACCCACCATTTTCCCAAAAACATTCAATCAAAGTTTAGAGATAGCCATCCTGTTCAACACAGTTGAAAGTCTTGGCAATCATGTATTTAAGTATGACAAACCCCCGAAAGCCCCAAGGGAAAAGGTTGTAGTTTATGCCCTGGGGGCATACAAGATTTTATAGATAGAGTTGTCATAAAACTTCAAAAGGGTCTCATTCAATTTGAAATTGAGAGGGCTAGTGCCATTTTTAATAGTTGAAAGTGATTGGAGGGCAAGTAATCCTCCTCTCACGCCCACCATTCCTCCAAACACATCCAATAAAAATTTTCAGACAGTCATTTTGTTCAACATAGTAGAAAGTTCTGGAAATTAGGTCTTTGAGAATGACCTTAGCGTAAGGGGTTTAATTTATACCCTGGGGGCATACAAGGTGTTTATAGAAAGCGTTGTTGTTTTCAAAAGTGCTCATTCGATTGGAAATCGAAAGGCCTAGTCCCCTTTTTAATAGTCGAAAGTGATTGGAAGGCTTGACATTTTTATAGTAAAGATCGATGTGGGTATAGTGTATTATTTTGTTGTTGTTGTTGTTTAGACCAGGGCACTTCGTATCAAAGGAGTTGTCGTGGGAACTTCGAAAAGGGCTCATTCGATTGAAAATAGAAAGGGCTGATGCCCTTTTTTATATCTATTCTGCTTTCATCAGCAGCATAATGTAAGGGCCTGCTATTATAAGAATCCAAGCGCACCATATGAAACCAGTAGTTAACAAATATCTGGTGTACAATAAAACATGCAGTCTGTAAGTGGTCCTAAACTTAAAAAATATTCACAATGTCCTTAACATGGTTCTACATTTAAGACATTATTTCATATGCTTGGGACTATGAATATATTTTTTATGTCCCTCAAACCGTCTGAGGCAGTGAGTGGCGAGTAAAGCGTTACCCTCGACCATAGCAGGCGAAACTAAACAAGCGAATGTTGATGATAAGTTATTCATTCGCAGAATCTAATTTTATTTTGATTCTTGAACGAAGGTTTGAGGTCTTTTGTTTTCCCTTTCCTTAGCTTTTTTCTTTGCTTTGGTTTTTCATTAGATTTTTTTGAACTTCTTTTTTTTAAGAGTATTACAAAAATTGAATTTAAGAACGGGTTTAAAATGAAGAAAAGTTAAAGAAGCATGGAGAATCGGGACGTCCCGAGCCTATTTTCAATTGGGGGGGGGGGGGGGGGGGGGGCGAACTTCGTAGATTTTACCGAATCGCTACCTGATTTCTACCGAATTTAATAAAAGAAGAAAATTGATCTTTAAATATACTTTAACATGTAGAGATCACATGTATAAGATTATAATTAGATAGAAATTTGCCAAGATTTCATTCCTTTCCACTTTTGAACTATCTGAAACAAGTCACACTGGTCCAAAAAATCAAAATTAAATAAAAAAATCTAAAAAACTCGTAAAAAAATCCGTAACCAAGATTTTTTTGGAGGACGGTTTAGGCTGAGGAGTACAAAAGAAACTTTAAAAATGATTTTCTGCAGGTGGATATTTTTCGCGGTGGGGCATTTTTCAGGGAGGGGGGGGGGGGTAAGCGGCAGCCACCATTGGATCATTGGGGGTAGCTTTAACTTTCTATGATGCATTGCTGATCTAATAAATTGTAATATACTTAGACAAGAGTATTCTCCGAATTGATTGCTAAAATTTTAGCTACGAATGTTTTTTACCTGATATTGACAAATGTAATAATGCGAAGTAAATTGGTATTAGCAAATATGAGAAGTGATGAACAGATCAAAAGAACAAGGAATGGTAAAAAATGAATGGAGATGGAATACTTTAGAAAGAACATTCTGGAAACTACGACAGAGAATTATGGAAAGTAGGTCACGCAGAACGTATGATTTTAAATACCTAACCTTACCCCTAACACCCTCTATATATTAAATATTTAATTAAAAATACACATACATCGTAGTTTTTCTCGCTCAAAACAAGCAAATCGTAACCAGTCCCAGAGAGGAAGACCGGTTTCTGTCAGATCTTACATAGCGTAATTCTTGATTGTGTTCTGTTTAACAGACAAAGTACTAAATCATCTTTCAAATTTCTGAAAAAAACTTATACTTCCCTCCTAAGTTAATAGAGAATTTCCAGCAGAAACCTCAAAACATCTGGTCAGGCATGTTTACAAAAATAAAATGACTTTAAGAAATGAGGACTTGTGGTTAGATAGTCTCAATCTCAGTATGATTGACTCACAAAGGTCTTTTGTTTAAATGTTCCATCATTTAAAGGCCTAATGACTTTCATAAAAAATCAAGTGCTTAATTGGTTGAAGCTTTTGTGCAAAATGCAAGATTTCACTTTTACGGAATTTTTTTTGTAATATTGCATTTTGAATTCTCTGCCATTTTATCCATTAGTCTGCAATTCTCCGCTAACACCTCAGTTGGATTTCTGACTACATAGTTAAGTAATGAATGCGAACCAGCTGAAATTATCGAATTTTGTAAGGGGAAGTACTAAATCAATGCAATTCAGTACCGGGATGGGCCTAATGCTTGAATTCTACAAGTTTGTCTAAGCTACAGGTCAGATAGAAGCCAAGAAAAAGCTTTGACAGATTTAGTGACAGACCAGGACAAGTAGAACAACCGAATTTGGTTGTTTTTAAACTACCTACAAGAACAAAATTTGCGAATGTTTATTGAATTGCAATATGAGTCCAATGGATTGTAATGAACATGTCAAATTACCCGATTTGCAAATGAGCGGAACTAGCTGGATAGAACTAATAAGTTCACCAAATTCGGTCTATAGTAGCGAAACGGAACCAAATGAACTCCTTAAATTACCGAATTTACAAATAGGTGGAACTAGTGCGATAAAACTGCCGAATCCACTAAAATTGGTAACGTATAGAAGCCAAATGAACTTGTCAAACTACCAAATTTGTAAATGAGTGGAACTACTACGATACAACTATCAAACTCATCGAACTTGATAACGAGTAGGAACCAAATAAACACGTTATATCACCAAATTTTCAATTATGCAGAACTAGCGTGATTCTTCTGAATGCTGAGCGAAATTCTGAATTTAGCGAAACTCTGAACTAGCGAAATTCTAAGATAAAACCACCGAATTTGCACAAATTGAGTAGCGAATGGGAATCAAATATATACGTCAAATCATGCTATATTGAAATAGAAATAGACGGAGAAGAAATATTAGAAATGGGCATCGGGGCTTCGCCATGATGCCTGTTTCTGCTGAAATTTTCGGCCTCGGCGCAAATTTTACCGAGTACCAAAAAAGTTGGAAGGTGGGTGCGCCCCCCCCCCCCCCACCCTCAGGACGCCCCTGATGGAGACCTGTTAATGTTGTCCTTATCAAGACAACGTGGAAAGTGAATTCATTACATTTTATGCTTAACTAGAAAAAATAAACATTTATATGTCGTTTCATTGTTTAGGTCGTTTCAAAAAACCGAAACACATCTTGAATATTCGTTTCTTTCTAGGCCTACTTCGTATGGAAGCAGTTGTCATAGAAACTTTGTAGGAGACTCATTTGATTAGAAATTGAAAGTTCCTGTACCTTTTTTAAGAGTCAAAAGTGATTAGAGGTTAACCTTCTCCTTACCCTTTCATTGTTTCTTTGTCCATTTCCTCTTTTCTGTAATCTTGATTATTATGGTGATTTTTTTTCGTTCGTGTTGTGACAAATAAAAACACATGGCTCGAAATAAATATTGTTTTCGGGAAATACATTCTAAGACCACACTGGCTATACATGACGCATGAAACCAAGAGAGGAAAGGATATAATAAATAAAAAAATATGATCAAATAGGTGAGAAAATGAGGATTTTGTCAGCCAGTGGCAAAATACAAATATTTTGACAAGGACTTCTGCCCAGTTGTCTTCAGTGCTCAAAAAAAAAAAAAAAAAAAAAAAAAAAAAAAAAAAAAACTAACTTTTTCGAAGTGAACTTGACAAGAAGAGAAAAAATCTTTTTTTAAGACTTGAATGTTTTTTTAACACAATTTAAAAAATCTGAAACTGTATTGGTCAAATGCTCCCCGTAAGCTTGACGTAAATACATTCTAAGACTCCACTGGTTATACATGACGTATGAAACCAAGAGAGAAAAGGATATAATAAATCAGAGAGGAAAGGATATAGTAAAGTCGTCTTCATTGCTCAAAAAAGAAAAAAATCTAACTTTTCGAAGTGAATTTAACAAGAAGAGGAAAGATCAAACAGAAAAGAGAAAAAGATTTTCTTCTTGTCAAGTTCACTTCGAAAGGTTAGATTTTGCTGTTTTTTTTTTTTGTTTTTTTTTATCACTGAAGACGACTTGGCGGAGGTCCTTGTCGAAATATTTGCTTGTTCATCGTCTTCATATTTTACCAATGGATGACAAAATCCTCATTTTATCACCTATTTGATGTTATTTTTTCTTTTACTTTATCCTTTCCTCTCTTGGTATCATACGTTTTCAGTAAAGCCCAAATGATATTCTGGCAAATGAAACTCAGAGAGGAGAGAAAGTAACAAAAATGAAAAATAAAATAAAAAAGGGTGAAAAAACGAGGATTTTGTCAGCCAGCGAACCATGAAGATGACATAATATAAGCAAATATTTCGACAAGGACCTCCACCAAGTCGTCCTCAGTGCTTTTCAAAAAAGAAAGAAAAAAGAAAAAAAAACGAAAATCTAACCTTTCGAAGTTTACTAAACAAAGGCAGAACAGACACTGAATAAAAAACCAGGCAGGAATCAATGAAAATGAATTTACCAAGATGATTGGGCAAGGATCTTTCGTCTTGCAATAGTTTTAGCTTGTGTACAATTTCGGTTTTCATTAGATATTCAAATAGGTTCTTTTAAGTTTTTTCGGGTCAAAATATTGATTGAGTCCTTCAAGATTAAACTGTCATAAATTGGGCTTAATGAAATATCTCCAGTATCTCTATTTATTGCTAAATTTTGGTTCCATATATTTTTTTTTATCTCAATTACCACTTTAAAAGTTTGTGGTACGCCAATTACAGTTGATATTAAGGTTGCCTCGTCAAACAGAACTAGATGGGTAGGATTTACGAAAATATGCGAAGCCAATGCCGAATCAAATTTGTCATTGTTATTTTTTAATCTCAGGGACTTATCTATTGAAATTTTGTGCTCATGCAAACGTTTACTAAGTTGTTGATGGGTCCTACCAATGTAAAACTTTCCAAAAGAACAAGGGATTCTGTAGACACCACTACCCAGTAGACGGTCTGTTTTATCCTTTCCTGAGTTGAAAAAGTGTTCAACTTTTTGTTCGGTTTTGAAAGAAACAGAGAGATTGTGTTTTCTTAAACTTTTTCCAAGTTTATCGCCAAGTTTCGGGATGTATGGTAAAACAATGATAGGTTTTTTCGCAATTGCAGGTGTAACTGAATCAAGGGGGACAAGCTCCCTATTTTGTTCTTTTATCTTTTTTAATCGTCTATCTATTATATTTTCAATGAGTTTGATTGGGTAACCATTGCAAAAAAGAATATCCTTGACATAATTTAGTTCAGAATTTATATGATTACGGGAACAAATTTTTAAAAACTCTGTAGACTAAAGAGATTATTACCCCTCTTTTCAAAGAAGGAGGTTGATGGGAAGAGAAATGTAGATATCGATCATTATGAGTTGGCTTTCTATATATAGAGAATTCAAGACTGGGATTAGTTTTTATAATCAAAACATCCAAGAAAGGCAGCTTACCTGAATCGTCGAGTTCCATTGTGAACTGGAGATTCGAATCAAAAGAGTTCAAATGTGCCAAAAAATCTCTTAGAGAGTCTTGTCCATGTTCCCAAACAGAAAGGATATCATCAACAAAACGAAACCAGATAGAGTGTTTTAAGTGGAAAGTATTCAAAGCAGACTGTTCTATTAAACCCATGTAAAAATTTGCCAAATAAGGAGACAAGACAGTGCCCATGGATAAGCCCATTATTTGAAGAAAAAATTTGTTTCGGAATTTAAACTACGAGGAGAACTTGTTGCAAAGACGGAAAAGGGTCATTATTGTATCAATTTCCAAAATTTTGTAATCCGACCAAGCTGAATTTTCCTCTAATTTTCTTTGTAAAGCCTGCTCGCATTTATGGACATCGCATGAAGTGTACATAGAAACTGCATCAAAACTAGATAAGACGGTATTTTCTGTTGTACTTTGATTTTTTAACTTCTCAACAAGATCTATGGAGTTTTTAATATAGGATTTCTGTGTGCTTAAAAGAGGCTTAAAAATGGTGGCTAAGAAGCTTCCTATACCCGTAACTGGAGAACTATAACATGCTACAATTGGACGTAACGGAATATCTTTCTTATGGATTTTAGGCAGACTATAAAACTTTGGGGCCGAACAACCTTTGGGATAACATTTTCTGTACATTTGAGGAGTAATTAGTCTAGTATCTTTTAAAATTCCTAGTTCATTTCTCAACTTCTGTGTGTACTTGTCCTTGGGATCAAATTTCATTTCTTTGTAAATATTTTTATCCATTAAATGGGTGTTTACTTTTAATTCATAATTTGCAGAATTCATAATTGCAACTGTGTTTCCCTTGTCCGCTTTCGTAATCACTGTGTTTTTGTCTTTTTTAAATTTCGGAGGATATAAATTTCTTCCTTTGATTGAGTTGAAAGTGACAAAGATGGCCTATAATCAAGAATACTCTTTACAATTTCACCTCTGAGTAGGTCTGGATTTTCGACTTCACCATGAGAGCTAAAAATAGCAGACTCCACGCCCGTAATAATTTCGGAAGTATTTACGTGTGTTTGAACAAATGCAAATTTTTGTGCATTTGACAAAATGCATAGGTCCGTGGATGTGAAAAACTTAGAGGATAGAAATCTCTAAGGAGAACGAAGAAAAATCCTACGAAGGAAAATCAGTGTTCTTTAACAATGTTGAAACTCAAGTTTTGAAAATTTTTCCAATAAATGAGTTTTTGCTGAATGGAATATGTGTCTGAAAGACCTATGTGAGATTTGTAAAATCTGGTGAAAATCTTGAGGGGACAAAATCTGATATAATAAGGATTTTAAATTAAGTAATTTATTACTAAGGACGTATCTTCTGGATCTATGGTCTTTTAAAATATGTGTTAAAGTTTTGAAACCCATTCTCTGAATAAATGGGCCTTCAGATTGTGCGCCTAAATGTAGGTTGAAACGTAAAGAAGGTGGAAGAAATCGATGTCTTTTACAAGTTTCTAAAAAATTAAACTGACAAATAAGATTTGCATGTTTCTTAACACAATTTAAAAAATCTAAAACAATATTGGTCCAATGATCCCCGTAAGCTTGACGCAGATACATTCTTAGACCACACTGGCTATACATGAAAAACGAAACTCAGAGAGGAGAGAAAGTAACAAAAATGAAAAATAAAATAAAAAAGGGTGAAACAACGAGGATTTTGTCAGCCAGCTAACCATTAAGATGACAAAATATAAGCAAATATTTCGACAAGGACCTCCGCCAAGTCGTCCTCAGTGCTAAACAAAAAAGAAAGAAAAAAGAAAAAAAAACGAAAATCTAACCTTTCGAAGTTTACTAAACAAAGGCAGAACAGACACTGAATAAAAAACCAGGCAGGAATCAATGAAAATGAATTTACCAAGATGATTGGGCAAGGATCTTTCGTCTTGCAATAGTTTTAGCTTGTGTACAATTTCCGTTTTCATTAGATATGCAAATAGGTTCTTTTAAGTTTTTTCGGGTGAAAATACTGATTGAGTCCTTCAAGATTAAACTGTCATAAATTGGGCTTAATGAAATATCTCCAGTATCTCTATTTATTGCTAAATTTTGGTTCATATATTTTTTTATCTCAATTACTTCTTTAAAAGTTTGTGGTACGCCAATTACAGTTGATATTAAGGTTGCCTCGTCAAAAAGAACCAGATGGGTCGGATTTACGAAAATATGCGAAGCCAATGCCGAATCAAAGTTGTCATCGTTATTTTTTAATCTCATGGACTTATCTATTGAAATTTTGTGCTCATGCAAACGTTCACCTGGTGGTTGATGGGTCCTACCAATGTAAAACTTTCCAAAAGAACACGGGATTCTGTAGACACCACTACCCAGTACAGGGTCTGTTTTATCCTTTCCTGAGTTGAAAAAGTGTTCAACTTTTTGTTCGGTTTTGAAAGAAACAGAGAGATTATGTTTTCTTAAAATTTTTCCAAGTTTATCGCTAAGTTTCGGGATGTATGGTAAAACAATGAAAGTTTTTTTCGACGAAAGTTTTTGATATTCGATGAAAACGATGAAAGTTTTTGATATTCTGGACTTTAGAAGGCGTAGGGGACGTAAGCCCTACTCTTGAGTGGTAACATTTTGACAACTTGGATGCATATGGTGTCTTTTGATTTATCTTAACACTCCCTCGACATTCCCTGAAAGTTTCAACTAAATACCATTAGCCGTTCCTGAGATATTGCAGATACGCCCTTCTAATAACCAGGATGGAAATAGCGTCTTTTGATTAAGTTTAACGTCCCCCTCAATATTCTCTGAAAATTTAATCTAATAACCTTGGCTATTTTTGAAGTACAACACCCGTCTCAAATTTTAAACCTAATAACTTTAGTAGTTCCTAAGGTATTTCAGATACGCACTTTTTGACAACCTGGATGCATATAGTGTCTTTTGATCTAGTTCAACATCCCCCTCAACTTTTCCCAAAATTCTCAATAACCTTAGCCATTCCTGAGAAATTACAGATGAGCCCTTTTGGCAACCTGAATGCACTTAATTTTTTCATTTAATGTTGCAGTTCTTGTTGCAGTCGCAAGTAGTCTTAGTTGTATCCAGAAGTAGTTACAATAGCAGTCATAAGTGATCGCAGTAGTAGTAGTAGTGGTGGCCCAGAAAGTTTCACAGTCACAAGTAATTGCCAGCAGTTTCTAGTTAGTACCCTTAGTCGTTCCTAAGACATTGCAGATACGTCCTTGTGTCTTATATCACACGGAGGAAAATACTTTTGGCTTTTCCTTAGCTTAGTATAGCAAAGAACTCTATATGAGTTGACCATGCAATCCCTAGATCATGACTCTCAACTATTTGAAAATGGAATAACCGATTCAATGTTTTCAAAAAAACATGGTGTAATTGTTTTGGACCTGTCGGGGACCCAGGATATGAATATAGTACAAACAGGGAATGTACGTTTAGAGTGCACATTTGCCAATGCTTTGACTGAGAGTACCACGCTTATATCTTTCAATCAATTTGAAACCTATCGGTGAATCACACCTGATGGCAGTGGTCTACTAAACCATGCCCAATGAACACAAACCAAATAATCAGCGTATTTAATATGGATCCATAGATGTTGCACTACAAGTCCTATTGCATACCATCGGACTTCATTGAAAAAATTCCAAGTGTTAACAATACCCTAATCATTGTTAATGACAGTCCATCGACTTGTGGCAATAAGTACCGTTGTGGCAAACTTTTGGCAATAAGTTTTACACTTGTGGCAATAAAGACTATCCGCGCCAGTTCTACCGTGGGAATTTTATGGGGTACCTACTGGCTGTGCCACTTGTACCGGGGGAATTTTGTTGGTTTGTGAGTTTCAATGGTTGTTGGAAGTGGCGCGGTCACCCATTTATCTTACTCCCCATTACAAGTAGTGTAAGCTTTAGCGACACAAGTTTAAAATAGTAACGGCGTAATAAAACTTAACGGCACAAGTGGCGCGGTCGGAAAACTTGGAGGAAAACATGCGAACTAGTTATGCTACAAACTTCTTAATTTAAATTTAAATCATTGGATAGATACAGACTTATAAGAAAAAGTGTACAGGCCTATAACCGCTAAGCTATAATAGGAAGCCCTTTTAGAATATCTCATAGGAGATAGTAGTCTTCCCCAAATAGGTTAAGTGAAAATATAAATTCATTTTGAGTTATTCAAACGCAAAAATGTCAGAAGAATAAAGTGAATTATTAATTGCGCAAAAATTGGTCGCAAAAATGTAGAAATAACAAAGTCTATTCTGCAATATGATGGACAATCAGATATCGACGAATATCTGAATCTGAATGACTGTGGATAAAATTGACAATATCTGAATGACAGTGTGTCTCAGCGGGTGTGCTGCCATCTATAGCCGGTCTAACCTAAATTCAACATAACGACGCATAAAGTCCAAATGAATAGAACTTGGATTTTATGACTGTTATCTGATGTATCCGATAAAAACCTTGAAAACGAATTTATTCATTCTGATACTTATATTTTGTCAATTTTATCCGATGTCTCTGACATATGATGTTGATAATGCATTCAAAGAATGTTGATAAAGCATTTATTCCCACTGATACTTAGATTTTGTCAATTTTATCCCATGTATCCGAGAAAGGGATTCTGATATAGAATTTAATAACTCTGATACTTAGATTTTTCAATTTTATTCAATATATCGAAGAAAGGATGTTGATAATGAATTTATTCACTCTGATACTTAGCTTTTGTCAATTTTATCCAACATATCCGACAAATGATGTTGATAAAGCATTTATTCAATCTGATACTTAGATTTTGTCAATTTTATCCGATGTATCTGACGGAGGATGTTTATAAAAAAAAATTTATTCACTCTGATATTTAGATTTTGTCAATTATATTCGTTGTAAGTGATAAAAGTTGTTAATAAAAAAAATATTCATTCTGATACTTAGGTTTTGTCAATTTTATCCCATGTATCCGAGAAAAGGATGTTGATATGGAAATTAATCACTCTGATACTTAGATTTTATCCGAGATATCCGACAAAGGATGCTGAAAAAGCATTTAATCACTCTGATACTTAAATTTTGTCACTTATATTTGATGTATCTGACAAAAGATGTTGATAAAAATAATTCATTCACTCCGACACTTAGATTTTGTCAATTTTATCCCATGTATTCGAGAAATGGATGTTGATATAGAATTTAATCAATCTGATACTTAGATTTTGTCAATTTTATCCGATATACCCGACAAATACTGTTGATAATCCATTTAAAGGATGTTGATAAGGCATTTATTCACTCTGATAATTAGATTTTGTCAATTTTATCCCATGTTTCCGAGAAACGGATGTTGATATGGAATTTAATCACTCTGATACTTAGATTCTAATCTCTCTGATGCTTAGATTTTGTCAATTTTATCCGATATATCCGATAAAGGATGTTGATAAAGTATTTATTCACTCTCATATTTAGATTTTGTCAATTTTATTCAATGTATCTGACAACGGATGGTGATGGAAGCGAATTCAATCGATAAAGAATGTTAATAAAGAATTTGTTCAATTTTTCCATAATTTCCTGAATTAAATTTCTGTATTGTGTATCCAGGAGGTGAATTTAAGAAAGAGTATGTTACTTACTTACTTACAATTTTTTCATAATACTTAGATTTTGATTTTGTCAATTATATTATTTGTAACTGATAAAAGATGTTGATGAAAAAATTAAAAATTATTCACTCTGATACTTAGATTTTGTCAATTTTATCCCATGTATCCAAGAAAGGGATGTTGATATAGAATACTTAGATTTTATCCGATATATCCGACAAAGGATGCTGATAAAGGATTTATTCACTCTGATACTTAGATTGTGTCAATTATATTTGATGTACATGACAAAAGAGGTTGATAAAAAAAATTTATGTTGATAAAAAATTTATTATTTATAAAAAAAAGATGCTGATAAAGTTATTCACTCTGATATTTAGATTTTGTCAATTTTAATCGATGTATCTGACAAAGGATGTTGATAAGAAAAAAAAATTATTCACTCTGACACTTAGATTTTGTCAATTTTATCCGATGTATCTGGCAAAGGATGTTGATAAAAAAAAAATGTATTCACTCTAACACTTAGATTTTGTCAATTTTATCCTATGTATCCGAGAAAAGGATGATTATATAGAATTTAATCACTCTGATACTTAGATTTTGTCAATTTTATCGGACAAATCCGATAAAGCATGTTGTTAAAGCATTTATTCACTCTGATATCTAGATTTTGTCAATTTTAATCGATGTATCTGAGTGTTGATTAAAAAACAATTATTCACTCTGACACTTACATTTTGTCAATTTTTTCTTATGTATCTGGCAAAAGATGTTGACAAAAAAAATATTCACTCTAACACTTAGATTTCGTCAATTTTATCCTATGTATCCGAGAAAAGGATGTTTATATAGAATTTAATCACTCTGATACTTATATTTTGTCACTTTTATCCGACAAAGGATGTTGATAAAGCATTTATTCACTCTTGTACTTAGATTTTGTCTATTTTATCCGATGTATCTGACAAAGGATGTTGATAAAAAAAATTTATTCACTTTGACACATAGATTTTGTCAATTTTATCCTATGTGTCCGAGAAATGGATGTTGATATAGAGTTTAATCACTCTGATACTTAGATTTGGCGAAATTGCTGTATTGTCTGTCCAGGAAGCGAATTCAATCGACAAAAGAATGTTTATAAAGAATTTGTTCAATATTTTTCATAATTTCGTAAATTAAATTTCTGTATTGTGTATTCAAGAAGTGAATTCAAGAAAGAGTTTGTTACTTACTTATTTACAATTTTTTCATAATGACATATCCAACAACGGATGATGATAAAGAATTTATTCATTCTAATACATAGATTTTGTCAATTTTATCCGACGTATCTGACAAATGATATTGATAAAGAATTTTAATAAAGAATTTGTTCAATTCGATACTTGAATTATGTCAGTGTTCTCAAACTTATCTGTCAAAAGACATTGATAAAGAATTTATTCACTCTGATACTCAGATTTTCTCAATTTTATCAAGCATATCTAACAAAGCATGTTGGTAAAGAATTTATTCACTCTGATACTTAGATTTTGTGAATGTTATCTGATGTATCAGACAATTAATTTGATATAGAATTTATTCACTATGATACTTAGATATGGTCAGTGTTATCAAACATATCTGTCAAAAAGACATTGACAAAGAATTTATTCACTCTGATACTTAGATTTTCTAAATTTTATCTGAGGTAACTGACAAAGGATGATGATACGGAATTTATTTATTCTAATACACAGATTTTTTGAAGGTTATCTGATGTATCAGACAATGGGAATTTGATAAAGAATTTATCCACTCTAATACATAGATCTTGACAATGTTATACAACGTATCTGAGAAAGGATGTTGATAAAGAATTTATTCAATATGAAACTTAGATTTAGTCAATTTTATCCAATGTATCTGACAAAGATGTTGATAGAAAAAATTTATTCACTCTGATACTTAGATTTTGTCAATTTTATCCCATGTGTATGACAATAGATGTTTGCAAATTCCTTTTCTTACATCTCCGATGTTTTAATAGACATTCTAAACGTTTGATATGCTAGCATACTCTAAAAATAATGAACAGATAACGATGTAATGCATAATATATTTTTAATGGAATAATGCCATGTAGAATATTAATACAAAAATATATTATGATACACTGTTAATATCAATGATCAATATTGGATATTTTCAATCTTACTCGTAATGAAGGTCTCTATGTTCTCTCCCAGTATTTTAACTAGTGTCGTGTCACAGTTCGTAATCAATAGGATAATCACCATAACATTTCTAATCAAACGGATTTTTTACTGGTGTGTCACCGACAGGTTCAATATGCGTTTCGTCTATGGTATTATTTGGTTCACCAACTGTTTGATCATTGGTAGTAACGTTTTCTAGCACTTTCTTTTTCATCGAGTCATCTTTATATTCTCTATTGATATTTTCTACCAATGCCCTTTTTATTTTTCCGGCAATTTCACTGTGTATTACAACATTATTTTTACATAGGTAACAGTTTCGGCACGTAGACAAGATATGGTTTATGATATTACTAGAAGAGTAGGCCTTTCTTCTTTTGACCTTCCACTAATACCCGAAAGCTGGACGATAGGATGTATCAGAAGGTAATGTATTACCTACAACAGTAGCAAGGAGTTGTCCTCTATCATCAACGATTATTTTGATTTTGGCATTCTCTTTGAGTGCAATCATCTCTGGAGATCTCAGTCTCGCATACCCACCAACATAAAAGTTGAATTTTTTCGGTATTCCAAAGAAATTTAATTCCTTACTGTCATGACAATGCACGCATACGTTTCCGATAGTTCTACCACTTGTTCTTATTTCATAGTTTATATACTTCTCCTTGTCATCATTCAATATTACAATAACACTATCATGTGAACACACTTTCTTAAAATGCTCCATCTTCACTTTTTTAAAGATATGACTTATGTATTTCTCACTCCACTTCGTCAAAAATACTGATTTAATACATGCAGTAAACGAGGTAGGGTCGTTAACCCGCCATAAAGTACCAGTGGGAAAGCCGCATCGTGTCTCTGAGCAAGCATAGAGTACAATTGTTAAAGCCATAAGCATACTTCATGTCATTTTAAAATACGTAAAAAAAGTTGAATAATTTCGAAGTCCAAAAAAATAAATTTAGTCCAATAAAAAAAAGTGCTACTACAAACAATATTTTTCTAACAGTAAAAGTCACAACTAACATTTCTATATCATTCTCATTTTGGATTTGGAAAATATAAAATGTGATTTTTTCTATGTTTTAAGTATGTTATGTAAAGTTCTTTTATTGCCATCTACATCTCTCTTAGTATTAACTTTTTAGTATACTATAACGCTAGACCCTATTTTTAATTGACAACGCTGTTCAAACGCCACTTGTGTATTATACAGAACACACCGAAGAAGTAAAGCTTGGTCAAGTCAAAAGGTCATATTATCATCGTTAACCATTTTAATAGATTGATGTTGTTCCAAATTTATAACAAATTGCCTGAGTTAACAAACCCTCCGGGGTTACCTTAACTGGTAATCAGTTTAACCCTTTTTTACCACCTTCATACAATCCAATTCGCAAATGTTATCTAGCTCTGTTTTTTCCCTATTATTCAATTAAGATCGTTCATACAGTCCAATTCGCAAATGCTATACCTTTTTTCGCAAATAAAGTTGTTTTTTTGTAAATGATTTAACACCATATGCCAATTAATCAATTCTGAGTGTAGCATCCTATTCTTTAATTAGCAGTGACGCATTCCTAACAAACTAGTCTTGACTAAAGGTAATTGTCCAAAAAATAGGTGTTGGCTCAGAAACCAGTCTGATTGAATTACACAATATTGTGTGCTCTTTGAAAAGGTGTAGAGCTTCTTTAGAAACGTCTTCCTATGGCCTCTATAGAATGTGGTTCCTAGGGCATCAAGCAAATAGCACAGTGATTTCTAGGGCATCGAGCAAATGGAACCTAGGTCTTTACTCACGATTCCGCCTGGAAAATACTGCATAGCATACACTCACTTGAAGAAAGACTGGTTTTATTTATTTTTATGATGCTTTTTAAGGTCATGAGGGATCCTCCCAGTGTAGAATATATTTTCCGAATCCCCCTTCCAATGGAAAGTTTTCCTGCAGAAAATTTCCCAATGGAGAACTTCTCCGGATGATAATTCCCCCATGGAGAATTCCTCTCAATGGGAAATCCCTCTGCATAAAAATTCCCCAGAGAATCCTAACTCCACTGAGTTTTTTCCCAGAAAATTCCCCCAAAGCATCTCCACATGTAAAATGGGGTCGTCAACAAGAGAGTAAAACAAATAAAACGAAGTTTGTATACTTTTTCTGGCAAACATCCCCCGTGTAAAATTTCCATTGGAGAAATGGAAGAATTTCATAACTTGCGGCTCTTCCTCCGATGGAGACATAGTTATTGTACATTTCAGCTATAGCCTACTGAACAAAATGGATATCTAAAAATTTTGATCCGACAATTTTTAGGGACAATGCGCATGGGAGGGGGACTAGTTGTCCTCCAATTTTGTTGGTAACTGAAAAAGGGGACTAAAACTTTTAATTTTCGTTCTAAGAAGCCTTCTCGCAATATTATAGGGCCATTGGTTTCATAGAATCACCCATGGAAAAAGCAAACAAATAAACACGGGTCTGTGATCTTTCTTCTGGCAAAAAAATACTCGTATCAAATGCTACAGTTTTTAAAATAGGAGCTTGGACCCTCTGCAATAGGGTTTTCTGATACAATTAATCTGATGGTGTGATTTTCATTAAGATTCTTTTACAAAAAAGGGCGGTTTTTCCCTTTTCTGAAAATCTGGTAAATTTTCTCAGGCTCGTAGCCTCTAAATGGCAACATTAAACTTAAGGAATATTGTATGTCTGCAATGAGCATACTAAACTAATTCCTTTGATATATCTATTGATGCTAAAATTCCGTATTTATAGTTCCGGTTACTATTGAGCCGCGTCACTCCTTACTTATAATTTGCAACAACGAAATGTTTGATAAGGAAATCCTTTAATGAAACAAGAGCTACCGCCAGGGCCACCCAAATCAGGTTTAGTACAATCGAAGGAAGGTTAGAGATATATTTACAACCCAGCTTCAGACCTTTTCTACATTTATCAGAAGGTTCACCGACAATAAGAAAGTTTGGGGATCTATATATAATTCGTGAGGCGTCAAGCCTGCACCCCCTAACCTCAATTAAACAAGTACCCACCTATCTTCCTTAATAATAGATTGTGTGCAATGCTGCTTCCTTGTTTAGAATATTATCATACATCAAGTGAATTGACTTAGGTGAATAAAATTTTAAATTCAATGGCTATAAATTTACCTATTTGTGTCTCAAGACGCTTCAGGAACAAACGCACCGCCGCAAGACATTACTGCCTTTGAAACTGGCAAGCTCAATATATACTTTGTTGCAAACTTTAAGTCAATTGGCTATCTCAGAATTTTATATCGATATCGGAGTAGGTCCTCTTTGGGTCAAAATTGTAATTTTATGCGATAAAATGGCAGACAGTGATACTTCGTTATAGCAAAATCTTTTTGATAGAAAAAATGGCACTAGAACTTTTAATTTCTGGTCAAATGAGCCTCTTCCGAATGCTACGGGACAATAGATCTGATGTGACAGTCTCTCAATAAAATAAACATACATTTGGGCATATTTGAATTCCCCATCAAATGTCAATTCTACGGAATCAAATGAGGAGGAAAAAGGTTCCTGGACTTAGATTATGCTGATGAGTTAAGCATCCTAGAAGAAATTGTGAGCAAAATGAATGAGCTTTTAAAAGTTTTTCGCAATCAGGGTGCTAGAATTGTTGTGAAGTGTATTTTATTATATTTGGGTGTTTTAGTCGTAGATGCCTTTATTCTCCCTTTATAGGGGAGATAAACTCTGGCCCTAAGGTAATTAAACTTTGGTAGCGTGCCTTAGGCTATGACCGAACTAATGAGGCGTACCGACTGGGTAGGTTCGAGGGGTTAAAGGTAGATCGTATAGAGGTTGTCTAAAATACAATACTTTTATTCAATTTACATATAATAATTACAGATATAAATATTCTACTGGGACTGGCTGTCCCAAGTAGACCACAAGTCTCAGAAACTACAATAATATATAATAAGATACAGACACTTACAATGATCCGACTAGATCCCAAGGCATTTCTAACAAGAAAATAAACGGGCAGAGGTTTGCCCTGCAAGTCAAAAATTCTGTCTTCAGTCTCAAAAATCTGGGTATATATATGAAAAACTAACCACGTCCTTCCGGTTCCTTGACGCATTTAGCCAGGAAATTGGTTATTGAGCAAGTTCCCTCCAAGCTTACACATTCCACAATTTGTATCTTTATCTTAATAAAAAGTGGTATTTTGAAACTTTGTATTTGCGTCTTAATATATTTTTACTAAATTAATAATTAACTAAATTAGAAAGCTTTACCACAGTACTCCCCATTTAAAGAAGAATTGTCCCAATTCTCAATATTTTACTTTTAAAATAACTCAGTATTTTTTTTTCTTTTTACAGCTATTATGCTGCCATCTTTGGGTCATTATATGCATATACCCTGAATGGGTTTCCTTAGGGTCATGTTTCTGGTCCAATATAGGCCATGTTCTTTTTTTTCGAAGGATTTCAATTTGAAATTCATCCTTGTTTCTCTTTTTCTCTGTCTCTAAGACTGAAAAATACTCTTTTTACCCTTCTTCATGTGCATCTTCTGTTTTAACTTGACCCCAAGCGGCTTAAACATTATATTAGTGGTTTTGCTTAAATTAAATTTATATTAGAAAAGTTTTATGAATTTTTTGAGTTTAAATTCAATTCCCATTAATAATTTAATTTATCTGTGTGATGTGGTTGATATACCGTTTATTTTTCGTTTTAAAAATCCTTTGGGTAAATTACACATAACATTTTTGATTTTTTTAAATTTTAACATATTTTTCCAGCACAAAGCATTTTCACATATTTCAATAACATAAGCCATTTGGGCTATGTAGCACATTTTCTAGGCCTAAATTAAGTTCTGATTTTATCTCACTTTCTGATGAACTTGTAGTAAAGTCTGTAATACTGCTATAGTTTCCAAAATATCAGTTGATCAAGTATGGTTTGGTTTCTGATGGTATGAGATGATAGTAATGGATACATTTGAAGTGGCTTCAAAATTTGTTATTTCCAAAAATGTGTCAAAATATGATTGAAAAAAAAATGGATCCGAAAGGATGTTACGAAAAATTTGATTTCCAAAAAAAATAGCAAAGGCTGTATCTAAAATAAATATTCACATTAGAATACATATAAAGCATAATTTGTTACCTATATATAGTAAAAAGAAACACTTAAAATTTGTATATATCACTGCATTCTTTTTTTTAACGAAAGTTAATTACTTTTAATTACTTTCTCCTCTTTTTAATTACTCCAAAAATAATATCCCACTTAAATCGAAACATTATGTTCTTGCTGGATTATTCTTTCAAACATAATACTTAACGGATTATTTCACAATAAGATTTATTTATACATTGAGTCAAAGTCAAACCGTTACATATACATTCAATCACTAGTTCAAACTTAAAGTAAATTAAAGCATAGTACATATATACAAGCAATGTGTAATAACTTACACAAGTATTGTTTTTATTTGCAAAACTAGATATGTTGTTATACTACTTGTTAAAACTTAAAGCATTTTTAAAAATAAAATACGGTAGAGACTAGTATTGGAATATTCCAATTATTGTTTTATTAATTGCTTATGAAGTACTAATCTAGATTACTTCTTGAATGATACAAAAATAAAAACACAAATACTTAACATTTAATTCACTATATTTACATGGATAGTTTAGGTTATATATATATATATATATATATATATATATATATATATATATATATATATATATATATATATATATATATATATATGTATATATTAACAGAAGTTATGTTGATACATAAGGTAATTGTTAAAAACAAATAATAATTAGGTACTCTAATAATTTATTTAATCACTGCAATATTTATTCTTTGTAAAACTTTTAAATAAGTCCGTCAAGACTTTTATATGATAAGTCTTAACTGCAATTAAAAAATTTACAAAAAAACTCCACTCTAACAAATAGATTTATACACTATAAATGATAAGTATGATTAGCCTCTATATAAGGGCTTAGTAATAGTTCATATAGCATGATTTTGCTATCAAAATTTACATATTTACAATTTTTTTGTATATGATAACAATTCCGTATTTATAAAGGGTTTTCAAAATTTTTTTATAACTGTATATATTTTCTCAACAACATTTTGTTACCACTATATAACCTTTCCATATATGAATATATACATTTTCTTTATTTTTGTTTTACAACTTTGGTTCTACTTTCAACCAATTTGAGTCATTTAACTGTCATTGGCTTACTATATGCCTATTTGTTTATTCAAACTTTTGAGCTTGTTAATTCTTTTCAAATTTTTAGGTACTTCAGACAGTTTTATAACGTTTTTGTCTGTAATATCTCTTTTTCCAGCTTGAATGTCCTTTTGGGTTAAGGCTTCATTTACAGATTGGATCTGATAAGTTAAATTTTTTTTTTGCTGTTCACCTTATACCTCTTATGCCATTATCAAATGGCTCTTGCCTATACTCTGAAGGTTTGCTTACCAGGACTGCCTTCTGGTAGCTCCTTATAACGTTTCCAGGTCCTCTTGTCATGGGCTACATCTAAAAGGAATATTTTGAACCTGCACACACAATAATTAATTATCTATAGTATTGCCACACTTTTTTTTGTGGCCACAGTTAACTCTTGGGCTATTATTTTATCAGAAAAGTGGCCCTTCTGCAGAAAAATGCCGTGCCTTCTTTTACTTTTTCATGCCTTGTTAGTAATTTTTCTGAAAACGACTCCCACATAAGAGAGCAAAATTTTTTCCTGTTTACTTGGAGCATTTCTCCAATATTTCTATTAATCTCGGCCCGCGTTAACCATTGTAACGGTGGCTCCGTAGTATTAATACTACTTATTTTGTACTTATTTAGTACAATTTTCATACTAGTTTCGTCCGGCAAGTTCAATAAGTGCGTATAACAGAGTTTAACTGACTCCATTCAGTTACTTTTCCTTTTCATTCCGTCTGGCTATATTTTAAATTTGAACCCTTCTCTTTTTTTGATTCGTTATTTCAATGAAGCCTAAGGTTTTTTCAAGTCTTTTTCCACTTTTTCAGTACAATAGATCTTTTCTAAGCCTATATTTATATGTTTCACGTATTTTTCAAAACCCTTAACAAGTTTTTATTCTGATTAACCTTCTATGGTCACATTCATTATCTCCATATTTTAAAGAGTTGGGGGGGTGTCTAATTTTTGCAACCTTATTTTTTGAAATTAGTTAAATTTTTTCCGTCCGAAAGGGTTTATGTTAGAAAAGTACTGTATTTTTCAACCGATTTTTAGAACACTTTTAATAAAGTTTTGCTCCGCGTTTGATAGTTCTCATTTCTTCATAAAAATGTAAGTTTTTACGATATCCTGATTGCCAATTTTATCCTAGCTTTAATTACTATTTTATTTGCCAAAGAGAGACAATAATTCCCTTGGCAAGGCTACATATCATTGAATGCGATTTCCACTATCTGTGGTTTATTGGTAAGCTTAAATCTGGGAACGTTGTATGAATGAATTTCTGTTCATTACTGCAAGTTCTTTTGTTGTGTAATGTTATATTTAATTTTCAAAGAAAAAGTGGACACGTTTAGTTTCTGTTAGGGTTCGACAGCTTGGGATTTGGGTGTTTGGGTTGGCACAGGTGAATACCAATTGTTTAAAGTAGGATTCTCCTGTGCCAGTTCGTTTTCTCAGATCCAAAACATCGCTAGAGTTAAAATTATTATCTTGAACTATGAACTGTGGTTTGCTTGTGATGATGGGGTTAATTTTTTTTCGGCTTACTTTTAATGGATTTTTTCGTTGGCTTACTCCTCCTGGTAAGTTTTTAGGCTATAACATATTTTTATATTGCTTTCGGTTCCTTTCACTTAGCACCCATTTTTTACTTCTAAGCTTATTCTAAGTTTCGCTTAAATCTTTATAGCGCTTAATTATTGTCTTTAATTTTTTTTTCACCTAGTGTAACTAATAAAAAAATTACTATATTATACTATAACTAATTTTAATAAGACTAAGCTAGCTTGTACATGTATTGCGCAATTAATATAAAATCTTGCTGTTTTTCCTATTATAATTATTTTAAAATTCTTCAAAAACAATTTTTTTTTAATTCTACTGGAATTGCAATCTCAGAGAGTCAAAGGTCAGTAGATGCATTGCATGTACTTAACAACGAGAGACCAGGAGTGATTGAGCTCAACTCCAAATTTGCTAGCGTCCAGTGACCCTATTTCCGGAGTCAAAACTCCTTCGTCTTTTTTTTGATAATCCCCCCAAAATATATTTTTCCAATATACATATCAAAAGAATCGTCTTTGAATGCTGATTCTAAATATGTATAATTTAATTAGTTTCATAACACCTATTTATAAGTTACGTGGCCTTACTTAATTTCTTTTATGGAACGTAGCCTAATTCGTTTTGACAAGTCTTGTCATTACACCAAACGCGAAGTTTTATCTTATATTGGAAACAAGATTTTTGCAGAAATTTAAGATGTTAATTTATATTGGACCTAATTTCCGTTCTCTCGGACAGTACTAATTTTTACTGGTGATATATATTAGAGGAAAAACTTGATGGTGTTTATAAAATACTTAAAAAAAGAAAATATAGATATTTTTTAGCGGGCTTTTACTGTTTTTATGTTTATTTATTATTTTTTTTTCGTTATAATCGTTTTATTCAAATATTAATCTGCTGGGGGCTACGCTTGTTCTACCTTTCCCCGTTTCCTGGTCCGAATTTTGGACTCCAAATTTTTGCGTTTCTTCTTTATAATATTTGCAAGTTTTTCCGTGGTCTCTATAGTGTGGTTTACAAGGCTCTAAATCCGAGCGCGGTTTTGTTGCCTCGTCAAATATCTTTAATCTTTGTTTCTCTTGATGTTTGGCCTTTTTCATAAGTGTTTTAGCTACTTGTGCTGCTGACAAAGGAACTTGTTGCTGCCCCTCTGGTTTCTTTACTTTTCTCCACAATTTCTCTCTTAAAGAGGGTTTTCTTGACGATGGCCCAGGTTTAGTGATATCGGTTTCTGTAGAAGAATTATCAGTGTCACATTCTGTTAGCACATTCTACATTCTGGTAGATGGCGTTTGTTCCAAAAGCCATTTTTGCGTTAAGACTGTAGGTGAGTCTAATGTATGAAAATCAGATAATTCATTGGTTCCTTCTAATTTTTCTTCTTCGGTGGATTTTACCTTTGGTTTATCATGTTTTAAACCCTTATGTTGTGTTTGATGGTCTTCATTGCTAGTATCCGATGAGCATCGAATATTTCCCTTTTTCTCTTGTTTGCTGTGGAGAGTTTATAGCCAAGACTGGGCTAAATACTCCTTCCACTCCTTCCAATATTTGTGGTTATTAAAAAAGTAAGAAAATTCACATGGTCTTCTGATCTATACTGGTGAAATCGTGTCCTCTACCTCTTCTTACGAAAGCATATGCTCTGTATTCCACTGTTTTGAAAAAAATCCGTTTTTCATTTTATTATGGTGTAATACTTCTTCGTTTTCCTTATACTGATGTTTTAGGACATATGTTAAGTTATTTGGTAGAATTTTTATAATCCTGTAGGGCCCATCCCATTTTGGTTTTAACTTTTTTGTTCCTTCCAGGTTAGTTTTGTACACATAAAGCAAGTCTCTTAAACGGTAATCTGCTTTATTTTTGCTTGTCCGGTCATATTTTTCTTTTTGTTCTGTTTTCGCATCTTCCAGATTGTCTTTAACTTGTTCCATAGATTTTTTCATTCGCATCACCATTTCTTGCTTATATTGGTCTAAGTTGTAATATATTCTATCATTTTGTATTTCAAACAAATTCTGGGATCTCTAATATGTTGCAAAAAATGGCGTTTCTTTTAAGGAACATGAAAAAGCCGTATTTATTGCAAAGACTACAAATGGTAAATGTTCATCCCAATTTTCATTTTCCTCTCTTGCATGTATTCCCAGCATGTAAGCTAATTCCCTATGCTTACGTTCAAACTTCCCATTAGCTGCAGCCATATAAGACGAGATAAACCATCGTTTAACATCCAGATATTCTGTAATTTCGTCTAATCATTAGGTTCTGAAACATGGCCCATTGTCTCTAAGTAAAACTCTAGGAAAAATTCCGTGTTCCAGAAATTGATGATTGACCAAAACTTTCGCAATGTTTTTTGCCTTTTCATCTTTAATTGGAAAAGCTTATACATATGAGCTAAAATGGTCGACTACGGTTAATACGCGCCTGTTTCCTTTCCTGGAAACTGGTAAACATCCTCCGGTTCCCCAAATGTCTATTGACATTAGTTCTCCTACCCCTTAAGGGGTGGGGTATTGACCTAATTCAGCCCTAGGAGTCCTTGGTGGCGACTTTTGTTTGGCACACTCTTGGCAGCTTTGTATCAAAGCTTTTACTTTTGAGTACATTTTTGGAAAATAAAAATTTCCCTTCAGTCTCCCCATAGTTTTTGCTTCTCCCATGTGACAGCCAATCGTTGCATGTGCCATCTGTCAAACTTCTCCTTCCAGAGATTTTGGAATTACTGGAATAATTTTTAAGTCATTTTTTCTATATTCTTGCGATGGTCTATGATATCTTACCAGAAGATTTTTACTTTCGTCCAGATCAAAATTATCTAAGTCCTTTAAAAAACGTTTAAAGTGCTCTGGCAGTTCCGTTCCTTTTGATAAAAAGCATTTCATCTCTAAAAAAAAATCATCTTTATCTTGATGATTTGAAATATGTTCATTAGACGGTATTTCCAGCCATTCCAGTTCGTTCAGAATGGTTACTATCAAATTTCCTTCCGTATCTGCATTTCATAACAAATAGTTTGATAAACGGTTTGTATAACCCCTTATATATATTGGGGTGTATGAATATGCTTGCACACGCAGTATCAACCGTGTCAGCCAGGCTGAAGTATTTTGCATCGTATTTAGCCAAATTAATGATTTTTGGTCTACGCGTAAAATGAATTTTTTTTCAAGTAAAAATTGTCGAAAATATTCTGTAAAAACTACAACTTCCAAATATTCCCTTTCAACTGTCGAATATCTTCTTTCTGCCTCCGACAGTGACCTACTGGCGTATTGAACTATTGATTCTACTCCTTCAGAATTTATGTTTAATAATATAGCTCCTATACCGTACCCCGAAGCATCTGTTTGCAAACAGAAGTCTTGCGACAAATCTGGTAGTTTAAATATTGGTGCCAGTACTACTTGCCTTTTTATGTCCTTTAGCGCTTTTTTTGTGTCCTCTGGACCTTCGAATTTACCTGATTTTTTCAAAGGGTTTGTCAAAGGTTGTGCTATTGTGGCATAATTTTTAATATATAGTCTGAAATAGCTTAACAAACCACAAACTGATCTGCAGCTTTTTTTATCTTTAGAAGGCTGTAAATTTTCTATGACTGTAAATTTTTCTGGATTTGGTGAAATAGTACCTTGATTTATCAGGTGTCCAAGAAAAACTAATTTTGGTACTACTATTTTTAACTTTTCTGGTTTTAATTTTAAGCCTGCTTTTTCAAACTTTTCCAGTATTTTTCTAAGTCCAACCAAGTGGTCTTCCAGGTTTTCATTAAACATAATTACATCATCTAAATAAGCCAAGGTATCTTCTTTTCTTCCTGGTTTGTTATCTTTTAACAACAACTTCATTAGTCAACTAAAACAATTTGGACTAAATGATAAGCCAAAAGGCATACGTTAAAATGTGAACGTTCTTCCATCGTCTAAAATTACTGGTAGCTTTATGCTTTGTTTCTGCATCTAAAGCGATTTGCCAATATCCTGCTATTAAGTCAAAACTAGTGTAATATTTTGAACCTCCTAGTGAATCTAAAATCGTATCAATTCTTGGTAACTTCATCACAACCTTAACCGTGACGGCATTTAGTGCTCTAAAGTCTATACATAATCTCCAGGTGTTATCTTATTTCCTGACTATTACTAGTGGAAAAAACCAATCGCTCACACTCTCTTTAATTATTCCCTGATCTTCCATTTCCCTTAATTGGCGTTCTAGACATGGTTTTAAACGAAAAAGTGTTTTATATGGGGACTTTTTGATTGTAGGACTCTCTACTGATATTTTTTGATCTACAAAAGGGATTAATTCGTTATCCGCTTTCTTTATCTCAAAAGTCCATTAAAAATTAAAAAGAATATTTTCCACTCGAGTTTTTTACATTTTGCGGTAAATGTTTTAAATCACGTTGTTACAAAAATCCGTTTTCGAAATTCCATACTTTTCTTGTGGCTTCGGTTTTAATGAGGATAAATGTTCGTGGCTAGTGAAGTTTACGCTTAATTCTGGACTGTTTAGAGATTTTATTTCCGAATTTGAAATCTTTTACACTGATCCAAGTTCTATCTGGTTCAGTTTTATTTTAGTATTACTTAGATTTGATAGTTTTAAGTATGTTATACCATTTTCAATTTTTATAACTTGATTTTCCACGAAAATCATTGAGTATTCTTTTATGGTGTATCCTCCTATCATGGCATCCATTGTATTAACCTTTTCTGCTTTGGCATTCAATGTCGCTAGAACTTAAGCTGTTGTTCCTCCTTTTATGGAGATTTTTCCGCTTATTTTTAGGTTATAATTTGAATCGTCACTTTCGTTATCTGTTGTTACGCAAATATGCCTATTATTTTCAATTTTTTGGTTTATGGTTATTGTATCATATATGGGTTCCCATACGATCCCATATTTTCTGATGGCATCTACTCCTAGAATACAAGGAAATAGTAGCTGCTTGCATGTTATTACTGCTACTGTTATTTCTTTATCCCCTGTGCTAAATTTTAATGGACATTCTCCCAAAATTTTCAGCCTGTGCCCTGTCACTGCTGTCAGGGTATTCTGGCATCTGCTTACACGATTTTTGACACTAGGAGGAAACCTCTTAAACTTCCTCTCGAATTAATGATTTGGATCCACCAGCATCTAGTAAACATGATAAAATTTTGAAAACACTCAATTTTAAAACAACGCAGAATCGGTAGACTGTTATTATTTGCATTAGTATCAAAATATACTAAACTAAATAGAGGTGTTTTTAAAGAAACTGTTATGTCGACCCTTAAAGTATGGTATACCCGTTTAAAGTCCCCCTTCTTGGCCAAAAGTTTCTGGGGTTATCTTAGTTTTTTTCAGTGTTGCTACTCTGACCCAGGTTACTGTTAACCATTTTCCTCCTAGGTCTAAAATCAGGAATTTTATTAGGTGTTTGCCAAGTATTATTGTTCCAACCCTTCCTAAATTCCTGCCCCCCTGCGTTCTGAACTGGTGTTTTGTCTTGTAGGACTGGCCTTCTTTGGGTATTTTATGCCAGCAATCTGCCGCATAGTGATTTGGTTTGCCACAATAATAGCAATTGAATATTTTCCTATATTGCTTGATAATTTGGCCTTTCTAATGGGGTCTATACCTATTTATATATATTCTTGACCTGCCACTATTTGATCTATAATTTTTCTCAGGAGTAGGAGGTAGGTGTCCATAATACTTGGTATTCCAAGTCATTAAGGATCTAATACCATGGGATTTGTCGTCAAATGGGGAGAGGTCTGTGGTGGGAGGGTTTGGCCTTCCTCGTGCCTTTTTGGTTCACGATTTGGCTCCTCAAAGTTCATCCTCTTCTGTCCCCTTTCATATTTTTTACTTTCTTGGGCTTCTGTGTTATTTATTAACATCTGATCAAACCTTTTCATAGCCTCGCCAATTTTTACTTCTGTTTCGACTAGTATTATAGCCTGCTCCAAATTTTCAGGTTTCCCTAATAATATTAGTCTTAATAACTTTTTTTGGTAACCCTTGGGTAAAAGTACGTAGTTATACTTTCTGTACTGTCTCGTAATTTCCGCCTTTCTCTAATTGTAAGCATACGGATCAACAAATTTTGTCTGCATATTCCCTGATACTAGTTGACGTATTGAATGTCACTACCTCTGTTCTTAGCCTCTCGGAGATGCTTGTCTCTATGAATCTTGTTTTAAAAAATTCAATTAGAGTACTGATGTCCTTGGGCTCTTTTTCCTTAATTGCCTCAAAATGTTTAAGGGCGCTTCCCTTTAATCTGGCTGCAACGCATTGCTCTTTGACCTTATCCTCAAACGCTTCAGTTAGTTCGTCGAAAATTTTTTAATTTTTCGATAAACTCATCTACGTCTGAATTTCCCGCGTATTCTGGTAAAATTTTTGCAATTTCAAGTACTGTAGATAGAGAAGTAATTTTTTCCTCTGGTAAAGCCATTTTATTTCAATCTACTATTTTTATCTAGCCCTCTCGACCCAGTTTTTCCAGCGACCATCAGTTGTTGTGAATTGTATTTTATGGTATTTGGGTGTTTTAGTCGTAGATGCCTTTATTCTCCCTTTATAGGGGAGATAAAATCTGGCCAAAAGGTAATTAAACTTTGGTAGCGTGCCTTAGGCTATGACCGAACTAATGAGGCGTACCGAATGGGTATGTTCGAGGGGCTAAAGGTAGATCGTAGAGAGGTTGTCTAAAATACAATACTTTTATTCAATTTACATATAATAATTACAGATATAGATATTCTACTGGGACTGGCTGTCCCAAGTAGACCATAAGTCTCAGAAACTACAATAATATATAATAAGATACAGACACTTACAATGATCCGACAAGATCCCAAGGTATTTCTAACGAGAAAATAAACGGGCAGAGGTTCGCCCTGCAAGTCAAAAAGTCTGTCTTCAGTCTCAAAAATCGGGGTATATATATATGAAAAACCAACCACGTCCTTCCGGTACATTGACGCATTTAGCCAGGAAATTGGCTATTGAGCAAGTTCCCTCCAAGCTTACACATTCCACGATTTGTATCCTTATCTTAATAAAAAGTGGTATTTTGAAACTTTGTATTTGCGTCTTAATATATTTTTGCTAAATTAATAATTAACTAAATTAGAAAGCATTACCACAGAATAGGTTTGAAAATTAATGTTAAGAAGAGTAAATCACTAAGGCTAGGAATAAGTGAAGATGAAAAGGTGAGGTTGGGTAATGAAAAGATTGATTATGTGCGCAGCTTCACTTACCTTGGTAGTATTATTAGTAAAGATGGTGGGAACAGTGAAGATGTTAAAAGTAGAATAGCCAAGACTCAGTGTGTTTCGTCACAGTTAAAAAGGTTTGGAAGAATAGAAAGATAAGTCTGCAAATAAAGATTAGAATATTAGAAGCTACAGTGATGACAGTGGTCAAATATGTCTCTGAAGCATGGGCGCTCCGAAAAGCGGATGAAGATTTGCTAGTTGTTTTTCCAGAGAAACTGCTTAAGGATTGTTCTGGGTACCCGGCTGACTGACTGTATTTCAAACAATAGGCTGTTGGAAAAATCTGGTTCAACGCCGCTCTCTAGGGCTATGTCTGGGGTAAAAGGACGTCATAAAGAAAGATTTAACGGAAATGGGAACTTCCTGGGAGGGTGTAAAAATGGGGGCATTGAATAGATTGTCTGCCGGGTGAAATTTATTGGTTCTGCCGTAGGAATTTTATTGGTTCGTGAATTTCAATGGTTGTCGGCCCGGTGCCGCTTATGACTGTGCCAACTGTAATGGGGGAGGGAAAGGACCTTACCGCTCGTACCATTAAGTATCACGCCACTTGTGCCGTTAAGTTTTATTACACCGTCACTATTTTAAACTTGTGCCGCTAAAGCTTACACTACTTGTAATGGGGATTAAGATAAATGGGTGACCGCTACACTTCCTGTGGAAGAAAATAAAAAATGGATTAAAGTACTAGGTTTGAATTTCCTTGTGAGGTGATTAATTAGGCTTGGGAGCCGTCAATTCAGGAGCGTAATGAAACTTCGTAGGATTATCACGTCCCATAGGAACGTTTCCAATGGAGACATTTGAACAAGTTATATACTTTGCGGTGAGATACAGGCCTATAAATAAAACAATACAGATATAAAAGTAATGGTTTTTTTGAAACTTGAATTCCAGGTATACAACAATGTATGTATATGATCAAGGCTTCACTTCAGTCAGAATAATAATTTCATAATTGCTCGCAGAATGGTAGGAACATAATGTCTGTAATAATAATGCCCATATTAATGACGCAAAAAACACTTTTCATCACCATATATCCTAAGTCCTGATTCTGTGCCGTGAGAGCTATTTCAAGATTGGCCCAACTCCTGTGGAGGGCCCGCTACTTTGTCATTATGTTTACAAGCTAACCTCATTATGCTAACTGGTTACCCAATAATTTATTTTCAATATTCTGATGATTAGACATTTCATACTTCTATGATAACTTAAAGCTTCCTGTGAACTTTGTATCATGTGATTTTTTATTGCCAAGTATTTTCGCGAAATTCAAAATCGTCTTCCTTGATTAGTGCCGTAATTCGACCGATAGCTTTTCCACACTTCAAAACGTCTGGAATGCTACGAGGCATTTATGTTGGAAGTATGCTTAGAAATAATTTTATTTTATTTTTTATATTTTAAATATATCACATATTATTCACGGTACATATTACCCTTCCCATTATTTAATGACGTTCCGTCATTAGGATTTGCTTGCCCTTGGGTTTTTGAAATATTCGCGATTTATTTACTATTTGTCCTACATAATTTTAATTGCATTATTTTATAATTTAATTTAATCTTAATCAGGACTGCTTAAAAATTGTCTTTATTAGTTTTCTTGTTTTACAATATATCCCTTTTTAAAGTTTTTCCACTAGAATAAAATTATCAAGTGTTATGGCCTAGCCGATATACTTAAGATTTTTTTTTTCTACATCTAACGCTGATGAATGCTACACTTCCAAGTGTATCAAATTATCATTGGAAATATTTTATGTGTTTGGGACTATTCTACTATTAATACATGATTTTTTTTGAAAATTCACCTTTTACAAGTTGTTATCTTTTGCTAACTATAGGATAATTATGCTTCCTATCTACGCTAAATTAATGGGAAAATACATTGATTTTACATTAACTCTGTCGAAGTAACTAGCAATACATATATATATATATATATATATATATATATATATATATATATATATATATATATATATATATATATATATATATATATATATATATATATATATATATATATATATATATATATATATATATATATATATATATATATATATATATATATATATATATATATATATATATATATATATATATGAATGATGTAAAGCATATAATAATATATTCACTACATTCACTGGTAATTACTAAAACATTTTCCCTTGCTTAGTTCGTTATATACTTCTGATAGCGAATTATCATAGTTCTTAATTTATCAACACTATCAAAATACGACGTCCTGAAATTTGCACCTACTTCACAACCTTATGAGTCTCTTAGTGTACTCACTCCTTCTGTTTTAAATTATGGTCCTTCACTCTTTTCGTCTTGGCAAAAATTGTTAAAACACTTACAATATAGTTTCTTCAAAGAATAGTTCAAACATGGTTGGGTTCATCTTGGACGAATTGCTTTCTCTAATTATCAAACGAGAAATGATACTTCCAACTACAGGTGTGTGGAATTTTGATATCAGAGTTCATTCTCACCTGCTGTTTTTGGATAGTTCATAAGGTGCTTTATCGTTAAGAGGTTGAACACTGGGACTGCGTTGATAATAGATGGGTTGATTTTCTTCTCAGCATATCATTCTTGGAATATTTTAAAGTATATAGAGAGTATATTTATCGCGTAAAATTGTTCGTTTGTGCAATTAGGGACTAAATTCCCACATAAAACTTTTTTTTCGTCACTTGCGCTTTATGCATTTTGTAGTTAGTTTTCGGATAATCACAAGGTAAGGGCTGCTCTATCTTGGACCAGTTCGACGTTAGATTTTAGTGATTTCTTTAACGTGTCGTCTGTAACTTGTGGGAGGAGTATATTTTAACACAGGGATTAGTCACTGGGATTACTTTTGGTTTCTGTAATTCAGTGGTTGGTTTCCAGGTCCATTTTTCAGAAATTATCTCGTAAAATTTATGGGATAACAGAGATAGGAACTTTTCGCGTTTGATAGAGGTGGTAGGATGGATTCCGAGAAATATTTGAAAGGGATTCAACGCGTGAATCTGCGAAACGTAAATAATTTGGGTTCATCAAATATCATAACTATACAGTAATATGGTGCATGGGTCCATTAGGATTATCAAGGGTGATATTTATGTACTTATATCTTGTACTGGTCGATGGGGTTCTCAGGATGGATGTGTTTATACAGTTCGATTATGCACTGGATACTGAGATTTATTATATAGTGTTACCTGGTACAACATATGGTTTGTGATCGAGGAACAACGATCAAAAAGGTAACCGTAATTTTCGTCCTAGCTTCGTTGCCTGTAATTTATGGTGAGTACTCTTCGTTGGTTGAGGGATGATGAAAATAGATGCTACTAGGTTGTATCTACACTGGACTACGTATTGGAATGAATGATTGCCGATAGGTCATTCCAATTCCTGTAATAAAAATAACAAGGCAGAATCACACGTTCTTTAAAACGAGTAGTCATAATACATAATAGGTAGTACGATTGGGTACATTTATGGTTAATTTTACGCTACAAGACAATATTAAATGAATACACTTATATTATTACACATGTATTGATTTTAACAAAACGACATTATTATCATGTTGGTTTCAAATATATAGAATTACAAATTGGAAACCTGAGACAAAGGAATTTCTTCTAAGTTTTTATTTAATCACGAAGATATGAGAGATTAATTCTTACAACTTTAAGTAAATTTTCTTATTATGACCATTAGTATACGCTGTTACATACACTTTTTTTTTAATTTCCTTCGACACTTACTTAATTCTACCTTAGATTTAGAACAACCGTTTAAACGTGATTTAAGCTATATTATTAAGTTTGAGGTCTCATTTTACAACATGTTTCATGCCTTCACTGCTCACGCACGCCCGTGCTGTCTAAAAAACGCTTGTTGCAGCATCGTAACCAAATGGTTTTATTTCAATGGCACTTACAATGAGGTAACTAGACACAACAAGGACGAGTAAACACGTATATACCCACTCGTTTTCTGATGTCTCCTCTTTTTCTTAGCTTAGACGTTCTCATGGGGTTTCGGGTTTAACTTCTGCATTTCCCCCGTTTCCCCGTGTTCTTCCTTTGGGTTTTGCCTTCTTAGTCTCAGAATTCTTCCATCATTAAAAGATAGTAAGGTTCTCATAGTCAAGGAAATCGGGAATACGAGACATACGATCAGTAGAATGTTCCACCAGAAATTGTTTGAGAATAATCCGTATCTATTATCTACAAACGTTAATATTTGGTCTTCTTTTGTAAATATGGGAATTTGGGAATCTAATGCTTCTCTTATCTTTGTAAGCGGTAATGTCCCTTCATTCTTTTCTATTTTGGACCATATAGAGGTTTTCATTTCCTCACTTTCTATATTGGGAATAGTGTACGACAGGTTGATTGCCTTAAAATTGATTATTTTAGGACTTATTATATTTGTGCTCGTGGTAATAAACGGCGTTTGAATTGTTGATTCTTTAGGTTACAAGTCGACATCCTTGTTTTATGGTTATCGTACCCACATCTTGTAATAGTTATTTGGTCCTGTAACTTAGATCGATTCTTTCAGTATTATTATAACAAAAATAAGTTCCAACAGTTTCATTTGGAACAGAAAGTAACCAAAGATCATATCCAAGGTGTATGAATGTTTCTCGTTTAGTGCATCCTATCAAAGCTTCGCATGAATCAGGTATTTCTTCCTGTTGTGTGCCTTTTAAAAATATATATAACACACAAGATCGAGATTTGACGGTATAAATAGGTAACGTAAGCTGGCATACTAGGTTTGGGAATGATACGCACTCTTTTGTGTCTTGTGGATTAGCTAGGGCATATTTTTGTCTATCCTGATCAACAAGTAAATACTCTGCTTCAGGTGTGATAGTAATAAATGAATTTGTCTTCTTTATATTAGCAGGGAAGGTCGAAATTTTGTACAAGTCGTAAAGGAAACTTTTGGTTTATCAATGGAATCGTTACTACTGCTAATAATTGTTCATTTATTTCCGTGATGTGGACTTTTAATTTGGTATAGTAAAGAAATAAATTTGATATTTCTGGCTCTATGGGTAAATGTAAACTAAACGTTAGGTGTGTTTTTTTTCGTCTAAAATACTTTTCAGGTTAGAAGGGTCTACCAGGTCGTATAACAAGATTCCTCCCGAGAGGGCAAATAATGCGAATTCAAACTTACTAACGTCTGTCGCCAGATTTAGTAGTGACATGGTAATTATATCTTGAAGTATGGCCTGGGAAACTGCAATACTATTCTCCACCACACTCCAAACCGTCAGGCAACACCCCGGCTTCTTTCAGTTGGGCTGGATACATCGTAGAGGAATGGTACGGGTAGACTTTTTATATTAAAGGAAATTATTCGAATTAATATATGCAATCGGATTTTTTAATTAGAATTTGTTTTCAGGAACTGATATATGTTGAACAAAATTTTTCTATAGTATTTTTATAGTAAAATGTCTTGTACTTGTAAGCTAAGATTTTTTAAATTATTATTCCTTTATTACGTCTACCCATTAAAATTTTTTTAATCCCGCACTGACTAAAGGTAATTCCATCTATCAAACTTTTAAACCGTTCTACCCGATTGTGTCGTTACTTTCTCCTCGACTTCTTGCGGTTTTTTCTTTTTCGGGGTTGCTAGGGATATAATATCAAACTTCTTGTATTGTTTTTTCAAAAATTCTTGATCTTTTAATTTTGTTTCTTTCGCGTGCCCGGCCGCTGAAGTCAGTTTTGGTTTCTCAATTTCCTTAACTACCGTATGGTCTGATTCGCCGTCAGACTCTTTGGAACTGGTTTCAGATGATTCCGCATTAGAACTTTTAGAAGTGGCACTTCGCGTTTTTGAGGTATCATTTGCCCTTCCTTCGTAAATTTCTACTCTCTGGAAGTAGCGGGTTTATTTTCTACATCCTCGCCTTGAGTTTTCAACTCGGGAGATTTGAAAGACTCTTGAGAGCTCTGAGAGTAATCAAAAGTTTTGCGGGGTTCCTCCACTGTTTAAATGCCATGTCTTCAGGGGGATTGGGCATTTTTGCACTAGTGTTTCCCTCCATGACGTCCATTGTTTAGGCTTGACCTTGGACACAGTTACATCATGATACTGTCCTTTCTGGGCGTCCTTGGGAGTTTGACTCCAGGGAAACCTACTTTGCCTCTTTTTTATGGGGAAATTTATTAAATCCATAGCTTCTCGCAGATTTGTTTTAATTGAATGTATGGGGGGAGTTTTCTTTACAGTAATACCCGGAGTTTCTACAGCTCTGTTCAATTCCTCCTGCAGCAACAGGGGTCTCTCTATGGGGGTTGCTGGGGATACCATATCCTCTGGAAATCTTTGGGGGGGGCAAGGGGTCGAAATTCTATCCGGAAAAAATTAGTTTTTCGGAGATATCGTATAATCTTATTTTCCTGTGCTTTCCGATGATGAACTTTTTGGACTATTCGGTGTTTTTATTCTTACTGGTATAAGGAATTTTCTTTAAGGAATAACTAGGTTTTTCATGGCTAAAAATTCTTCAAAGTCTTCCTCATCGTTATCATTTTCAAAATAATCTTGCTTGAAATTAAATGGTTTTAACTCTGAAAATCTTTATTTAGGGGGTTTGTTTTCTTCGTCTGACGAATTGGTAGACGAGGGACGCGGTACCCATCTTTTTGGAAATTTGGCTTTTTTTATTCGGCTAACATGTGCCTTATAGGTTCTTCCATTATCGGGGTTCGCCACTTTAAAAGTAAAATCTTTATCATACTTTTTGACTATTCTATACGGTCCAGAGTATTTATTGGAAAGTTTTTTGCCTTCCGACTTTGCCTCGATCTTTAGGTAGACACAATCTTCTATCTTAAAGTCTATATTCCCTTTGACTTTGGGTAGGTTTCTTAGCTGTTGACTTATTTTACATTTTTGCAACTCTTGTTTTACTATTTTATAAGTTTTCCTCATCCTATTTATGAATTCTTGTTTGTAATCCTCCGAGTTATTATAGTATTGTTGGTATTCAACAATATCATGATACGGTATTCTGAAGTCGCGACCAAATAGTAAATAAAAAGGGTTATCTTTGGATTTTTCTGAATAATCAGTATTGATTATGTTGGTTAAATAAGGTAAGAATTGATCCCAGTCGTTCCTGTTGTCTTTTGTATAAATGCTTAATAAATACGAAAATATTTTATGCCTATTTTCTATTTTACATCATCTTGTGGGTGATAGGAGATGTTACCAATTTCTCTGTGTTGAGAAAACTCATTAAGTCTTTTCTTACTTTTGAAACAAAATTACTTCCGTTATCGCTTATAACCTTGTTTGGAATGCCAAACTTTTAAAATAATTTCGCTAATGCCTTACTCGTGGCGTACCCGCCTTGATTTTTAATGCTTTAGCGAAACTAAAACCAGAAAAGTGATCTATAACAGAAAGAATACAAGTATGGGCCCTGTTGGAAACTGGTAGACCTCCACTGGTTCCATATAAATCAAACGAGATTATATCGAAGGGGTACCTCGCTACCGGGACTCTTCCCATTGGGGGTTTGGGATAGGATTGGGGTTTTTTTTTAAATTAGAGGCTTCGCATATACTTACCAACTCTTTAAGTTTTGTTAATGCCGAAGGCACGTAAAAACATTGTTTTAATTTATGAAAGGTTTTCATTATTCTTAAATGTCCACCTATATCTGAATGTAAATATTCAAAGGCAGGTATTGTTAAGTTTTGGGGTAATACAGGTATTATTGAAGTTTGGTTTCTATTTGCCTCAGCAGTCAGAATTCTATATAATATTTCCTCATCAAAATCATAGTAAAAATTATCTATTTCTTTTCTAAGAGTTTTGAAATTGTCGAATAACGCATCATCATTCACAAAATAATTAATAAGTGCTAAACAGATTTCGTCCTTTTTTTATTTCTTTTTATATTTTCTAAAGACAAGGGACAATAGTTATTCTTATTTTCTTTTACTGTGTCTTTGACCTTGTTTTTCTTACATTTATGTTTACTCTTAGTATTGATAGCGTTAATTTCGTTCTTCTCGGCTTCCGACGGCGTATTTTCTGGGAATCTACCTAAAAATCACAAGCTGCATTTTGTTTACCTTTTAAATATACAAATTCGTAATCTAGGTCTTGGATTTTCATAATCCATCTAGCTAGAATTCCCGTGGGGTTTTTGAAAGTGCGCAGGTACTGCAAGCTTTTATGGTCTGATCGTAGTATAAATTCTCTACCAATTAAATAATGTCTAAATTTGTCAAAGTGGTGGATTATAGATAATAAATCTAAGTTTGTGGCGGAATAACTACTTTCACCTTTTGATAAAGTTCTACTCGAATAGCATATAACTTTTTCTATTATATTTTCTTTAGGCGTTCCCTCTAGAGGATTAGGGTTTTTTACCGGGATTATTTAGGAAAGAATAGCACCAATGCCTTTCGAACTAACATCGGTTGTGACCACGAATTGTCCGTTTTCAAAATCAGGCAGCGATAATATTGGTTCACAAGTGAGTGCCTTTTTGAGACGGTCTAGGGAAGTTTGAACTTCCTGGGACCAGGTAACATTTTGGGTGTTCCCTTTAGTTAACTCCGTGAGGGGTTTCGCAATTTGGGCATAATTGCGCACTAATTTTCTAAAGTAGCCAGTAAGACCTAGAATTCCTCTTAATTCTTTCATAGTTCTAGGGAGTTTGAGGTTATCAACACATTTTATTTTGTCTGGGTCTGGGTATATCTTTTCTTGTGTCACCAGTAATCCCAAAAATTTAATTTTAGGTTGAAATAAATTTACTTTTTCAGGCCGGCATTTTAAATTGCCCTCTCTGAATTTCTCGAACACTTTAGCTAGTGTTGCTAAGTGTTGTTCAGCGTTTTCTCCTACACATATGACATCATCAACAAAGTGAATGATATTCTTTAATCCTCTTAATAGATGCAATAAGAGTCTATATAGCGCGCTTGAACTTGTCTTAAGTCCAAAATCTACTCTTAAGTATTCATAGGAACCACACTCAGTTGTATAAAATGCAGTTTTATGGACATCTTTTCCGGTTATATTCACTTGGTGGTAACCTTGGGTAAGATCCAAAGAAGTAAAAATTTTGTTTTGGCTTGAGATAGAGTCAAGGATTTCGTCTATTCTTGGTAAAGGAAATTTATCACTAACTACTTGTTTGTTAAGGGCTCTATAATCTACTAGAAGTCTCAGGTCACCATTCTTTTTTGGGAAACAAGATCACTGGTGCTGAATACGGACTTATACTGGGGCATGCACTCTCATTTTTTTCTAGTTCATGAATTTTATTTTTTAACAACTATTTGTGCTTAAACGGTAGATGATATGGCTTCTTCGCGACAGGATTTCCTGTTGTTATAATTGAATTTTCATAAAACGGTGTAAGTCCGATGTCATCTTCAGATTCGGAAAAAAAATGTTTAAAATTCCATCATAATTCGCATAATTTTTTATTAAATTTTAAGTCCGTAATATGGTCCATATCAAATTTGTTTCAAAATTGCGATTTAGTTAGAGGGTATTTGTTAATTGAGGTTTTAATACCGTTAACTAGGTTTCCTTTGGAATTTTTCCATCTATCTAAATCATTCTCTGAGATGATTTGTATTTGAACTAAACATGTTCCCTTTTTTATCGTAATTGTATCATTTCCATGTTTGTTAGTCAACCAGATAAAACCTCCACCTTTGTAGTAAGATATAATCTGTTCTTCGTATAACATATTTTCAGGAATTTCATTTGACGGGATCGCGAGCCATATTGCGGATTTGCTATCCACTGGTTCAATCATCTGTGCTATTTGAATCCTTTGCTTCGTTATGGGAGCGATTTTTGGTTTTCTTATTGCGAATCCATAATATTTTTCTTTATTTTCATTGTCTCTTAAATTTAGGCTGGCGTGATCTATCAATGTCAATGACTGTACTTTAAATAAATTGAAACTCAAAATTACCGCTCTCGTGTTCCGTTTGTCCTTGATTCCATTTCACCTCTATTGTTTCATGGCACCACTTTTAGTTTTGACATATTCAACCCCCCTGTCATTTGAATTTGCTTTATTTATTAAATGTCTCCCAGAATAAGTAAACAAATTTCTGATTATGCCATGTCCTCTTTATAGCGAGACATGAGGTACAAAAGATTGCGACACTATACCGCCAGAAATTTTATTTACTGTTACATTCTCTTCGTAACCTCTGTTACAATTTCTTAAGGTAGGTTCAGGTTCAGGTTCTTTTATTTATAAACTAAATACAACTACAATATGGGTATGCCCGGCTGAGAGTCTAGCTCGTATTACCAGGCAACTGATAACAAATAAAAACAGCAAAAACATAATATATAACTGCATTTGTACATAATCACACTCTTTTGTAAATAGATAAAAAAGATAGAAAAATGTATGACTTACCAAGCATCACCCCAAGCCAACAGCCAAATGGAGAACAAACTAAAACAAAACACCAAAAATAGTGAAGGGAAGCCGTGGAGAAACCCTACTAATAGAATGTGCCAGCGGGAAGACCATAACTGAATTAAAAAAAATAAATAAATAAAATGATATTAAATAAAATGATCAAAGGGTTAGTAAAAGAGTTTTTAAATGACCCCGCAGTGTGCCAACATAAAGACTAATATTAAGACCAGACCCACGCACATTCCAAAGTTTGGTTATGCAGTGCCTGAGTGAGAACCTCGATCTCTCAGTGCAAGCTCGGGGTTCAGCATACTTAGAAGATCCCCTCGTTCCATAATCGTGCTCACAATGGTTAAATAGATCCATAGCATAGATAATTTTCGGTAGAATTTTAGCAAAATACTTAACACAAAACATCAGTCCATGAAAAGATAATATTAAGTCCACTGGTAATATATTAAGGAAAGAAAATATACTTTTATTTGGCGATTTTGATGGTAGGGATATTGGGGAGGGGATGAAAGTTTTCGGAATACGCAGTGCTTTATTGTGCTGCCTTTGAAGTGGTTTTATGTGAGTTTTAAATGTATTCAGAAAAATCAGGGGACAATAACTTAGGTAAGAATGGACTAGGGCAAAATATACCAATCTCATTGCATAAAAAGGTAGAATAAATCTCAAATGCCACAATATTCCAACATTCCTTCCGAACTTCATCCGCAATTCAGCAATGTGTTCCTTCCAACCATATTCTGATCAACTAGCACACCTAAATATCTCATAGTAGATACACGCTCTAAATAAGTATATTCATCAATGGGTAGTCTACTAAGTTCAGGTAATGACTGGTCAGTACGAGAGAAAATCATGAACTTGGTTTTTGACATATTAACAGATAATTTATTTCCACTAAACCAAGTTTCTATCCTCTCGAAAGCTGCCAACAAATTCTTCTTAAGCGACCTTTCATCAGTACCACTCACTGTGCAGGCCGTATCATCAGCGAATAGGACATTTAGCCCGAGATCATCCAGGGCCCTGTTGATGTCGTTTACATAAATTAGAAACAGTACAGGTCCAAGTATGGACCCTTGAGGAACGCCCACTTGACCAGTGATACCAAGTAGTGAAGAGGTAGTATTTCCAATATCCTCAAACTGACTGCGCCCAGTTAAAAATGAGTCAATAAGAGAATTTGTAGGTCCACGTATACCATAATTTTCCAGTTTACGAAGCAAAATTGTATGACAAATAGTATCAAACGCTTTTTTTATATCTATAAATATAGTAGCTGGAATTTCTTTTTTATCCAAAGTGTCGTGTATAAACTGCGTGAGTGTCAGAATCGCATGTTAGAGCTGTGACCCTTCCTAAACCCAAACTGAAGGTCATTAAAACATCCCCTCTTATCAAAAAACTTCACTATACGGTTGTAAAGACATCGTTCACTTACTTTTGCGAATGAAAATAGGATCGATATTGGCCTGTAGTTTTTTGGATCTTTCACGTCATCACCCTTATGCAGGGCTAAAACACGTGCAGACTCTAAGCAAGCTGGAAAACGTCCACTTGAAGAACATAAGTTGATAACATGAACTAAAAATTCTGTAACATCAGGCATTATCCGTTTTAATAGGCTTGTCGACGAGCCATCTGTACCTTCTGATGACCCATTCTTTAGTTGGTATACAACTTGCAGTAATATGTCTCCTGAGACCGGCGTTAGGAAAAGAGAGCAATCCGATGGAGGCGGCATGTAAGCAGAATATGCTGAATCGGGTAAACTTCGAGTTGGTGCCTCAAGTGATGTTACGTGACCAATATTTGCGAAGTGCTCATTTAGGACACCAACAACATTTCGCTTTCCTTTAACAATTTTCTTGTCTTTTGGTGATAATATCTCTTCCGGAAGGTTTTTCATTTTCTATTTTCCAAGGCATTCATTAATAATCAACCAAGTCTTTTTTGGAGACCCTTCAGCATTTTGAAATTCATGAAGATAGTATGACTGCGTCGCTTGTCACAGTAACTTTGTCAGACAATTTCTATACTGCCGAAATTTGGCCTGATTTTCATTTGTAGGATCTGCCATGAATTTCCTGAAGAGGTTATTTTTGGTATGGATAGAGAACAGAACACCAGCTGTAATCCATGGTTTCTTTGGTTTAATATAACGCCTAGCGTGCCGGCTTGATAAAGGACATGCCTTATTAAGTACTATTTCAAACTGGTTGATGAAGTATTCTGTAGCTTTGTCCACGTCGTCACATTCTAAGCAGGGAGACCGGTCGACTTGGGACAGTAAACTTTTCAGTTTATCAATCGAAGCAGCGTCCAGTCTTCTTGATCTCAATGAAGAGGGTTTAGGGGAGGGACCCCTTTGAAGGTCGCAGAGGATCTTAAAATGGTCAAAAGTATCATCAACTATAACGCTACAGCCCAGTGTCTCTAAATTTGTGAAAATATTGTCAATTAACGACGCTGACGACTCCGTGATTCTCGTCGGGATCTGGCATGTTGGAAGCAAACCCGCGGACGTACAAATCGTGAAAAAGTCAACGGCAATATCATTCGAAAGCATTGAATTCACATCCCTATATACATTACTAATATCAATATTAAAATCACCCAACATCATTAACTTACACTTTCTTTGGGTCATCAGCGAGCTAAGTTCATCAAACTTTTCTACAAATTGTTTAGCAGCCGAACTCGGCGGCCTATATAGGACGCAAGATAATACTTTCGAAGGACTTAAATCTACCTAAATAGCAAAAAATTCAAATGCCATTTATTCATAAAGGTAATCATAATCATTCGCTTCTCTTACAAGTATACTATCATTTACAAAAAAAGCCAACCCTCCTCTCTGTCTTCCTATTCTATGTATAAATAACGACTCATATCCATTTATATGAGCTAGCTCAGAAGATTGCTCAGGTCGGGAAGCAATAGTGAAATGTGTTCTAAACTACTCATAAGTCCACAACAATTTAAAAATGCTGTTCTCAGACACTTCTTTGTTGGTTTACTCGTAATCATTCCTAGAGGAAGATATTTGTTAGTGGGTAAATTATTAATAAAATAATCATAAGTGTTTTCATCCTCTCTATCAATGCATGAAAGAATCTGTGATAAATTCAAGGGTCTCTCCTCCAACTCACTCAACCTATCGTGAGTTCCACCACAGCCACCACTATTCAAATTAGAAGAAAAAATAACTCACCCGTATTCTCCACTTGGCGGTGGGCCGGGGCGACGCAGTGGAAAAACGTCAACGGCAGTACGTTCCTGTAGAATTTCTGCAACTGAAGATATACGGCAAGAAAACTGAACCAATTTTAATGGATTTAGGCCTAGGAGCTCAGAGATAGATGAGCAGGGATTTGGAAATAAGTGAAAAATACGGAAAAAAGAAAGCACGTAGGAACGAAAAGAGCAAAAAGAAAGGAAACAAAAATCAAGAAGAACATACACAACGAGATAAATACACTTTTTTAAGTAGGACACTTTACTTATCGATCTTCACATTCCTAAGCAGCATAGACTATATACTGAATAAAAAAAAACATATAATCAATCTGACAAATCATTATATAGATGTATATACAACCAATATTAGCATTCGTCATGTGTTACCAATGGGCCAGTAATATCGCTTCTAGTTTGCAGCAATAGTCTGGCCCCGGATTGTTTCACTCGCGTGAACTTGGACATTTGCTGAGCTTTAAGATCACGTGCCTTGGCCAAAAGCTCATTACGTAGGGCATTTAGTGAAGGATGTAAATCAGTACATATTCTCATACCGCTTCCTTTAAGTTTGCCTACATTTACCAATAGCATTTGCAAGTCCAAATTATTCGCACAGGAAATAAGAACAGGCGATACTCCAGCTTGTTTGTTGTTTCTAACTGTAATGGGGCTAACACTCTTTATGCGGTACACTTTTTTAAGAGGAATATCTTTTTCAATCTCTAATTTCTCTTTGAATAAAGTCTCAATATTTTCGGTAAGGGATTGGCCTGATTTCTCTTTTGGCAGGCCGTGAATAATAAAATTCAGCTGACGATCTTTAATTTCTAGATCAAGCAACCTTTTTTCGAGTTTCACACGCTCAGCTAGATGGCTTTCAATAGAAGATCGTAGTTCAACTATTTCAGCATCTTTATCTGCTAAGCTTTGCCTGAGTGACTGTATGTCGGACATAACCGTATCGAGCTTGGAAGACACTCCAGCCTGGTGCGCTTTGATCGAAGATTGATCTTTAGAAATTGAAATCAGGCATTCCTTCAAGTCCTTAATTGCTTTTTAAAACGATGATTGGGTTACCGCCATTGTTGATTAATTTTGCTATAATAGCTGCTCAGGAGAAAATCTAGCTTAGAACAGCATAAAACGAAGACTTACTCGCAAGGGGGGCAAGATTAAACCTCCCACTTTTCCAAAAAGAAATGCAGCTGTAATTTAACGTCAATTGGCAATATTACTTAGGCTTGTAGTCAGCACACCAGCAATCCAGTCAAACAAGGTTACTTGGCAAGTAGAAGCTCTTAATTAACTGATATCGAAAACTAGGTCAAGTTCAAAGCCAACTAGATTTCAATTTATAATCCTCTTAGGTGTTCTCTCTTTGAACTGTGAATCAATATTTGCCGGGTACACTAGCCTTTCGTTCGCTACGTCTAATAATACTCTATTAAACCTTAAAAAATTTGCGCCGATGATGGCTTCATACGGAAAATTGTTGCATATTATAAAGTTTGTCGGAAAAATTCTATTATCCCTTTTTACGTCTAGGCGGATTGAAACTTTTGCATCCAATTTCAGCCCTGTTAAGCTTGTTAGGTTGGGATTATTAAAATTCCTCTGTCGCCTAATATGCGGGGGCAACATATTAAATACGCAAGAGTTTATTATATTAACCGAGGCACCAGAGTCAATTAGTGCCTTAAAGTAAACATTTGCCACACCAAAATCATTAAATATAGGTAACGTATTATTACTATCACTAAGCGACGATACTATTTTTGGGTTGAACCTATAAAATATTCTAGGCCCCTTCTGGGTCCAATTTATTCTTCTGAAGGGTCTGACACGTTTCTCTGAGGATTTATTTCATACTTCGGTGTCTGCAATAGAGATTCAGATATGTCCATGGAATTTCTAGCCAATTGGTTTACATTTGTTTGTCAATTTTGCCATGTGTTATTACGGTAGTTCGGATTTCTTGCGCCAGTGCCGGGTGCTGGCCTCGACTGCAAATGCCGTTGGCTTGAAAAATTTGCATTTCCCGTCGGCAAATTTTCGGGATTTCTATATACCCTCCTTGCAACATGTTGGTTTTGACGAGTATTCGGGTTTTCGAATCGATAATTATGTTGTCTATTGGGGGGAGGGTTATACAGATTCTGTTGGTACGCATTTTGAGGTACAGGTGTTTGCAATCTTCCCTCCCTTTAGCCTTGTGCACTACTGGAACTAAAATTTGTTCTTCCGGACAAATGGTTGCCATAATTTTTGGTATTACAGACGGCATACCTTGGTGATGTTATGTCCCTAATCCTAAAGTGACACTCTTTCGCGATATGCCCAGGTCGATTACAGTTATAGCATCTTACAATTGTGGAACTATTTCCATAATTGATAGGTTTAATGGGCTGAAAACTTACTGTTTTCTGCCTCAAGGGTTCTTGCGTTCTATTTCTTTGTGGCACTGGGGAGTTATCCATTGAAAAGAAATTTGGAGAAGCCTGAACTTCAATTGAGGCTAGTCTTGCGGTCGATTCAGCTAGGCTTTTTATTTTTGTTTTACTGTGATTTGCAACAATCGTATCAATTTCTATCATGCGTCCCACCTCCTGAACTGCAAGATCCAACGTCTGAATATTTTTGGATATTACCATTCTATATAATTTTTGGGAGAGCCCTTACAAAAAGGATTGTAGCATGATTTTTTTATACAATTCTCTTGAACCTTTTCCCAATTTCGCTTCTACTGAAATCCGTATATTGTGAAGATATTCTCTTATATTCTGTGTATGGTCAGAGCATACCGTTCCCTGTTTTAGTTTATTAGTTGAGCTAGTTTCGATGAATCTATCTTTGAATGCCGTTAACAATTTTTCTATTGTATTTATTGGCAAACTGTCATCATCTCCTACAGTATTTTCAATTTGCTTTAGGAAGGTTAAGGCCTGCCCTCTTAATCTTAAGAGAAGCATACCGACTAACATTTCTAGCTCTGTTTTTGTTAATTCTACAAATTGGGCCAATTTGTTATTAAATTCGTCGATATCTGATTGTCCATCATATCGTGGAATAGACTTTGTTATTTCTACATTTTTCGCGACCAATTTTTGCGCAATTAATGATTCACTTAATTCTTCTGACATTTTTGCGTTTGAATAACTTTTTCACTTAACCTATTTGGGGAAGACTGCTATCTCCTATGAGATATTCTAAAAGGGCTTCCTATTATAGCTTAGCGGTTATAGGCCTGTACACTTTTTCTTATACGTCTAAATCTATCCAATGAGTTAAATATAGATTAAGAAGTTAGTAGCATAACTAGTTCGCATGTTTTCCTCCAGGTTTTCCGACCGCGCCACTTGTACCGTTAAGTTTTATTACGCCGTTACTATTTTAAACTTGTGTCGCTAATTATTACACTACTTGTAATGGGGAGTAAGATAAATGGGTATCCGCACCACTTCCTATGGAAGAAAATAAAATACGTAACTATAGTAGGTTAGAAGTTCTCCAACCATCAATCCATCAATACCTATAGTGTTAATTAGAGATGCAATTCCATGGGAGCGCTGCCTATGGAGTACAATTGAACTAGTTATCTACTGTGCGATGAGATACAGGCATATAATAGAAACCAAACACAAATAAAAAAGTAAAACTTTTATTGTGACTTACATTTCAGGTGAACAAAAACGTCATTATATGAGCAAGGCTTCACTTCAGTCAGAATAATAATTTCATATTTGCTCGCAGAATGATAGGTACATAACGTCTGTAATCATAATGCCCATAATAATAGTAATGACGCGAAAAACACTTTTCGTCACAATATATCCTAAGTCCTGATTCTGTACCGTGAGAATTATTTCACGATTGGCCCAACTCCTGTGGAGGGGCTGCTACCTTTTCATTATGTTTACAAACTAAACTCATTATTCTAACTGCCCATCAAATAATTTGTGTTCAATATTTTTATGATTAGACATTCATCTTCCTATGATAACTTGAAACTTCCTGAATAAGACATTGTCTAGTGATTTTTTATTGCCAGGTATTTTCGCGAAATTCCAAACCGTCTTCCTTGATTTAATAGTCGGTCTGTAAGATGAAACGTCAAGAATGCTGCGAGGCATTTATATTGGAAGCATCTTTAGAAGGAAAGAGTTTTATTTTTCTATATTTTAAATATATCACATATTACTCACGGTACAGACTTTGAAGACAGGCCATGGGCTATGCATCTTTCAAACAGCGAAGAATATTAAATTTTTTGATCCTCTTGGCCTATCATATAAATTCTACACTCCACACATCAGCAACTTTATTGAGAGCAGTGGGAAAATTATTATTCAAAATCAACGAAGAGAGCAGGATTCAATGACTATGACATGTGGGTTTCATACCCCGCTCTTTTTTATGTTCAGAGATCGTGGTGCAAGCTACCAGTCGTTTATCAACCATTACGTTAACTTTCCGTGATTGTACGTCTTCCTAGTGGAAAATATACTTTCGAGCGTGTTTAATATTGATTTCAGTACCCTAGGAATACAATGTTCAAAAAACATATCTGAATTTATATATTAATGACAATGATGTATATACATGATAAAAACTACTTTTCTAATGTCTAGATTTCTTCATCGACTACGTATAGGTACTTGTCGAGAACAACTAATACAGGTAGATTATCTGAATTCACGGTATACTGATCCTGATGTGCTGCAATGTCAGGGTCACATTTTTTACAGTAAGGTGTAACTTCACTCTTATCATCTCTCTTTGTATAGTCAATGATACTATTCACATTCATTTTGTAGAATTCGTATGTTTCAATTTGCCTATTTGAAGCAATGTCACAAACAGTGTCCTCAAGTGGCAAATCACATTCCGTAACAGCCAAATAAAAATCAGTAGGCTTATAATCTTAGTAGCCAATGTCTTCACAACGATGACGTGGAAACCAAATTCTTTTGTTGTTCCAACAGTTGAATCGCTGACCTGGCTCCTCCTCCCAGAACAATTTAAAGCCACGACGATACCAATCTCTTACCAATCAATTAAATCACGCTTAGGATTCTTCCCAATCATACCAGGATATGTATTCTCCCACTGATTACATTTATCGTAGTGGCAATTAGAGCATACGTGTCCTCTAGGATGAGATTTACACACCCCTTCAAGACCAGAATGACAACCTTTGGTTTGTACAGCATATCCTCTATGCAATTTACACGGGTTGCATAATCTGCACTTTTCATCATACTCATCAATCATTGTACAATTCTCACATGATGACCAGCATAGTGGACATGTGTGGAACATTTTTTTCATGTGTTGACGCTCACCGCCAAAATGAAACTGAGTTACTATCAACAAATCGAGTGGGAGAGAGAGAAAGAGAGAGGAGTAGATCATCCTTGAAACCATCTTTATTATGAAAAAAGTCCTAAATTTCTAAGTTAGTGTTTAAAAGCATATCCACAACACTATTTTGTCCTCCTGTGATTAACATGTCTATAAATAGTGTAAATGCATTTGAATCACGGCGTAAAAGCTTCATGCAATATTCTAATGATGGAGGATCAGTTTTCATTATATTGACAAGCATTCCCTGAGAAAATATCTTCCGTTGAATGGACAACTCTTGAACATCATCATCTAGAATCAAACGTTTTTCCATAAACACAACATTCTCCATGTTTCACTGTTTCTCAAATCTATCCATTTTCTAGAGTCCTAACAGCATCATAGCCAACTTCAGACTAATCGGGATTCTCTTTTTTTTCTACGCTAAGAAATATACAATAACCCATTATAGAAGGAAAAATATTTTTGATTAAAAAACAATTTTATTTAGCATAATTATAAGAACAATAATCACTATTTAAATTAGGTTTAACCAATATTTTTCCCTAGTGCATCTAATGCTGCCTGAAGTCTATTTATATGCACAATACTCAGTTTCGCAGCAAAGCATAATTGCTCCTCCAATTTAAATTTACTCAATGATATCACGTATCTTGCATACATATCGTTCCATTCAAGGCTTAGTCTACATCCTCGCGTTTCTTCCATAGCCACGTTTGGTACTCTCACCCATGTATCATTGCTGTTGCTACCTGCTCCACCATCAAGCTCCAATAGTGTAAATGTTCCACTCATTTTCTTTACTAATATCGTCTCAAATAAACTATTCTCTCTGAATTCAATTCTCTTACTAATATGAACTACAATGAAAATCACTCCGTTTATTTGAATCCAATTACTATTCAAGTTCTTTTTTACGGAGTCGCCTCCGCTCTATTCGATTCGCCCTAAAAAATGAGTGTTGTCTCAGAAACCAGTCTGGTAACTCATATCGTTCATAGTAATAGGTGACTGTCCTTGGTAAGCCAATATACCATTTAGACTGCACTGTATATTCATGCCTCAGGCGTAGGGTTCAAACTTTATACACTATCACTACTGATTCATTTGTGTCTAGGACCAGATCTTCTAGGACCATTGGTTTGATAGAACCACCTCTGAGAAAACATTAAATAAAAACAAGTACGTAGGGGAGGTCCGGGTTAAACTGGACGTGGTTGAACTGGACACTCTCAATTACTCAGACACCATTTGGTGAGAAATACTACAATAATTTGTAAGAGTGCCATCTTACCTTAATTTCTCAGGGACGAATTCCTAGTTTGGTTTATTGATTCTTTCAAAAGTTAAACGGAAAAACTGGTTTTGGTAGGTCATTTTTTTTCTGGCACCTTGAAAATGGTTGCGCTAGGCTGTAAGCAAAATACCAGAAAATTTTCCGTTTGTGTATCTAAATTCTTTTGCCATCTGACCCCTTTTTGAAATTTCCCCTTTTTGAAATGACACCTTTTTGAAATTTCTATAACAACTTTCGATATAAACTTTAATGCCCCAAGGGCATAACTTAAAACCCTTGCACTGAAGGCTCTGAGGGGGGTTATCATCCTAAAAGACCTAATTTCCAGAACTTTCAACTACGTTGAACAAAATGGATATCTCAAATTTTGATTGGATTTGTTTGGGAAAATGGTGGGCGTGAGAGGGGCGTTAGTTGCTATCCAATCACTTTCGATTATTAAGAAGGGCACTAACCCTTTCAATTTTCAATTGAATGAGCCTTTTTGACTTTTCTTTAATCACGCATTCATTAAAAACTGGAGTGGCCCCCAGGGTAAAGCAGCCTACCCTCGCCCTGAGGGCTCTGGGGGGAGGGGTTGTCGTCCTTAAATACCTAATTTCCAAAGCTTACAACCATGTTGAACAAAATGGCTACCCCAACCTTTTTATGTGACGTGTTAGGGGAGAATGCGGGTATGAGAGGGGGGGTAGTTGCCCTCAAATCACTTTCGACTATTAAAAAGGGTACTAGCCCTTTGAATTTCAAATCGAATGAGCCCTTTTTCAAGTTTCTATGACAAAGAATTCAGTTAAAACCTTATCTCTATGTGTATCTATGTGTAATATCTCTATATGTGTTGTCTCTATGTGAGTGTGTTCTCTGTGTGTGTGTCGTCTCTGTGTGTTTGTTGTCTCTGTGTGTGTGTCATCTCTGTGTGTGTATTGTCTCTATGTGTGTGTTGTCTTTGTGTGTTTGTCGTCTCTGTGTGTGTTTCGTCTCTCTGTGTGTGACGTCTCTGTGTGTGTGATGTATCTGTGCGGGTGTAGTATCTGTGTGTGTTTCGTCTGTATGTGTGTTGAGTCTCTGTGTCTTTGTAGTCTCTCTGTGTGTGTCGTCTTTGTGTGTGTGTCGTCTCTGTGTGTTTTTCGTCTGTTTGTGTGTGCCGTCTCTGTTTGTTTGTCGTCTCTGTGTGTGTGTCGTCTCTATGTTTATGTTGTCTCTGTGTGTGTCGTCTCTGATTTATGTTAGGTCAGGTTAGGGGGGCTAGTTGCCCTCAAATAAATTTCAAACATTCAAAAGAGCACTATTCCAACGAATGTTCAATTGAATGAGCCTTTTTTTAAGTAACTATAATATGTATTCCAGTAAAAACCTTATACGCCCCCAGGGCATAGCTTTTGACACAGGTCCGAACAGTTGGAGTGCAGGGCCCTCTTCATAAGCATATTTTCTATTCGGAAATGATCTATCCACTACTAAATGATTATCTCAGTTTTTTTATTGGATGTGTTTGAGGGAAGGATTGGTGGGGGGGGGGGCTAGTTGCTATGGGGGAGTGTCCTCCTCAAAAACATATTTTCTATCTGGAAATCAACTACGCTGAACAAAATGGTTATCTAAAAATTTTGTTTAGATGTCTTTGGGAAAATGATGGGCCTGGGGGGGTTAGTTGCCCTCAAATCACTTTCGACTATTAAAAAGGGCATTAGCTCTTTGAATTTCCAATCGAATGAGCATTTTTTGAAGTTTCTACGACAGCGCCTTCTATAAAAACCTTATATGGCCCCAGGGCATAACCAATGGTTTGTTCTTTTTTTCGTATCTTCCCTTCATTAATTACAAATAATCAGTCGGAGAATCAATTGGAAATTACTTAAAGTAGAGGTGAAGGGATTGGAATCTAGGTGTTTAAAGAACAACAAAAACATTTTTTTTCTTTTTTTAAGAGAAGGAATCTGATACAAAAATGTTTATCTCGATACCCAACCTATACAAATTGTCGGAAGCCTTTTCAACTAAGACTGGCAATAAAGAGTCTGAGAATAGACTGGGTACTTCATTTTTATTCCATGCACTGAAATACAAAACTATGAGCTAAGATATATCCTTTGTTGATGCCACAGCAAATGGGAATAATTCTGACTTGAACTATATATATACATATATATATATATATATATATATATATATATATATATATATATATATATATATATATATATATATATATATATATATATATATATATATATATATATATATATATATATATATATATATATATATATATATATATATATATATATATATATACATTGAAATGCAAGATTTCTTTCGTTGAAATGCAAGAGTTAGAATATTTCAGTAGTGTTTTGTCGTGGTTTACCTTGTCACACTTACATTCTCTTGATTTTTCAAAGTTCATTTTGAATTTCTTTTGTTGAAATGTAAGAGTTGGAATATTTCAGTAGTGTTTTGTTGTGGTTTACCTTGTCACAACTACATTCTCATGATTTTTCAAAGTTCATTTTGAATTTCTTTCGTTGAAACGCAAGAAATGCAATATTTCAGTAGTGTTTTGTCGTGGTATACCTTGTCACACTTTCATTCTCTTGATTTTTCAAAGTTCATTTTTTGGATTTCTTTCATTGAAATGCAAGAGTTGGAATATTTCAGTAGTGTTTTGTTGTGGTTCACCATTTCACAGTTACATTCTCTTGATTTTTCAAAGTTCATTTTTGATTTCTTTCGTTGAAATGTAATAGTTGGAATATTTCAGTAGTGTTTTGTAGTGGTTTGCCTTGTCACAGTTACATTCTCTTGATTTTTCAAAGTTCAATTTGGATTTTTTTCATTGAAATGCAAGAGTTGGAATATTTCAGTAGTGTTTTGTTATGGTTTACCGTGTCATAGTTACATTCTCTAGATTTTTCAAAGTTCAGTTTAGATTTCTTTCATTGAAATGCAAGAGTTGGAATATTTCAGTAGTGTTTTGTTGTGGTTTACCTTGTCACACTTATATTCTCTTGATTTTTCAAAGTTCATTTTTGGATTTCTTTCGTTAAAATGCAAGAGTTGGAATATTTCAGTAGCTTTTTGTTGTGGTTTACCTTGTCACAGTTACATTCTCTCGATGTTTTAAAGTTCATTTTGATTTTATCTCGTTGAAATGGAAGAGTTGGAATATTTCAGTAGTGCTTTGTTGTGGTTTACCTTGTCACAGTTAGATTCTCTTGATTTTTCAAAGTTCATTTTGGATTTCTTTCGTTGAAATGCAAGAGCTGGAATATTTCAATAGTGTTTTGTTGTGCTTTTCCTTGTCACAGTTACATTTTCTTAATTTTTCAAAGTTTATTTTGGATTTCTTTCGTTGAAATGCAAGAAGTGGAATATGTCAGTAGTGTTTTGTTGGTGTTTACCATGTCACAGTTACACTCTCTTGATTTTTCAAAGTTCATTTTTGGATTTCTTTCGTTGAAATGCAAGAGTTGGAACATTTCAGTAGTGTTTCGTCATGGATTACCTTGTCACACTTACATTCTCTTGATTTTTCAAAGTTTATTTTGAATTTCTTTGTTGAAATGCAAGAGTTGTAATATTTCAGTAGTGTTTTGTCATGGTTTACCTTGTCACAATTACATTCCCTTGATTTTTCAAAGTTCATTTTGGATTTCTTTCGTTGAAATTCAAGAGTTGGAATATTTCAGTAGTGTTTTGTTGTGGTTTACCTTGTCACACTTACATTCTCTTGATTTTTCAAAGTTCATTTTGAATTTCTTTAGTTGAAATGCAAGAGTTGGAATATTTAAGTAGTATTTTGTCGTGGTTTACCAGGTCACACTTACATTCTCTTGATTTTTCAAAGTTCATTTTGGATTTCTTTCGTTGAAATGCATGAGTTGGAATATTTCAGTAGTGTTTTGTCGTGGTTCACCTTGTCACAGTTACATTCTCTTGATTTTTCAAAGTTCATTTTGGATTTCTTTCGTTGAAATGCAAGAGTTGGAATATTTCAATAGTGTTTTGTCGTCGTTTACCTTGTCACACTTACATTCTCTTGATTTTTCAAAGTTCATTTTGAATTTCTTTTGTTGAAATGTAAGAGTAGTGTTTTGTCGTGGTTTACCTTGTCACAACTACATTCTCATGATTTTTCAAAGTTCATTTTGAATTTCTTTCGTTGAAACGCAAGAGTTGGAATATTTCAGTAGTGTTTTGTCGTGGTATACCTTGTCACACTTTCATTCTCTTGATTTTTCAAAGTTCATTTTTTGGATTTCTCTCATTGAAATGCAAGAGTTGGAATATTTCAGTAGTGTTTTGTTGTGGTTTACCATATCACAGTTACATTCTCTTGATTTTTCAAAGTTCATTTTGGATTTCTTTCGTTAAAATGCAAGAGTTGGAATATTTCAGCAGTGTTTTGTCGTGGTTTACCTTGTCACAGTTACATTCTCTTGATTTTTCAAAGTTCATTTTAGATTTCTTTCGTTGAAATGCAAGAGTTGGAATATTTGAGTAGTGTTCTGTTATGGTTTACCGTGTCACAGTTACATTCTCTAGATTTTTCAAGGTTCATTTTAGATTTCTTTCATTGAAATGCAAGAGTTGGAATATTTCAGTCTTGTTTTGTTGTGGTTTACCTTGTCACAATAATATTCTCTTGATTTTTCAAAGTTCAGTTTTGGATTTCTTTCGTTAAAATGCAAGAGTTGGAATATTTCAGTTGTGTTTTGTTGTGGTTTAGCTTGTCACAGTTACATTCTCTTGATGTTTCAAAGTTCATTTTGGATTTCTTTCGTTGAAATTCAAGAGTTGGAATATTTCAGTAGTGTTTTGTCGTGGTATACCTTCTCACACTTTCATTCTCTTGATTTTTCAAAGTTCATTTTTTGGATTTCTTTCATTGAAATGCAAGAGTTGGAATATTTCAGTAGTGTTTTGTTGTGGTTTACCATATCACAGTTACATTCTCTTGATTTTTCAAAGTTCATTTTGGATTTCTTTCGTTGAAATGTAAGAGTTTGAATATTTCAGTTGTGTTTTTTTGTGGTTTACCATGTCACAGTTACATTCTCTTGATTTTTCAAAGTTCATTTTGGATTTCTTTCATTGAAATGAAAGAGTTGGAATATTTCAGTAGTGTTTTGTTATGGTTTACCGTGTCAAAGTTACATTCTCTACATTTTTCAAAGTTCATTTTAGATTTCTTTCATTGAAATGCAAGTGTTGGAATATTTCAGTAGTGTTTTGTTGTGGTTTACCTTGTCACACTTATATTCTCTTGATTTTTCAAAGTTCATTTTTGGATTTCTTTCGTTAAAATGCGAGAGTTGGAATATTTCAGTAGCGTTTTGTTGTGGTTTACCTTGTCACAGTTACATTTTCTTGATTTTTCAAAGTTCATTTTGGTATTCTCTCGTTGAAATGCAAGAGTTGGAATATTTCAGTAGTGTTTTGTTGTGGTTTACCTTATCACAGTTAGATTCTCTTGATTTTTCAAAGTTCATTTTGGATTTCTTTCATTGAAATGCAAGAGTTGGAATATTTCAGTAGTGTTTTGTTGTGGTTTACCTTGTCACAGTTACATTCTCATGATTTTTCAAAGTTCATTTTGAATTTATTTCGATGAAATTCAAGAGTTGGAATATTTCAATAGTGTTTTGTCGTGGTTTACCTTGTCACAGTTACATACTCTAGATTTTTCAAAGTTCATTTTGGATTTCTTTCGTTGAAATGCAAGAGTTGGAATATTTCAGAACTGTTTTGTCGTGGTTTATCTTGTCACAATTACATTCTCTTGATTTTCAAAGTTAATTTTGAAATTCTTTCATGGAAATGCAAGAGTTGGATTATTTCAGTAGTGTTTTGTCGTGATTTACCTTGTCACAATTAAATTCTCATGATTTTTCAAAGTTCATTTTGGATTTCTTTCGTTGAAATGCAAGAGTTGGAATATTTCAGTAGTGTTTTGTTGTGGTTTACCTTGTCACACTTACATTCTCTTGATTTTTCAAAGTTCATTTTGAATTTCTTTTGTTGAAATGCAAGAGTTGGAATGTTTCAGTAGTGTTTTGTCGTGGTTTACCTTGTCACACTTACATTCTCTTGATTTTTCAAAGTTCATTTTGGATTTCTTTCATTGAAATGCATGAGTTGGAATATTTCAGTTGTGTTTTGTCGTGGTTTACCTTGTCAGAATTACATTCTCTTGATTTTTCAAAGTTCATTTTGGATTTCTTTCGTTGAAATGCAAGAGTTGGAATATTTCACTAGTGTTTTGTCGTCGTTTACCTTGTCACACTTACATTCTCTTGATTTTTCAAAGTTCATTTTGAATTTCTTTTGTTGAAATGTAAGAGTTGGAATATTTCAGTAGTGTTTTTTCGTGGTTTACCTTGTCACAACTACATTCTCATGATTTTTCAAAGTTCATTTTGTATTTCTTTCGTTGAAACGCAAGAGTTGGAATATTTCAGTAGTGTTTTGTAGTGGTATACCTTGTCACACTTTCATTCTCTTGATTTTTCAAAGTTCATTTTTTGGATTTCTTTCATTGAAATGCAAGAGTTGGAATATTTTAGTAGTGTTTTATTGAGGTTTACCATATCACAGTTACATTCTCTTGATTTTTCAAAGTTCATTTTGGATTTATTTCGTTAAAATGCAAGAGTTGGAATATTTCAGCAGTGTTTTGTCGTGGTTTACCTTGTCACAGTTACATTCTCTTGATTTTTCAAAGTTCATTTTAGATTTCTTTCGTTGAAATGCAAGAGTTGGAATATTTCAGTAGTGTTCTGTTATGGTTTACCGTGTCACAGTTACATTCTCTAGATTTTTCAAGGTTCATTTTAAATTTCTTTCATTGAAATGCAAGAGTTGGAATATTTCAGTCTTGTTTTGTTGTGGTTTACCTTGTCACACTTATATTCTCTTGATTTTTCAAAGTTCAGTTTTGGATTTCCTTCGTTAAAATGCAAGAGTTGGAATATTTCAGTAGTGTTTTGTTGTGGTTTACCTTGTCACTGTTACATTCTCTTGATTTTTCAAAGTTCATTTTGGATTTCTTACGTTGAAATGGAAGAGTTCGAATATTTCAGTAGTGTTTTGCCGTGGTTTAACTTATCACAGTTACATTCTCTTGATTTTTCAAAGTTCATTTTGGATTTCTTTCTTTGAAATGCAAGAGTTGGACAGGTTAGACTACGTACGCGCGCGTACGTAGGCTAACCTAACCTAACCTAACTTAACCTAACCTAACTTAATCTAGCCTAACCTAATCTAACTTAACCTAACCTAACTTAAACATGGAGAAATGCTTACTAGCTAACCTAACCTAACTTAGCTAACCTAACCTAACTTAGCTAACCTAACCTAAACTAACTTAACCTAACCTAACCTAACTTAATCTAGCCTAACCTAACCTAGCCTAACCATACTCGCCGGAAAATCCCCCCAGGACGACTTTGTACCATGTTTAAGTTAGTTTAGGTTAGCTTATCATGAGCGCCCATGATAAGCTAACCTAACCTAACTTAAACATGATGAAATGTTTCTATTTATTTATTAAAAAAACCAACAAAGAGAAAAATCTCTAAAAAAAAAAACAAACAAACGAGACTGTGGCCAGTGGAGAGAAAAGAAAAACAACAGAAACAAAACAACGCGGATATTTCGCCTGTATACAAACAAGGCGTCTTCAGCACGAAAGACACAAAAAAAAAAAAAAACAAGATAAAAATAAAACCCAATAAAACCACCACCAAAAAAAAAAGAATGTACAAACGACGCAAACTAATCCACGTAGGGAAAAGATGCAATATAGAGTTACTTCAGTGAGGACACCAGAGTAACTGAGGAAAAACAAAAAAACTGTAAATCACTTTAATTATTCAGTTGCGAAATAATCCTTTTGTTAGCTATTACTGAAGCAAATCGTTTTGGTCTAACAGATAAAATAGTCCCCTGGTGATTATTTAAAATCTTTACTCCCTTATTGACAATTGATTCACTCTTTAGAAGGTTATCATAAATTGGGTCAATATTTAAATTACCCGTGTCCCTATTTATGGAAAGGTTAGCAAATATATGTTTTTTAATTTCTATGGCTTCCCTGGCCCATTGGGTGTACCCCTTATCATTAGAAATAGCCAAGACTTCATCAAATTTTACAAAATGATCTGGTTGAAGCCAAATATGCTCTGCTAAAGCTGAAACGAAAGTTTCTGGAGGCTTGCTTAATTGTAGGGTTTTTTCTATTGAATGACGGTGTTCAATAAACCTTTCAACAAATTGTTGGTGAGTCCTACCAATATAGAACTTCCCACAAGAACACGGAATTTTATTGGTAGGACTCACCAACAATTGTTATATTTCCATTATTTTAGGATATGTTAGCATGTCAAACGCTTAGAATGTTTATTAAAAGGTCGGAGATTATTTATTTTCTTGGGAAAAAATTAGAATTGGACTATAGCTTTTATTCTTTTCTTTAAGAAAATTCAGAAGAGAACTTGAACATTTTGCGCTTCTTCGAAAAACCTAACCTGTCTTTTACACTTCAACGAAAGAAATACCAAATGAACTTTGAAAAAGCAAGCGAATATAACTGTGACATGGTAAACCACAACAAAACACTACTGAAATATTCCAACTCTTGCATTTCAATGAAAAAAATCCAAAATGAACTTTGAAAAATCAAGAGAATGAAAGTGTGACAAGGTAAACCACGACAAAACACTAATGAAATATTCCAACTCTTGCATTTCAACGAAAGAAATCCAAAATGAACTTCAAAAAATCAAGAGAATGTAACTCTGACAAGGTAAAGCACAACAAAACACTACTGAAATATTCCAACTCTTGCATTTCAATGAAAGGATTCCAAAATGAACTTTGAAAAATCATGAAAATGTAACTGTGACAAGGTAAACCTCAACAAAACACTACTGAAATATTCCAACTCTTGCATTTCAACGAAAGAAATCCACAATGAACTTTGAAACATCATGAGAATGTAACTGTGATAAGGTAAAGCACAACAAAACACTACTGAAATATTCCAACTCTTGCATTTCAATAAAAAAAATTCCAAAATGAACTTTGAAAAATCAAGAGAATGTAAGTGTGACAAGGTAAACCACGACAAAACACTAGTGAAATATTCCAAATCTTGCATTTCCAAATATTCCAAATCTTGCAATATATATATATATATATATATATATATATATATATATATATATATATATATATATATATATATATATATATATATATATATATATATATATATATATATATATGCTCTTTGGGGGCCCTGGGGACCTTTGGGGGCCGGGGGTTCCTTCGGGGTTGGGGTAGGGGGATCGGGGCCCTTTGGGGTTGGGGTAGAGGACCTCAGAACACTGTTCAAATATAACCGGTTGGGGTAGAGGACCTCAGAACACTGTTCAAATATAACTTGTGTATTATAACGACCACAGAGTTTCACCTGCCAATCATCTTCTAAATCATCTTCTAAAAACGTTTTCTAAAATGCCTCAAACGGTTTTGCTTAAATCATCTTCTAAAATGTCTCAAAGTTGTTCCGCCCAAATAATCTCTAAACATAATTTCTCCGTGTTCCTTTTGTTTTAGCATCCCTGCGCTGTCAAATTTGAAATTCCTAGGAAATCCTTTCCCGCGTTTATCTCTTCATCTCTAAGATCAAAACATTCGCCCGGAGACAATTCTCCTGGATGAATACCAGCAAATCAATTGACCTTGACATCATCCGTCAGACATTAATAAACATCGCCTGGAGACAATTCTCCTGGACGAAGACCAACAAATCAATCGACCTTGACATCATCCATCAGACATTAATAAACTTCGCCCAGAGACAATTCTCCTGGACTAACACTAACAAATCAATTTCTTGGAAATCCATTTCCCCTAGGGAGTCTATGCCCATATATGGTGTTCTCGTGGGAGCTCATGAGGTTAGGTTAGGTTACGCAATCAATTTCTCGGAAATCCATTTCCCCTAGGGAGTCTATGCCCATATATGGTTTTCTCGTGGGAACTCATGAGGTTAGGTTAGGTTACACAATCAAATTCTCGGAAATCCATTTCCCCTAGGGAGTCTATGCCCATATATGGTGTTCTCATGGGAACTCATGAGGTTAGGTTAGGTTACGCAATCAATTTCTCGGAAATCCGTTTCCCCTAAGGAGTCAATGCCCATATATGGTGTTCTCGTGAAAACTCATGAGGTTAGGTTGGGTTACGCAATCAATTTCTCGGAAATCCATTTCCCCTAGGGAGTCTATGCCCATATATGGTGTTCTCGTGGGAACTCATGAGGTTGCTACGCAATCAATTTCTCGAAAATCCATTTCCCTTAGGGAGTCTATGCCCATATATAGTGTTCTCGTGGGAACTCATGAGGTTAGGTTAGGTTACGCAATCAATTTCTCGGAAATCCATTTCCCCTAGGGAGTCTATGCCCACATATGGTGTTCTCGTGGGAATTCATGAGGTTAGGTTAGGCTACGCAATCAATTTCTCGGAAATCCATTTTCCCCCTCGAGTCCTAGATCAATATATCTCTTCCCCACCGTTAATGCGCATGTGCAAACTTAGCCCGGAGACAATTCTCCTGGACGAACACCAACAAATCAATCAGCCTTGACATCATCCATCAGACATTAATAAACTTCGCCCGGAGACGATTCTCTTGGTTGAACACCAACAAATCAATCGACCTTGACATCATCCATCAGACATTAATAAACTTTCCCCAGAGACAATTCTCCTGGACGAACTCCAACAAATCAATTTCTCAGAAATTCTCTCGCCTCGATTACGCAATCAATTTCTAGGAAACTGTCAGAGTTAGACTTAATTGTAGATGGCAGCAGTGGTGTCCGTCACGAGCTCATGATTGGTTCCTACTAGCGACTTTGTTGTGTAGGTTCTTTTTAGAAATGAATTTGAACTTAAAAATTCGAGAGTCTACCAAAGTTTTAATGAAACCTAAAAATAAAAGGCTGAGTTAATCGATTTGGCTTCTAAGCGACTTGTTTAAGACAGGCATAGTCGAAGCTCCTCCGGGGAAAGAAGGCCTCTGGAAAAAAAAGTTAGTATGAAATTATTTAAATTTAAGATATGATTACTAATTTAAGACCTTAAGCTACATAACCGTCTAATATGATTTTTTAATCCAGCTGCTTTGTACTTCAAATTTTATTGACGTTCTTTAGCGCTTGTTTTTTCTTTCAATTTTTAAATTTTCAAAGCACCCATGTTTAATAACCCTACTACTGTCATTGCCGTGGCTACTAATAAGGATCATGCCCAGGAGGAGGGCAATAGGAGGGGGAGGCGCAGACACAGGAGGAAGGTGGAGGGCAATAATAAGAAAATATTTTATTTGATAATTTGAAAAAGAAGTCCCGCAAAAACCAAGAAAATTTATGACTTCGGGAGTGCTAGGCCCAGAACCAGGCTTTCTTGTATTCGCGCATGCTTCTAGTATTCTATTTTAAATTAGAAGTTCTACACTTACTTTCTTACTCTTTAAAACTACAAAAAAAAACACATGGAACTTTGTATATATTCGGGTTATGCCTGCAGTCCATAAGAAATTAACGATTATTATAGATTATTTATTCAATAAAACTAATGGCTATTGATTATCTCATAGCTGGACGCCAGCTATTTGGGATAGGACAGTGTGTTCTCTTATGGATGTACCAGAAGCCACAGAAACGTGTTTAAAGCCCCCGTACTTATTAGTTAAACGAAGCATACCCAAGAGTTGAAGTTAGGTTAATCCTCATGAAATATAACCTTGATGTAACCTTTAGTTTATATAATACTATAATTGGGGCTATATATTTGCACATTAGGGAGGGAGGTAAAGTATTTGGACAGCACCCTTAATCTAACCAAACCCCTCCCCCCCCCCCCGAATATACAAACGAGGTTGAATCGTGGAGGAATTAGGGGTTTGACCCCCCCCCCCCCCGAAACGTCTGTCCAGATCATAAAAACGTAACAAAATGCATATAACCAAATTTTTGATGTGATTTTTAGAGTCTTTTTTTAATCACCCCCCCTCCCTAAAAAAAGTCCTTGATACCACCCTGTGTGCAAATATATAGCCCAAATTTTATAAGTCCGATGCATTCTATCGCCCGTCACTTGTCTTTGTGGCTGTGAAACCGATTTTCTGAAATCTAACCTAAGCGTAATTCTTGAGTGGTTTCGTTTAAGTAACAAGTACCAAAGCCTGTTTGACCCCTCTTCATCTTCAACCCACCAATCTTTGTTCTAAGTATATATTTTCTCCATAATTCTTTAATAACAAATCAGTAATGAATTCAGCAATAAATTCAGTAATGAATCAGTTATCAGCCGGTTAACATCTATAGGCGCTTGCTATCGCCTGCTCTGTGAGTGACGTCACGAAATGAATATAGTTTGATTAATGCTAAACTCTGTGTGCTGTGATCAGAGGAAAATGTTTGCAAAATAATAGAGGTTTATTGAGGATATACATTGCTGTCTGAAGGAATATTTGCCGTAACCAGCTGATGCGCAGAAAGAAGATTTGGATCTTGAATTCAATTGAATGCGGATTAAGGTGTTTGCCGTGCCTAACGGCTAAGATTAGTGCACAATCGCAGCAACGTGGGTAAAGATTTGGTGCTTTTTCCGGTAAGACAGTTTTGTTTATTCCAACCACAGTTTATATAATTAGGCAGTAAGTTTACCGCAGATTATTTCTGGCTCTTCATTCTCGGTGCGAACAAAAAGCTCCTCCCACTTATTCATGCATGAGCGGAATCCAGTTATTCATGTGGATGTATTCATGAATCCACTTATTCATGAACGCGAGGCCAAGTTTCGCGTTCCAGAGAGATCTGACATGTCTACCCGTGAAAAGATCTAATGTCGCTTATGTTTATACGTTCTCTGGAGCACTCGTATCTCGGTCCGGGTTTTTATAATGGGTGAGATAGGGAAAGATCATACTGCTAATTATATATATTGTGATTCCAACATTAAAAGGGTTAGGAAAAAGAATAAGAGGAGTCGTCAGGATGAGGATTTATTAAGTGAGAATATGACGACAAGCACCCCCAATACGTCTGAAATTACTCGGGAGTCAGCGAAAACTCCGGCATCATTACAGACCTTGTCTGAGGATTTTGCGAAGATTATGGACATTTTGCGAGATACTCGTAACTCAGTCCATTCGATCGATCAGCGATTTACTACACTAGAAAATAAAATACAGGCAATAGAATCGGAGCAAATGGCTTTACGGTCTGAACTTTCGGGGTCGAGTTCACGTATGACTGCTGTGGGAAATGAAGTTTCTATGCTGAAAACTCAAGTGGTTAACCTGCAAACGGAAGTGAAGTACTACAAAGAAAAGACTTTGCGTATGTCTGGTAGGATTATGGCTACAGAATATCAGCCGACGGAAAATAATGTGGTAGTATGGAACGCAGTTTGTGAAGACGAGGATCAGGCTAAACGAATGTTTACTGAGATATGTACAGACGGTTTGGCTTTACCAGTGATACCAGAGTTTTCAGTTATTGAAATTAAAAAGGATAAGAAATATTTCAAGGTTAATGTAAGCAACCGTGAGAATAAGATCGAAATACTTAAGAATGGAAAAAAACTTAAGGGAAAATGATGCAAAACCAGCAAAATATTTATGTGAGCGATGGTGCCCCGCTTTTTCTGTGAGAGAGGCTAGGAAAAGACTGCATGAAAGGAAATCGCGTCTTAGTTCGATCCGTGTTACATCATGGGTATCAAATACAGTGTCACCGTATCTCCAGTTTGAACGACCGGGTGGTCGAAAAGTGAAGTCTACTTGCGATGAGTAGATTGATGAATTAACTTATGGACTTCCCCCCTCTTCGGCTCCCGGAGGCTCTGAGGAATGATTGATTTGATAGTTTTTTTTTTTTTTTTTTTTTTTTTTTTTTTTTTTTTTTTTTATGTTTGATTGTTTAGAAAAAATATGAAAAGTTTAGCTTGTGAAAAGAAAAATGTTTCGTTTTTTTTTTGTTTGTTTGTTTATTAGTCCAAATATATAGCCCAAATGATTTTATTTTAAATTGATTTTAGTTTAAAGGATAAATATGAGTAGGTGGTGTAGGCTCCTATGTTGTTGAATGGATGCGCTTATTATTCTGGCGGAATTTCCTTTCGCTAGTTGCGTGTTACTTTGTTTTTCTTTTTATTTTTATTTTCTGTTCCATTTTTCTGTTATTTGTTTTTTTAATCTTTTTTCTTTTTTCTTTTTTCAGGTTTATTTTCTTTTTACGGCCGGCCTGTCTTCGATTTGGTGTGAACCAGGAAAAGTAATTGGTAAAGTAGTAGTAGTAGTAATCTAACTTATACTTTGCATAAAGCTATAGCAATTACCATGTTATTCTATAGAAGCTCTACACCTTTTCAAAGAGAGTGAGTATCCTCTCACATGGTCTTATGCCCCTTCCATTGTTATTCTATGGGACCTCTACACGTGATTAAACACGTCATGAAACTACGTGCTTTTTGCTTATGTCCTGTTGGTACCATTCCAAACGAGTGGGGATTCCCCGCCTGTTCCTAAACATTGCAAAAAATATAGCAGTATGAACGGGGGATTCCCCGCACAAATTTGTTTCAACTCCAAGTTTTTTTTTCAACCAGAGTGGTTTTTTTTCGAGCTGACACCCGTTTTTTATGCAGCCCATCAGAGAACTGCTTAACAAATCGTCATTTAAACCCCGTATTAAATGGTCATGCGTTGGAATTTAATTAAATTCTTTAATTTATTTTCAGATAAAAAGCATTTACCAGTAAATTCAAATTTCAGGGGGACTTAGCCCCCCTCCCCTCCAACAATACAAAATTTTAAAATATAATGAGTATATTCGATAGAAAACGCTAAGTATGCTTTTTTCTATTATGTAACTAAAATCTCTCCTCCATAGCAATGTTTACATGTTTTAATTGTTTTGAAAAACAGTTCTTTTTCTTTCAAAAATGTCCATTTTCCAATCGTGCGTTTAAAATGTGCTGTCATAAAACCATTTGTGTTTAGCCTGTTACCAAAGAGGGGGTGATTTCAAAACAACATTTGGCATACGCCTTATCTGAATTAAGAAAACAAAACGAAAAGACGGGCTTTGTCTAATTCTAGCCGGAAACTCAGAATTGATAGGGGGCAAAATCAAAAAAGGGGTAATTAGTGATTGGATAATTTTTTAACGTGAAATCTCTGAATAAAATATTTTTGGAGAAATTATTTAAAAGGTATAGTTTATTTATTCTAAAGATAATGACATTGGCCTCAACAGCAAACAGCAACTTCCAGTAGGTATGTTAATATTCAAGCTAATTCTTGTAGGCTACCTTTTAAAATAGATATACGGTGCACGAGGGTTCAGTTAAAGGGGGTACAGTTACACGGGGGTTTAGTTAAATGGGGTCTAGTTGCACGAGGGTTCAGTAGCACGAGGGTTCAGTAGCACGGGGGTTCAGTTGTACGGGGTTTCGGTTATACTGGGGTTCAGTTACATGGGGGGTCCAGGTGCACGGGGGTTTAGTTAAATGGGGCTTGAGTTGCATGGGAGTTGAGTTGCACGAGGGTTCAGTTGCACGGGGGGTTCAGTTACATGCGGATTCAGTTACACGGGGATTAGTTAAATGCGGTTGAGTTTCTTTGATTTTTCGAAGTTCATTTTGAATTTCTGTCGTAAAATGCAAGAGTTGGAATATTTCAGTAGTGACTTGTTATGCTTTGCCTTGTCACAGTTACATTCTCTTTATTTTTCGAAGTTCATTTTGAATTTCGAATTTCTTTCATTGAAATGCAAGAATTGGAATATTTCAGTAGTGTTTTGTTGTGCTTTACCATGTCACAGTTACATTCTCTTAATTTTTCAAAGTTCATTTTGAATTTCTTTCGTGAAATGCAAGAATTGGAATATTTCAGTAGTGTCTTGTCGCGGTCTACCTTGTCACAGCTACATTCTCATGATTTTTCAAAGTTCATTTTTGATTTCTTTCGTTGAAATGCAAGAATTGGAATATTTCAGCAGTGACTTGTTGTGCTTTACCGTGTCAAAGTTACATTCTCTTGATTTTTCGAAGTTCATTTTGAATTTCATTCGTGAAATGCAAGACTTGAAACATTTCAGTAGAGTTTTGTTGTGCTTTACCTTGTCACAGTTACATTCTGTTGATTTTCATAGTTCATTTTGAATTTCTTTTATTGAAATGCAAGAGTTGGAATATTTCAGTAGTGTTTTGTTGTGCTTTACCTTGTCACAGTTACATTCTCTTAATTTTTCAAAGTTCATTTTGAATTTCTTCCGTGAAATGCAAGAATTGGAATATTTCAGTAGTGTCATGTCGTGGTTTACCTTGTCACAGCTATATTCTCATGATTTTTCAAAGTTCATTTTGAATTTCTGTCGTGAAATGCAAGAGTTAGAATATTTCAGTAGTGACTTGTTGTGCTTTACCTTGTCATAGTTACATTCTCTTGATTTTTCGAAGTTCATTTTGAATTTCTTTCATTGAAATGCAAGAGTTGGAATATTTCAGTAGTGTTTTGTTGTGCTTTACCTTGTCACAGTTACATTCTCTTAATTTTTCAAAGTCCATTTTGAATTCCTTTCGTGAAATGCAAGAATTGGAATATTTCAGTAGTGTCTTGTCGTGGTTTACCTTGTCACAGCTACATTCTCATGATTTTTCAAAGTTCATCTTGAATTTCTGTCGTGAAATGCAAGAGTTGGAATATTTCAGTAGTGACTTGTTGTGCTTTACCTTGTCACAGTTACATTCTCTTGATTTTTCGAAGTTCATTTTGAATTTCTGTCGTGAAATGCAAGAGTTGGAATATTTCAGTAGTGTTTTGTTGTGCTTTACCTTGTCACAGTTACATTCTGTTGATTTTCATAGTTCATTTTGAATTTCTTTCATTGAAATGCAAGAGTTGGAATATTTCAGTAGTGGTTTGTTTTGTTTTACCTTGTCAAAGTTCCATTCTCTTGATTTTTCGAAGTTCATTTTGAAGTTCTTTTGTGAAATGCAAGAGTTGTAATATTTCAGTAGTGTCTTGTCGTGGTTTACCTTATCACAGTTACATTCTGATGATTTTCATAGTTCATTTAGAATTTCTGTCATTGAAATGCAAGAGTTGGAATGTTTCAGTACTATTTTGTTGTACTTTACCTTGTCACAGATACATTCTCTTGATTTTTCAAAGTTCATTTTGAATTTCTGTCGTGACATGCAAGAGTTGGAATATTTCAGTAGTGTTTTGTTGTGCTTGTCACAGTTACATTCTGTTGGTTTTCATAGTTCATTTTGAATTTCTTTCATTGAAATGCAAGAGTTGGAATATTTCAGTAGTGTTTTGTTGTGCTTTACCTTGTCACAGTTACATTCTCTTAACTTTTCAAAGTTCATTTTGAATTTCTTTCGTGAAATGCAAGAATTGGAATATCGTTTCTTCAACTGAAAGTAAGGAGCAACATCAAAATTTAAACCTTGGATACACAATACAGATACTTTATTCAAGAAATTATGAAAAAATCGCAAGTAAGTAACAAACTCTTTCTTGAATTCCCCATTTGGATGCACAATACAGAAATTTAATTCATGAAATTATTGAAAAAATATGTAATTAAGTAAGTAACAAACTCTTTGCTTTTTCTGCATCAATTGTCGGATATGTTGAATAAAATATGCAAAGTCGACATAGCTTTATTTCATTTTTTAAGGTTAATTTAGTCGTGGTTACGTGCGCGCACGTACCCTCGTCTAAATTAACCTTAAAAAATGAAATAAAGCTATGTCGACTTTGCATATTTTATTCAACATATCCGACAATTGATGCAGAAAAAGCATAGAGTTTGTTACTTACTTACTTACCTTTTTTTTTCATAATTTCTTGAATTAAATTTCTGTATTGTGCATCCAAATGGAGAATTCAAGAAAGAGTTTGTTACTTACTTGCGATTTTTTCATAATTTCTTGAATAAAGTATCTGTATTGTGTATCCAAGGTTTAAGTTTTGATGTTGCTCCTTAATTTCAGTTGAAGAAACGATATTCCAATTCTTGCATTTCACGAAAGAAATTCAAAATGAACTTTGAAAAGTTAAGAGAATGTACCTGTAACAAGGTAAAGCACAAAAAAACACTACTGAAATATTCCAACCCTTGCATTTCAATGAAAGAAATTCAAAAAGAAATATGAAAATCAACAGAATGTAACTTGGACAAGGTAAAGCACAACAAAACACTACTGAAGTATTCCAACTCTTGCATTTCACGACAGAAATTCAAAATGAACTTCGAAAAATCAAGAGAATGTAACTGTGACAAGGTAAAGCACAACAAGTCACTACTGAAACATTCCAACTCTAGCATTTCAACGACAGAAATTCAAAATGAACTTTGAAAAATCATGAGAATGTAGCTGTGACAAGGTAAACCACGACAAGACACTACTGAAATATTCCAATTCTTGCATTTCACGAAAGAAATTCAAAATGAACTTTGAAAAATTAAGAGAATGTAACTGTGACAAGGTAAAGCACAACAAAACACTACTGAAATATTCCAACTCTTGCATTTCAATGAAAGAAATTCAAAATGAACTATGAAAATCAACAGAATGTAACTGTGACAAGGTAAAGCACAACAAAACACTACTGAAATATTCCAATTCTTGCATTTCATGACAGAAATTCAAAATGAACATCGAAAAATCAAGAGAATGTAACTGTAACAAGGTAAAGCACAACGAGTCACTACTGAAATGTTCTAACTCTTGCATTTCAACAAAAGAAATTCAAAATGATCTTTGAAAAATCATGAGAATGTAGCTGTGACAAGGTAAACCGCGACAAGACACTACTGAAATATTCCAATTCTTGCATTTCACGAAAGAAATTCAAAATGAAATTTGAAAAATTAAGAGAATGTAACTGTGACAAGGTAAAGCACAACAAAACATTACTGACATATTCCAACTCTTGCATTTCAATGAAACAAATTCAAATTGAGCTATGAAAATCAACAGAATGTAACTATGACAAGTTAAAGCACAACAAAACACTACTGAAACATTCCAACTCTTGCATTTCATGACAGAAATTCAAAATGAACTTCGAAAAATCAAGAGAATGTAACTGTGACAAGGTAAAGCACAACAAGTCACTACTGAAATATTCCAACTCTTGCATTTCACGACAGAAATTCAAGATTAACTTTGAAAAATCATGAAAATGTAGCTGTGACAAGGTAAACCACGACAAGACACTACTGAAACATTCCAATTCTTGCATTTCACGAAGGAAATTCAAAATGAACTTTGAAAAATTAAGAGAATGTAACTGTGACAAGGTAAAGCACAACAAAACACTACTGAAATATTCCAACTCTTGCATTTCAATGACAGAAATTCAAAATGAACTATGAAAAACAACAGAATGTAACTGTGACAAGTTAAAGCAAAACAAAACACTACTGAAATATTCCAACTCTTTAATTTAACGACATAAATTCAAAATTAACTTAGAAGAATGAAGAGAATGTAACTGTGACAAGGTAAAGCACAACAAGTCACTACTGAAATATTCCAACTCTTGCATTTCACGACAGAAATTCAAAATGAACTTTGAAAAATCATGAGAATGTAGCTGTGACAAGGTAAACCACGACATGACACCACTGAAATATTCCAATTCTTGCATTTCACGAAAGAAATTCAAAATGAACTTTGAAAAATTAAGAGAATGTAACTGTGACAAGTTAAAGCACAGCAACACACTACTGAAATATTCCAACTCTTGCATTTCAATTAAAGAATTTCAAAATTAACTATTAAAATCAAGAGAATGTAACTGTGACAAGGTAAAGCACAACAAAACACTACTGAAATATTCCAACTCTTGCATTTCACGACAGAAATTCAAAATGAACTTCGAAAAATCAAGAGAATGTAACTGTGACAAGGTAAAGCACAACAAGTCACTACTGAAACATTCCAACTCTTGCATTTCAACGAAAGAAATCCAAAATGAACTTTGAAAAATCATGAGAATGTAGCTGTGACAAGGTAAACCACGACAAGACACTACTGAAATATTCCAATTCTTGCATTTCGCGAAAGAAATTCAAAATGAACTTTGAAAAATTAAGAGAATGTAACTGTGACATGGTAAAGCACAACAAAACACTACTGAAATATTCCAATTCTTGCATTTCAATGAAAGAAATTCAAAATGAACTATGAAAATCAACAGAATGTAACTGTGACAAGGTAATGCACAACAAAACACTACTGAAATCTTCCAACTCTTGCATTTTACAACAGAAATTCAAAATGAACTTCGAAAAATAAAGAGAATGTAACTGTGACAAGGTAAAGCATAACAAGTCACTACTGAAATATTCCAACTCTTGCATTTTACGACAGAAATTCAAAATGAACTTCGAAAAATCAAGAGAATGTAACTGTGACAAGGTAAAGCATAACAAGTCACTACTGAAATATTCCAACTCTTGCATTTCACGACAGTAATTCAAAATGAACTTTGAAAAATCATGAGAATGTAGCTTTGACAAGGTAAACCAACGACAAGACACTACTGAAATATTCCAATTCTTGCACTTCACGAAAGAAATTCAAAATGAACTTTGAAAATTAAGCGAATGTAACTGTGACAATGTAAAGCACAACAAAACACTACTGAAATATTCCAACTCTTGCATTTCAATGAAAGAAATTCAAAATGAACTATGAAAATCAACAGCATGTAACTGTGACAAAGTAAAGCACAACAAAACACTACTGAAATATTTCAACTCTTGCATTTCAATGAAAGAAATTCAAAATGAACTATGAAAATCAACATAATGTAATTGTGACAAGGTAAAGCACAACAAAACACTATTGAAATATTCCAACTCTTGCATTTCACGACAGAAATTCAAAATGAACTTCAAAAAATCAAGAGAATGTAACTGTGACAAGGTAAAGCACAACAAGTCACTACTGAAATATTCCAACTCTTGCATTTCACGACAGAAATTTAAAATGAACTTTGAAAAATCATGAGAATGTAGCTGTGACAAGGTAAACCAAGACAAGACACTACTGAAATATTCCAATTCTTGCATTTTACGAAAGAAATTCAAAATGAACTTTGAAAAATTAAGAGAATGTAACAGTGACAAGGTAAAGCACAACAAAACACTACTGAAATATTCCAACTCTTGCATTTCACGACAGAAATTCAAAATGAACTTATAAAAATTAACAGAATGTAACTGTGACAAGTTAAAGCACAACAAAACACTACTGAAATATTCCAACTCTTGCATTTCAATAAAAGAAATTCAAAATGAACTATGAAAATCAACAGAATGTAACTGTGTCTACCCGAATATTTAACAAGTACCATTTTTCCATACCATCCATAAAACTCAATTCCTCCTAGAATTATTTAAACTAAATACTTACCCTCGCCCTAGAAAGTTCAGAAAAACACGATAGCCTTATTTATAGTGAAGCATTTCTTAGTCGTATGTCTACCCGAATATTTAACAAGTACCATTTTCCACACCAGCCACAAAACTCGATTCCTCCTAGAATTATTTAAACTAAATAGTTACCCCCGCCCTAGAAAGTTCGGAAAAACACGATAGCCTTATTTATAGTGAAGCGTTTCCTAGTCATATGTCTACCCGAATATTTAACAAGTACCATTTTTCCATCTGTTTAAGTATGAACTCCAATTTTTTCCAACGAGATTATGTAACTCAATCGCATTTAACTAATCCCCGTGTAACTGAACCCGCATGTAACTAAACCCCCTGTGCAACTGAACCCTCGTGCACCTCACCTTCCATGCCACTCAAGCCCCATGTAACTAAACCCCCGTGCCACTGACCCCCCCATGTAACTGAATCCCTGTATAACCGAAACCCCGTACAACTGAACCTCCGTGCTACTGAACCCTCGTACTACTAAACCCTCGTGCAACTCGACCCCATTTAACTAAACCCCCGTGTAAATGCACCCCCTTTAACTGAACCCTCGTGCAACTCAACCCTCCATGCAACCCATCTCCCTCAAAATACTTTTCAGCCATTTCTTGTTAATTTTTTTTTATTTCTAAACTATTTTAAATTGACAATACTCTCCAAAACATCACTTGTGTATTATACAGTAAACAATCACCCCATCTCCTCCAATTCGCAAATCCCATTACCCCTTTTTTTGCAAAGGTTAATCAAACATTTCCGATTGTAAAAGCATTTCCATAAAAATAGCTCTTAATAAAACTTTTTAAGCGTGAACTCCTATTTTTCAGACGAAATTATAGAAAATATCGTCAAAACACACTTCTCTGTTTCAATTGTGTACATTTTCACATTTTCTCATTCAAATGTGTATCTTCAGTCAGAAAAGCATAGTTTCAATTCTAAAATGAACCATTTCCATAGCAATAGCTCTTAATAGAACTATTTAAGTATGAACTCCAATTTTTTCCAACGAGACTAAGCAACTCAACCGCATTTAACTAATCCCCATGTAACTGAATCCCCATGTAACTGAACCCCCGTGCAACTGAACCCTCGTGCAACTCAACTCCCGTGCAATTAAGCCCCATTTAACTAAACCCCCGTGCAACTGAACCCTCGTGCAACTCAACTCCCCTGCAACTCAAGCCCCATTTAACTCAACTCCCCGTGCAAGTGAACCCTCCATGTAACTGAACCCCTGTATAACCGAAACCCCGTACAACTGAACCCCCGTGCTACTGAACCCTCGTGCTACTGAACCCTCGTGCAACTCGACCCCATTTAACTAAACCCCCGTGTAACTGTACCCCCTTTAACTGAACCCTCGTGCAACTCAACTCCCGTGCAACTCAAGCCCTATGTAACTAAACCCCCGTGCAACTGAACCCCCCATGTAACTCAACCCCTGTATAACCGAAACCCCGTACAACTGAACCCCCGTGCTATTGAACCCTCGTGCTACTGAACCCTCGTGCAACTCGACCCCATTTAACTAAACCCCCGTGTAACTGTACCCCCTTTAACTGAACCCTCGTGCACCGTAAATCTATTTTAAAAGGTAGCCTACAAGAATTAGCTTGAATCTTAACATACCTACTGTAAATCCCCCTGTTGAAAAGTATTAGAATGATTTGCTGTTGAGGCCAATGTCATTATCTTTAGAATAAATAAACTATACCTTTTAAATAATTTCTCCAAAAATATTTTATTCAGAGATTTCACGTTAAAAAATTATCCAATCACTAATTACCCCTTTTTTGATCTTGCCCCCTATCAATTCTGAGTTTCCGGCTAGAATTAGACAAAGCCCGTCTTTTCGTTTGTTTTCTTAATTCAGATAAGGCGTATGCCAAATGCTGTTTTGAAATCACCCCCTCTTTGGTAACAGGCTAAACACAAATGGTTTTATGACAGCACATTTTAAACGCACGATTGGAAAATGGACATTTTTGAAAGAAAAAGAACTGTTTTTCAAAACAATTAAAACATGTAAACATAGCTATAGAGGAGAGATTTTATTTGCATAATAGAAAAAAGCATACTTAGCGTTTTCTATCGAATATACTCATTATATTTTAAAATTTTGTATTGTTGGAGGGGAGGGGGGCTAAGTCCCCCTGAAATTTGAATTTACTGGTAAATGCTTTTTATCTGGAAATAAATTAAAGAATTTAATTAAATTCCAACGCATGACCATTTAATACGGGGTTTCAATGACGAATTGTTAAGCAGTTCTCTGATTGGCTGCCTAAAAAACAGGTGTCAGCTCTAAAAAAAACCACTCTGGCTGAAAAAAAAACTTGGAGTTGAAACAATTTTGTGCGGGGAATCCCCCGTTCATACTGCTATATTTTTTGCAATGTTTAGGAACAGGCGGGGAATCCCCACTCGTTTGGAATGGTACCAACAGGACATATGCAAATAGCACGTAATTTCATGACGTGTTTAATCACGTGTAGAGGTCCCATAGAATAACAATGGAAGGGGCATAAGACCATGTGAGAGGATACTCACTCTCTTTGAAAAGGTGTAGAGCTTCTATAGAATAACATGGTAATTGCTATAGCTTTATGCAAAGTATAAGTTAGATTACTACTAGTAGTTTTGTTTCGCCATTCTCTCACTACCCCTTCGATGAATGGTTATTATTCTAGTTGTCGATTTGGAAAAATTGAGATCACTTGAGAGAGATTCGCTAAATTTTCAGGATTTACAAGGTGGTATTCTCCATAGAGATCTAGATCAGGATTTTGATGAGGTACCCCCTAAAGCATATTATAAATGCCCTATTGAAATTAATAATGTGTTGTCAGAACCCAGTAGACTGAAATTTGTTATCGTGGAATTGTCAAGGTCTAGATAGCTCATTGGATTATTTAAAGGAATTGTATCTGTTTTCGAAATTAGATGCAATTGCTTTGACAGAAACGTGGTTGAGAGATCATACGGCAAGTTTATTAGATATAGGTGAGTATCGACTTCATGTTCAGAATCATAGGCAGCGCGCTAGCGCTGCCTAAGTAAAAAACAATGTGGGCACAATGTGTTTTTTTTCTCCAGCCGGGCACTTCGTATCGAAGGAGTTGTCGTAGAAACTTCGAAAAGGGCTCATTCGATTGTAAATTGGATTGGCTAGTGCCCTTTGTAATAGTCGAAAGTGATTGGAGGGCAAATAGCCCCCCCACGCCCATCATTCCCCCAAACACACCCAATCAAAGTTTTGAGATATCCATTTTTTTCAGCATAGTTGATTTCCAGATAGAAAATATGTTTTTGAGGAGGATACTCCCCCACAACCCTCGGGGCAAGGGTTTTAAGTTACGCCCTGAGGGCACATAAGAACGATGTTGGCACAATGTACTATTTATTTTTTTCCTTTAGAACAAGGCACTTCATATGGAAAGGGTCGTCGTAGAAACTTCAAAAGGGGCTCATTCAACTGGAAATTGAGAGTTCTAGTGTCCTTTTTAATAGTCGAAAGTGATTAGAGGGCAACTATTCCCCCCAACGCCAATCATTCCCCCGAACACATCCAATCAAAATTTTGTTCAGCGTAGTTGATTTCCAGATAGAAAATATATTTTTGAGGAGGACATTCCCCAAAAATCCTCAGGGCAAGGGTTTTAAGTTATGCCCTGTGGTCATATAAGTTTTTTATAGAAGGCGTTGCCGTAGAAACTTCAAAACAGGCTCATTCAATTATAAATTGCAAGGGCTAGTACCCCTTTTTAATAGTCGAAAGGGATTGGAGGGCAAGTAGCCCCCCCCCCCCCACGCCCATCACTCTCCCAAACACATTCAATCCAAATTTTGAGGTAGCCATTTTGTTTAGCGTAGTTGATTTCCAGATAGAAAATATCTTTTTGAGGAGGACACTCCCCCAGAGCCCTCTGGTCAAGGGTTTTAAGTTATGCCCTGTGGGCATATAAGGTTTTTAAAGAAGACGTTGTCGTAGAAACTTCAAAAAAGCTTATTCGACTGGAAATTATAAGGGCTAGTGCCCTTTTTAATAGTCAAAAGTGATGGGAGGGTCACTAGCCCCCCCCCCCCACGCCTATCATCCCCCCAAACACATCCAATAAAAAATTTCAGTTGGCCATTTTGTTCAGCGTAGTTGATTTCCAGATAGAAATTGTATTTTTGATGAGGACACTCCCCCACAACCCTCAGGACAAGGATTATAAGTTACGCCCTGGGGGCATATAAAGCTTTTATTGAAATCTTGGTCGTAGAAGCTTGAAAAAGGGCTCATTTGATTTGAAATTAAAAGGGCTAGCACCCTTTTTAATAGTCAAAAGTGATTTGAGGGCAACAAACCCCTCTCTAACGCCCACCGTTTCCCCAAACACATCCAATCAAAATTTTTAGATAGCCATTTTATTGTACGTAGTTGAACGTTGTGAAAGTTAGGTCTTTAAGGATGACAACCCCTCCCCCCCACAGCCCTCAGGGCAAGGGCTGTAAGTTATGCCCTGGGGATATATAAGATCTTTATTGAAAGCGTTCTCGTAGAAACTTCATAAGGGCTCATTCAATTGGAAATTGAAAGGGCTAGTGCCTTTTTTAATAGTTGAAAGAGATTGGATAGCGACTAACACCCCTCTCACGCCCACCATTTTCCCAAACATATCGAATTAAAATTTTAAGATATCCATTTCATTCAACGTAGTTAAAAGTTCTGGAAATTAGGTCTTTTTGGATGATAACCCCCTCAGAGCCCTCAGTGCATGGGTTGTAAGTTATGCCCTGGGGCATATAAAGTTTTTATTGAAAGCGTTGTCGTAGAAACTTCAAAAGGGCTCATTTAAATGGAAATCGAAAGGGCTAGTGCCTTTTATAATATTTGAAAGCCATTGGATAGCGACAAACACCCCTCTCACGCCCATCATTTTCCAAAACATATCCAATCAAAATTTTGAGATATCCATTTTGTTCGACGTAGTTGAACGTTCTGGAAATTAGGTCTTTTAGGATGACAAATCCCTCAGAGTCCTCAGTGCAAGGGTTGTAAGTTATGCCCTGGGGGCATATAAGGTCTATACAGAAAGGCTGTATAAATCATAGGCAACGCGATTGCGCTGCCTAAATAAAGAGCGGGGACACTCGAGAACGAGACAAGAAACGGGGACTAAGTAAAGAGGAGGACACTCCCCAACAACCCTCAGGGCAAGGGTTTTAAGTTATGCCCTGGAGGGATATAAGAACGGTGTTGGCAAAATGTATTATTTATTAATATTTTCCTTTAGAGCAGGACACTTCGTATCGAGGGTATTTGTTACTTGAGGTTTTAATGCCGTTAACTAGGTTTCTTTTGGAATTATCCAATCTATCTAAATCATTCTCCGAAATAACTTGGATTTGAACTAGACATGTTCCTTTTTTATTGTGGTTGTATCATTTTCGTGGTTATTAGTTACCCAAATAAAACCTTCTCCTTTGTCGTAAGTTATAATCTGTTCTTCGCATAACAGATTTTCAGGAATTTCCTTCGACGGGATCGCAAGCCATATTTCAGATTTGCTATCCACTGGTTCAATCATCTGTTATATTTAATTCTTTGCATCGTTTTGGGAGGGACTTTTGTTTTCCGTATTGCGAATCCATAATATTTTTCTTTATTTTCATTGTCTATTAAATTTAGACTGGTGCTATCCGCCAATAATGTTGGCTGTGCCTGAAACGCATTGGGGTTTACTACTTTTTTCCATAATTCCACTATTTCCTTGATTCAATTCCACCTATATCGTCGCATGGTTCCTATTTTAGTTTTTGCATATTCAACCCACGTGTCATTTAAATTTGCTTTATTTCTTCAATGTCTCCCAGAATAAGGTAACAAATTTTTGATTATTCCACATCCTTCTTGTACCGAAACATGTGGTTCAAAAGATTGTGACATCATACCGCCAGAAATTTTATTTACTGTTACATTCTCTTCGTAACCTCTGTTACAATTTCTTAAGGTAAGGGAATGGGTATTGGCCGGGTACACTAGCCTTTCATTCGCTACGTCTAATAATACTCTATTAGACTTTAAAAAATTTGCTTCATACGGAAAATTGTTGCATATTATAAAGTTTGTTGGAAAAGTTCTATTATCCCTTTTTACGTCTAGGCGAATTGAACGTTTTGCATCCAATCTATGCCCTGTTACACTAGTTAAGTTGGGATTATTAAAATTCCTCTGTCGCCTAATATGCAGAGGCAACATATTAAATACGCATGAGTTTATGATATTAACCGTGGCACCAGAGTCAATTAGTGCCATTAAAGTAAACATTTGCCACACTAAAATCATTAAATATAGGTAATTTATTATTACTATCTCTAAAGGACGGTAATATTATTGGGTTGGATCTATAAAATATTCTATGCCCCTTCTGGGTCCAATTTATTCTTCTGAGGGGCCTGACATGTTTCCCTGGGAATTTATTTCATCCGTCGGTGTCTGCAATAGAGATTTAGACGTGTCCATGGAATTTCTAGCAAAATGGTTTACATTTTTTTGTCAATTTTGTCATGTGTTATTACAGTAGTTCGGATTTCTTGCACCAGTGCCGGGTGCTGGCCTCGACTGCAAATGCCGTTAGCTTAAAAAATTTGTATTTCCCTTAGGCAATTTTTCGGGATTTCTATATACCATCCTTGCATCATATTGGTTTTGACGAGTATTTGGGTTTTCAAATCAATAATTATTTTGTATAGTTCGGGGAGGGTTATACAAAGTCTGTTGTTACGTATTGTGAGGTACTGGTGTTTGCAATTTTTCCTGCCTATAACGTTGTGAACCATTGGCGCTAAAATTTTTTCTCCCGAACAAGGGTTGCCATAATTTTTCGTATTACCGACGGCATACCTTGGTGCCGTTATGTCCCTAAACCTAAAGCAGCACTCTCTCGCGATATGCCCAGGTCGATTGCAGTTATAGCATCTTACAATTGTGGAACTATTTCCATAATTGATTCGTTTAATGGGCTGAAAACGTACTGTTTTCTGCCTCAAGGGTTCTTGCCTTCTATTTCTTTGTGGCACTGGGGAATTATCCCTTGAAAAGAAGTTTGGAGACGCCTGACCTTCAAGTGAGGCTAGTCTTGCGGTCGATTCGCCTAGGCTATTTATTTTTGTTTTACTTTGATTTGCCACAATCAAATCAATTTCGATCATTCGTCCCACCTCCTGAACTGCAAGATCCAATGTCTGAATGTTTTTGGATATTACCATTCTATATTATTTTCGGGGAAGCCCTTGTAAAAAGGCTTGTAGTATGATTTTTTCATACAATTCTCCTGAACCTTTTTCGAATTTTGTTTCCATTGAAATCCGTATATTGTGAAGGTATCCTCTCAGATTCTGTGTATGGTCAATGCATACCGTTCCGTGTTTTAATTTATTAGGTGAACTAGTTTCTATAAATCTATCTTTGAATGCCGTTAACAATTTTTCTATTGTATTTATTGGCAAATTGTCATCATCTCCTACAGTATTTTCAATTTGCTTTAGGAAGGTTAAGGCCTGCCCTCTTAATCTTAAGAGGAGCATACCGACTAACGTTTCTAGCTCTGTTTTTGTTAATTCTACAAATTGGGTCAATTGGATATTGAATTCGTCGACATCTGTTTTGGATGTCGAATTCCATTGGATATTGAATTCCATTATATTGCGGAATAGATTTTGTTATTTCTACATTTTCCGCGACAAACTTTTGGGCCATTAATAGTTCGCTTAATTCTTCTGACATTTTTGCGTTCTGATAACTCAATATAAATTTATTTTCTCACATAATCTATCTATGGGAGGCTGTCATCTCCTATGAGAATTTCTATAAGGGGTTCCTATTACAGGCTAGCGGTTATAGGCATATACACTTTTTTTTATAAGTCTGTATCTTTTCAAAGATTTAAATATAAATTAAGAAGTTATTAGTATAACTAGTTTGCATGTTTTCCTCCAACTTTTCTGACCGCGCCAGTTCTGCCGGGTGAATTTGCTTAATTAGCTTCTGATACCGCCAGTTCTGCCATGGGAGTTTTATGGGGTACCTACCGGCTGCGCCACTTGTACCAGGGTAATTTTTTTGGTTCGTGAGTTTCAATGTTTGTCGGCCCTGTGCCACTTATCACTGCGCCAACTGCAATGGGGGATGGAAAGGACCGTACCGCTCGTACCATTAAGTATCACGCCACTTGTGCCGTTAAGTTTTATTACACCGTCACTATTTTAAACTTGTGCCACTAAAGATTACACCACTTGTAATGGAGAGTAAGATAAAATGGGTGACCGCTCCACTTCCTATGGAAGAAAATAAAAAATGGATTAAAGTTCTAGGTTTGAATTTCCTTGTGAGGCGATTAATTAGACTTGGGAGCCGTCAATCCAGGAGTATAGTCAAACTTCATAGGATTATCAGATCCCTTAAGAGTGCTTCCATTGGAGACATTTGAACTAGTTATCTACTTTGCGGTAAGGTACAGGTATATAAATAAAACAACACAACTATAAAACTAATGGTTTAATTCAGACTTGCATTTCAGGTGTACAACAATGTATGTATATGAGCAAGGCTTCACTTCCGTCAAATAATATTTTTATAATTGCTCATAAAATGATCCAAATATAATGTCTGTCATAATAATGCTCATAATAATGACGCGAAAAACACTTTTCATTACTATATATCAGAAGTCCTGATTCTGTGCCGTGAGAGCTATTTCACGATTGGCCCGACTACTGTGGAGGGCCCGCTTCTTTGTCATTATGTTTACAAAATAAACTCATTATGCTAACTGGTTGCCCAATAGTTTATTTTCAATATTCTGATGATTAGACATTCATGTTCCTATGATAACTTAAAACTTCCTGTGAACTTTGTATAACGTGGTTTTTTATTTGCCAAGTATTTCCACGAATTTCAAAGCCCTCTTCCTTGACTAGTGCCCTAATTTGACCGATAGATTTTCAACTCTTCGCAAAGTCTGGAATGCTACGAGGCATTTATATCGGAAGTATGCTTAGAAACAATTTTATTTTGTTTTTTTATATTTTAAATATATCACATATTACTCACGGTACAATTTGGATGGAGGAGAAGCGTGCGTAGCTGTGTTGGCCTCATGTGGACTGGTGCTGTGGTGAGTTGTTAGCAGTAGTAGTAGTAGTTTATATAAAAAAATAGACTTTTGGTTACCATTCAGTGGAATCACTCTTAACTCGCAGTTCCTTATCATGAACTGTTTGAAAAAGCTAGAATGATTATTGCTATATCTTACTGTTAATTTTTTGCAATTTTCTTCCAACTATTTGGCATTTTCAAGATTTTACAGATCTCTATTCGTAACTTTAAGTCAATAAAACTATAAAAATAAAAAATAATAAAAGCATCATCAACTACATGCTAATCTAGAAATGCCTTCTAAAAAGATTAGGTGAGAGATAAAGACACCTGCGTAATGCCCCTTCTGAATATCATCTGTGTTTATGTTACTGAAACGAAGGAATTAAACCAGTGAATTGTATGCCTTAATATCAAAATAAAAACGAAGAATTTTGAAGAGCTCATAAGAAAGGTTTTAGAGGAAATCGGAATTTTTTTACAGGGGAGTGAAGATTGAAGTGTTGTACTGAATATGTTGGAGTAACAGAGGAGCGTATGCAGTTATTTTCGATGGTAGTCAAAAACCTTAAGCGATTTTCTTTTAGATTTTCAACTTTCTTGTCAAATTTATTTTATTCCGCAAACTTTTCAATTAAATAAGTCAACTCTAGGCCTACGCCTTAATATTAAATTAAAAACCAAGAATTGTGAAGAACTCATAAGAAAGGACTTGGAGGAAATCGGAATTCCTTTACGGGGGAGAAAAGAGTGAATCTCTGAATAGGTTGGAGTAAAGGAGGATCGTGGGCAGTGAGTTTTAATAGTAGGTTAGTCAAAAACCTAAAACAATTTTCGCTTATATTTTAATTTTTATGTCACATTTTTATTTCCACGGACTTTCCAATTTAAACAGTCAATTATATGGCACAATATCAAACTGAAAACAAAGAGAGAAGTCACTAATAAGTCATTAAGATAAGATAAGGTTTTATTCATTATGAATACACGCACAATAATACACTGTGCTAATCCCCCCAAAGGCCCCTTGGTCTGTAATTAGGGGAGCATATACGGATCACAGACTCAGAGAACAATAGCCAATTACTTACTGACTTTGACTTACATACTTGACTTAAGGCTCTTGCTCGGCAGCTTCGCCAGCGTAGAGGGAACCAGAGGTCAGCGCCGTTAGTTGTTTCCAGCGGGGTCTTGCTGGATATGGTAGGTATCAATTTTCCGAGGTTTCTGGTTGGCTTTTGTAGCTTTTAAGAGAAGCCAGATTTTGGCTGCAACAATACGATGGTCGGTGTTCCTAAATTTGGCGCCTCGGTAGGTGCGACAATTCTGCCTGGACGACAGCCGTCGCCGGCGTATTTTGATGTAGTCGAGCATTTTCTTCATTGATCCATCATTACTATACCAGGTGTATTTGGCTATATTAGGTCTCTGAAACCATGTGTTTGCAATGGTAAGATTGTGGGCGAAACAGCAGTTCAGCATTCTCTCTCCGTTGTCGTTTAGACTGCTACGGTTACTGATCCAACTGCGAAATCCCACAGGCCAGACTCATTTCAAATGCTAGCATTCATATCTCCTACAAGGACGAGGTAGTCATGGGGAGGTACTGACGAGAGCTCAGAACTTAAAAGGGTATAGAAGTCATCCTTATCTTCTTCTTGAGCTTCATTTGTGGGAGCAAAACAGGTGATGATGGTTATTCGAGCCTTGCTCTCAGGAGCCTGGGTGTTACTGGTGCGAATGACAGGAGGCCTTTGCGTGCGGCACCTTTCAGCACTAGGTCATTGCCTCCTCGTTTCTTCTGACCACCAGAGCAAAGCAGTGTGCGCCCTTCACCAATGTACTGCTCACCATCACCAGATAGATGTGTTGCAGTGATTCCAGCAATTGTAACTTTATATTTCTTTAATTCTCTGGCTAATAGAAACTTTGAACCGGGTTGGTTCAGTGTCAGAACATTCCAGAGGGCCACATTGATATCCAGAGGCACGTGGCGGTCGTTATTCATGTGCCAATTTGTATGGGAACAAACTCCGGACGAGCATCATTACCTCCAAAACTGAGGTAATGATGAGATAAAAAAAAAACTGAGATAAAAAATAAGAAGAAAAAACAGCACAATAAAAATCAAACATCAATAAAGCCTAACATAATTCATTTCTCTGCAAATTATTCTCAAATCAAAAAGGGGATCTTCATACCCTTCTACAATCTACCGGTGACAATCAGATTATACAGAAAAAAAAAAGAAAGAAAAACAGAAACGAAAAAGACTTAAATGAAAAACTATTGCCAACCATTCAAAACACAATAGAAGGCCACGAGACAGGCTGTACATAAGGCACAAGAAAAAGTAGCAAAGGTGCCAAACGAGTGACATTCTCGAGCCGAATCGGGAAGGGTGTTCCATGTCAAATGACACGCAACAAAAAGATTAAAATCGGATCTTATTGTTGGTGTATACGGAATTCAGATATTTAGAGAACTACGGAGCAGATAATTTGACCGATCAGATACAAAAGAAGACGTAAATCTAAGGGACATAGGAATATCACCACGGAGCTGAAGAAAAGCGAAAGACGCAAAGGAAAGAATAAAAAGTTTTTTAATATCAAGTAATGGCTTGGTTGCATAACAGTAGGAGCTATAAATCTTATCCATAAGGCTATGGATAAATCTTATCCATAGCTATAAAGCTATAAATCTTATCCAGGATGTAAATCTTTATGAGTAGGAACCTATATTAACATTTGACGCTTACATAATTTATTCATGGTTATGGTGTGATGTTGTTTCATGCTTCTGTTTGTTGGTCAACGTGTTTGATGTTTTTTTCATAGTTCTGTTCTGTTTGATGGTTATATGATGTTGTTTCATAGTTCTGTTTGTTGGTCAACATGTTTTATGTTTCATGGTTCTGTTCTGTTTGATGGTTATATGATGTTGTTTCATAGTTCTGGTTGTTGCTCAACTTCTTTGATGTTTCTTGAATACAGACAGAAGTTTACATCATTGCTGGATAAGAGCGAGTCTAGCGGGACAGGATTAATGACACCTATTTCTAGGTCAATGGATTTTTCTTACATCGCAATTCAGCCTTGAGATTTTGTTTATAATGAATACGCTTTGTGATTGAAGTATCATATAGTTTCACGACACAATTGAACAAACATCAAATATTGTGGACTTAGAAGTTTTAGCTGCAAAGATTCAAAATGTGAGTTCTGTTTAGTAAATTTTCTTAGGTTTTTCCAAATAAAATCATTTTTTGTAGTCCATCTCCAATATATTCAAATTCAGGGTGTCCCCCCCAAAAAAAAATCTCCACTACGCGTTGTTTATAGTAGTTAGAAAGCGTAAATACGCTCTTTTTCCACTACGTAAACCCCATCGTCCCTCCTCCCACCATTCACCACCATTTAATTCATTCAATTGAAGTTATTACTCGAAATTGTCTTTTCACATGCTTTTAAAGTCATCAAAATCTTTACACTTCCGATATAGACAAAAACTGTTTGTGAATCTCCAACAAGAGGGGTGATTTCGTAAACAACCTTCGCAGGCGCCTTATCTAAATTAAGAAAAACAAAGAATGGTCCCGCTACATTGAAAGGATTAAGATTACGGGTTCACATAATTCTAACCTGTATGGAAGAAAGGGGCGAATTATTTGTAAATTAAAAAAGTTATTTTTAGGACCTAGAAATTATGTATAAGGTGGATGCTAACAGCCCTAAAGAGTGCATATTATTCTTTATTTTCTAGCTTTCTTTCGATAAAGTGTCTTTTATATTCTTAGGGGGAGGGGAGCGGAAAAACTATGGTTTTTAACTCTGATAGTATTAGGCTAGAAAGCAGTCTTTAGGGTTGCAAATTTTAGGCCTATTTGCTGGGTTAACGATCTTTTTTATCTAATTTGAAGCCAATATCTAAATACACTCTGTTTTTTGAGCTTATAGCATTTCGAAAGTTATGCTATTGGTTTGTAGCCTACGGAACTATCTAAATTTGACAATGTACCCTCACAATCCCCGGTTTTTTCATTAACCCTGGTTAATATAAATTATAATTTAATTTATATTCACAAGACTATATACTATATTAAGTTTTTTTGTGTCATTTCTGTTCTATAGACTGTTCTGAAGGAATCACGGTACTTATGCATTATACGATACACATGAAAGAAGTCAAGTTAGCTTAATGCAATAAAATATAATAGTTTAGAAACAAATTTGGCCAATATATCTACACATTGGGGTGGGTGGGTAAAGTACAGAACATATTAAATAGGTAAAACCAGGAAATTGATTTTCTAACATCGATATCGAAGAGGGAGGAGTCTGCTTTTCCAGTACTAATTGTTCAATCTTACTATGGTTAAGAAAGTTCCTTTTTAGGGCAAAGGAGTTGCGCATCAAATTTCAAAATCGGGTTCTTTTTTCCTATGTATGGGACCCCTCCATTAATGATCTTTAATTCTCTGGCTAATAGAAACTTTGAACCGGGTTGGTTCAGTGTCAGAACATTCAAGAGGTCCACATTGATATCCAGAGGCACGTGGCGGTCGTTATTCATGTGCCAATTTGCATGGGAACAAACTCTGGACGAGCATCATTACCTCCAAAACTGAGGTAATGATGAGATAAAAAAAAACTGAGATAAAAAATAAGAAGAAAAAAACAGCAAAATAAAAAATCAAACATCAATAAAGCCTAACATAATTCATTTCTCTGCAAATTATTCTCAAATCAAAAAGGGGATCTACATACCCTTCTACAATCTACCGGTGACAATCGGATTATACAGAAAAAAAGAAAAGAAAAACAGAAACGAAAAAGACTTAAATGAAAAACTATTGCCAACCATTCAAAACACAATAGGAAGCCACGAGACAGGCTGTACATAAGGCACAAAAAAAGTACCAAAGGTGCCAAACGAGTGACATTCTTGAGCCAAATCGGGAAGGGTGTTCCATGTCAAATGACACGCAACAAAAGGATTAAAATCGGATCTTATTGCTGGTGTACGCAGAATTCGGATATTTAGAGAACTACGGAGCAGATAATTTGACCGATCAGATACTAAAGAAGACGTAAATCTAAGGGACATAGGAATTTCACCACGGAGCTGAAGAAAAGCGAAAGACGCACAGAAAAGAATAAAAAGTTTTTTAATATCAAGTAACGGCTTGGTTCCATAACAGTAGGAGCTATAAATCTTATCCATAAAGCTATGGATAAATCTTATCCATAGCTATAAAGCTATAAATCTTATCCAGGATGTAAATCTTTATTAGTAGGAACCTATATTGACATTTGACGCTTACATAATTTATTCATGGTTATGGTGTGATGTTGTTTCATGCTTCTGTTTGTTGGTCAACATGTTTGATGTTTTTTCATATTTCTGTTCTGTTTGTTGGTTATATGATGTCGTTTCACATTTCTGTTTGCGAATCGACATGTTTGATGTTTTTTTCATAGTTTTGTTCAGTTTGGTGGTTATATGATTTTTTTTCATATTTCTGTTTGTTGGTCAACTTCTTTTATGTTTCTTGAATACAGACAGACGTTTACATCATTGCTGGATAAGAGCGAGTCTAACGGGAAAGGATCAATGACACCTATTACTAGGTCAATGGATTTTTCTTACATCGCAATTCAACCTTGAGATTTTGTTTATAATGAATACGCTTTACGATTAAAGTAGCAGATCGTTTCACGACACAATGGAACAAACATCGAATATTGTGGACTTAGAAGTGTTAGCTGCAAAGATTCAAAATGTGAGTTCTGTTTAGTAAATTTTCTTAGGTTTTTCCAAATAAAATCATTTTTTGTAGTCCATCTCCAATATATTCAAATTCAGGGTATCCCCCCCCCGAAAAAAGATCTCCAATACGCGATGTTTATAGTCGTTAGAAAGCGTAAATACGCTCTTTTTCCACTACGTAAACCCCATCGTCTCTCCTCCCACCATTCACCGCCATTTAATTCATTCAATTGAAGTTATTATTCGAAATTGTCTTTTCACATGCTTTTAAAGTCATCAAAATCTTTACACTTCCGATATAGACAAAAACTGTTTGTGAATCTCCAACAAGAGGGGTGATTTCGTAAACAACCTTCGCACTCGCCTTATCTAAATTAAGAAAAACAAAGAATGGTCGCACCACATTGAAAGGATTAAGCTTATTGAAAGGGTTCACATAGTTCTAACCTGTATGGAAGAAAGGGGCGAGTTATTTGTAAATTAAAAGAGTTATTTTTAGGACCTAGAAATTATGTAAAAGGTGGATGCTAACAGCCCTAAAGAGTGTATATTATTCCTTTTTTTCTAGCTTTCTTTCGATAAAGTGTCTTTTATATTCTTAGGGGGAGGGGAGCGGGAAAACTATAGTTTTTAACTCTGATAGTATTAGGCTAGAAAGCAGTCTTTATGGTTGCAAATTTTAGGCCTATTTGCTGGGTTAACGATCTTTTATATCTAATTTAAAGCCAATATCTAAATACCCCCTGTTTCTTGAGCTTGTAACATTTCGAAAGTTATGCTATGGGTTTGTAGCCTACGGAACTATCTAAATTTGATAATGTACCCCCCCAATCCCCGGTTTTTTCATCAACCCTGGTTTTTATAAATTATAATTTAATTTCTATTTACAAGACTATACACTATATTAAGTTTTTTTTGTGTCATTTCTGTTCTATAGACTTTTCTGAAGGAATCACGGTACTTATGCATTATACGATACACATGAAAGAAGTCAAGTTAGCTTAATGCAATAAAATATAATAGTTTAGAAACAAATTTGGCCAATATATCTAGACATTAGGGTGGGTGGGTAAAGTACAGAACATATTGAATAGATATAACCTGGAAATTGATTTTCTAACATCGATATCGAAGAGGGAGGAGTCTGCTTTTCCAGTCCTAATTGTTCAATCTCACTATGGTTAAGAAAGTTCCTTTTTAGGGCAAAGGAGTTGCGCATCGAATTTCAAAATCGGGTGCTTTTTTTCCTATGTATGGGACCCCTCCATTAATGATCTTTAATTCTCTGGCTAATAGAAACTTTGAACCGGGTTGGTTCAGTGTCAGAACATTCCAGAGGGCCACATTGATATCCACAGGCACGTGGCGGTCGTTATTCATGTGCTAATTTGCATGGGAACAAACTCCGGACGAGCATCATTACCTCCAAAACTGAGGTAATGATGAGATAAAAAAAACTGAGATAAAAAATAAGAAGAAAAAAACAGCACAATAAAAAATCAAACATCAATAAAGCCTAACATAATTCATTTCTCTGCAAATTATTCTCAAATCAAAAAGGGGATCTTCATACCCTTCTACAATCTACCGGTGACAATCAGATTATACAGAAAAAAAGAAAAGAAAAACAGAAACGAAAAGACTTAAATGAAAAACTATTGCCAACTATTCAAAACACAATAGGAAGCCACGAGACAGGCTGTACATAAGGCACAAAAAAAAGTACCAAAGGTGCCAAACGAGTGACATTCTCGAGTCGAATCGGGAAGGGTGTTCCATGTCAAATGACACGCAACAAAAGGATTAAAATCGGATCTTATTGTTGTTGTATACGGAATTCGGATATTTAGAGAACTACGGAGCAGATAATTTGACCGATCAGATACTAAAGAAGACGTAAATCTAAGGGACATAGGAATATCACCACGGAGCTGAAGAAAAGCGAAAGACGCACAGGAAAGAATAAAAAGTTTTTTAATATCAAGTAACGGCTTGGTTGCATAACAGAAGGAGCTATAAATCTTATCCATAAAGCTATGGATAAATCTTATCCATAGCTATAAAGCTATAAATCTTATCCAGGATGTAAATCTTTATGAGTAGGAACCTATATTGACATTTGACGCTTACATAATTTATTCATGGTTATGGTGTGATGTTGTTTCATGCTTCTGTTTGTTGGTCAACGTGTTTGATGTTTTTTTCATAGTTCTGTTCTGTTTGATGGTTATATGATGTTGTTTCATAGTTCTGTTTGTTGGTCAACTTGTTAAATGTTTTTTTCATAGTTCTGTTCAGTTTGGTGGTTATATGATTTTGTTTCATAGTTCTGTTTGTTGGTCAACTTCTTTGATGTTTCTTGAATACAGACAGAAGTTTACATCATTGCTGGATAAGAGCGAGTCTAGCGGGACAGGATTAATGACACCCATTTCTAGGTCAAGGGATCTTTCTTACATCGCAATTCAGCCTTGAAATTTTGTTTATAATGAATATGCTTTGTGATTGAAGTATCATATAGTTTCATGACAAAATGAAACAAACATAAAATATTGTGGACTTAGAAGTTTTAGCTGCAAAGATTCAAAATGTGAGTCCTGTTTAGTAAATTTTCTTTGGTTTTTCCAAATAAAATCATTTTTTTGTAGTCCATCCCCAATATATTCAAATACAGGGTATACCCCCCCCCCCAAAAAAAAATCTCCACTACGCGTTGTTTATAGTAGTTGGAAAGCGTAAATACACTCTTTTTCCACTACGTAAACCCCATCGTCCCTCCTCCCACCATTCATTCAATTGAAGTTATTACTCGAAATTATCTTTTCACATGCGTTTAAAGTCATCAAAATCTTTACACTTCCGATATAGACAAAAACTGTTTTTGAATCTCCAACAAGAGGGTGATTTCGTAAACAACCTTCGCACGCGCCTTACCTAAATTAAGAAAAACAAAGAATGGTCGCACCACATTGAAAGGATTAAGCTTATTGAAAGTGTTCACATAATTCTAACCTGTATGGAAGAAAGGGGCGAGTTATTTGTAAATTAAAAGAGTTATTTTTAGGACATGGAAATTATGTAAAAGGTGGATGCTAACAGCCCTAAAGAGTGCATATTATTCTTTATTTTCTAGCTTTCTTTCGATAAAGTGTCTTTTATATTCTTAGGGGGAGGGGAGCGGGAAAACTATAGTTTTTAACTCTGATAGTATTAGGCTAGAAAGCAGTCTTTAGGGTTGCAAATTTTAGGCCTATTTACTGGGTTATCGATCTTTTTTATATAATTTAAATCCAATATCTAAATACCCTCTGTTTCTTGAGCTTATAGCATTTCGAAAGTTATGCTATGGGTTTGTAGCCTACAGAACTATCTAAATTTGACAATGTACCCCCACAATCCCCAGTTTTTTCATTAACCCTGGTTTTTTTAAATTATAATTTAATTTCTATTTACAAGACTATATACCATATTAAGTTTTTTTGTGTCATTTCTGTTCTATAGACTTTTCTGAAGGAATCACGGTACTTATGCATTATACGATACACATGAAAGAAGTCAAGTTAGCTTAATGCAATAAAATATAGTAGTTTATAAACAAATTTGGCCAATATATTTGCGCATTAGGGGGGGGGGGTAAAGCATAGCATATATTAAATAGGTAAAACCAGAAAATTGATTTTCTAACATCGATATCGAAGAGGGAGGAGTCTGTTTTTCCAGTCCTAATTGTTCAATCTTACTATGGTTAAGAAAGTTCCTCTTTAGGGCAAAGGAATTGCGCATCGAATTTCAAAATCGGGCGCTTTTTTCCTCTGTATGGGACCCCTCCATTAATGATCTTTAATTCTCTGGCTAATAGAAGCTTTGAACCGGGTTGGTTCAGGGTCAGAACATTCCAGAGGGCCACATTGATATCCAGAGGCACGTTGCGGTCATTATTCATGTGCCAATTTGCATGGGAACAAACTCCAGACGAGCATCTTTACCTCCAAAACTGAGGTAATGATGAGATAAAAAAAACTGAGATAAAAAATAAGAAGAAAAAAACAGCACAATAAAAAATCAAACATCAATAAAGCCTAACATAATCTGATAGTATCAGGCTAGAAAGCAGCTTTATCGTTGCAAATTTTAGGCCTATTTGCTGGGTTAACCATCTTTTTTATCTAATTTAAAGCCAATATTTAAATACCCTCTGTTTCTTGAGCTTATAGCATTTCGAAAGTTATGCTATGGGTTTGTAGCCTACGGAACTATCTAAATTTGACAATGTACCCCCACAATCCCCGGTTTTTTCATTAATCCTGGTTTTTATAAATTATAATTTAATTTCTATTTACAAGACTATATACTATATTAAGTTTTTTTTTGTGTCATTTCTGTTCTATAGACTTTTCTGAAGGAATCACGGTACTTATGCATTATACGATACACATGAAAGAAGTCAAGTTAGCTTATGTATGGGACCCCTCCATTAAGGTGGGTAGAGTTATTCCATGAAAAACTAAACTTTTTCTTCTTTTTAAGGAAATTTTGAGCAATGTTTTCCTCCACCAGAAAAGAAGGCTAGAACCACCTATAAAACTCCTGTGAGGGCGTACGTTCTTCAGTATGGTCGCTGGCCAAGACCTTCAGCTCAGTGTACCACGCATATACATGGCTGTGACATCGCTGGTCCGTCCACCCCACCTATACAAGCGTTGCCGTGCCCTTCACGACCAGCGCCCTCTATACAAGGTGAGAATTAGCCTCCTTCAGCCCTCAACATGCAAGCTGCAAATCATAATGTAAATTTAAATTTTATTTCTCGCTAATGATTTTTCCCCCAAGTCAATTTGAAGGATTGAGATTGTACTGTTAGACATAATTCCAGAGTCTAATTTGCGTAATAAAGGCTTTCATAAGAGACTTAACGGTTTCCATTTTATTATTTGCTCTGGAAAATCATGAAAATAACAGACTTGCATTTATACACATTGAAAATAGGCTATTTTCAGGAGAAGATCTAAAGAGTTAGACTACCAAGTAAAGACCCCGGTTTTTTTCCAAAGCAGATAAAGAGTATTAGTATGAAATTTTTTGGGAGTTGTTTGAACAAAATTAAAACCTACTATGTCTTGTTTTAGATTGTAAATATTTTATATCACTATAAAGTTGGAAATTGAAACTTTCAGGATATATATAGAGTGGTTTGGGTTACAGTGAACTAACCAAATGGTACTATACGTACACAGATATTGCTACTACTAAGCGTTTTTTTAAGCACATGTTTTAAATGATATGAAAATAATAATCCAATTTTAAAAATATGGTGATTTGGACATTTTGAAAATAAGCTATTTTTTTTATAGATTGCATTAGTCCCATATGCGCTATCTCCCCCAACTGCTGAAGAAACAAGTCACGAAGTGGGGTTTCGTGACAATCAGGACACTGAAACGTCGGCTATCGACGATAATGAATGGTGTGATAAATTCTTACGTTTTGGTGATGGTAATGTTAAGGTAGACGAAATACCTTCTAATATTGACTATTTATTGAATAATTATTTCAGTGTAGACGCTAGTACACTTCAACAAGGCAATACAGTTAGTTCAGAGGGTGATTTACCATGGCTAAGCCCGAATATTTTACAAATTTTAGATAATTTTACCAAAGAGTTAAATGAGAACCCTTCCCCCTCTGATTTAATGAATATAGTCTCAGTTCAAACAAATTTAATTGAAAATGAAATGACTTGGGCTGATTCTCACAGCCCAGATACACTCGAGGGTATGCTAACTGAACTGGGAGATTTTAATGCACAGACCAGCCCTATTGTTGAACAAATTGGGAGAGGGGGTGGTGATTTAAAAGAGGGGGAGGATAATGATATACAATTCACGTCACTACCGGAATTTCATCACACAAATTCGATATTGCATACAAAAGTCGTTTATACTGCAACTTTTGGGGATCCGTTTAATTCACCTATGGGGGGAAATTTTATAACTGAGCCTAGATATCGTTCATGAATGTATAGAAAAAAATTGTGCACTTTTAGAAAACCAGATTTAGTTTTAGGGGATAGGGACTCCATTAAGGCTTCAATTGTTTTAAAAATAGTTTATCTGAATGAGGTACATAGTGAAGTGTGCGAACATTATGTACAAACTGAGATGCTGGTGTTGCACTCTCATTTTGAGAATTATGAAACAGTTCCTATGCAACAGATCGACACTATTTTCGCTCATCACAAGAATTATAATAAGAACAGGAGTGGCTCCGTAGTTTTATTTACTGAAAATTTAAGTGTAAATATATGTAAATTTAAAAAGAATTTTATTTTAAGAGGGGGTGGGGTGGGAGAAAGGGCTATAATTTTAAAATATAATCCCGATTTAGAAGGATATCAGGGCGTTCAACGAATCTGTTTCGAAACAGGTCAAAAATGTTTGATGTACGCTTTCCTCATATCAGCTTTCGAACCTCTACAAGAAGTCGCTACAAAGAAAAATTTGGACTACTGGGTCATGCATGGGAAAGAGGGGTCTGATTTTCCCCCTGTAGATTTCTCTTGTTTAGCAAGAAAATTTCCAGTAACGCTCAGGTCAATAGATATTTTCTAACGGGCCAACGCCCATTTAAATATAGGTGTTACTGTGCTCCAACACGAAACAGAATCTGAAAGGGGAGTGCGTACTAATTAAAAGGGGGTGATATTCCCAGTAAGGGCCCCGTCGGTTGAATTGGTGAAACATTGGGTTTGGTTGTTGTACACACCGCCTAGTGAACCCAATGCAATTGGCTATTTCAATCCTATTACGGACATTAGTAGAGTTCTGGGGGAGGGTAAAATACAGGGGACACGATACTATTATCCAATATGCCTTTCTAGATTGTGGACTGATTTAAAGCTACAAATTCACATGAAGCATTGTAGGTGTCACGGATATCAATCGGTGGAAACGGTTTGGGGTGACAGGGCCATCTTGAGATTTAAAAACTTCCAGAATACGCTCCTGCAAAGCAATAAAATAAATTTGGACTGTGAAGCTAAGCTAGTGGATTTGAACTACCCACAATTTCCGAATCGTATCAAAGAACATCAAGCTATTGCGGTTTCACATGCCCCTGGACAAAGAGACAGCTCTAACACTATGCAATTGTTAGAAATAGTCGAAACGTTGGATGAGAATGAGTGCATGATCAAGGCATTGACTAAATTAATTGTCACTGCAAATGGATCTATTTCCCGTTTGAGAAATAATCACTACCCGATGTTATTGTCAGCAGAGGATCGCCTGGCTATTGAAAATCAGACAATATGCTGGGTTTGTATGGGGGAATTTGAAGAGGGGACTAAGGGGAAAGGGACTCGGGGGAAAAGAGAGGGGAAGGGGAGATTCAGTAATTATAATCATTTGAGGAAGGATATATCTTCAGGGGGTAGTAAGTTTCGTGGTGTAGCACTTCAATCTTGCAATGTGAATGTCAGCCAACAGTTTTTTATACCAGTTTTCATTAACAATTCAAATTAGTATTTAAAATTTATTTTACCGGCTTTGGCACGTATGCACAGGGAAGGAGGGGAAGCAGATAGTCCAGGGTTTAACGACTCATTTACCAACAATTTTATCCCCAATTTTGCTGAGAAGCTAGTGCTTTTAAAGTTGAAGTAGCATGCAGTGAATAATGAACATACGTGCTGGAATAAAATCCGGTTTTTAGATTCTTATAGTTTCTTCTCCAAGGCTTTGAGTCAATTAATTCAAGTGCAGAAAAGTGACATAATTGATAGTTTTCCTCTGCTTAAACAGCGCTTTCCAGACAGTGAAATGTATGATTTACTGACCTGTAAAGGCATATATGCGTATGACTATTACTACTCTGGCGCACGATTAAGTGAGGAGAAACTACCCCCAATTGAAGCATTCTATAATTCACTTACCAATAGTGAATGCACTACCGAAGAATATGAATTTGCTAAGAGGGTATGGGATAAGGGTAATTGTAAAAATGGTTGGGATTATTGTAGAATGTACTTGGCCAGTGACATTTTAACCCTATTAGATATTGTCTGCAAAAACACAGATCAAATTTATTCAGAGTTTGGACTAGATAGCGGCTATTATTTTTCCACACCTCATTTGGTGGTGGACTTAATTCTAAAAATTAGTAGGGAGGAAATAGGGTTGATCACTGATGTGGATCAACGCCTTTTTGTATAAAGATCGATGAGGGATGGGTGTGTTTCTCACGGGGATCACGTTTTAACAACGAATCTAGCAAGACAAAACCCCAGTGTAAAGTCTATAGCAATTTGTCTTGGTCCGAACTGACTGCACCCCTAAGGATTCTGTCACTGTTGTTTATCATGAGGCAAGTACAGATGACTTGAGAATCTTTTTGACATACCTGACGTTCCAACTGTTAAGGACTATGGTCCACAAGGATGGTTCTTCGAAATTGACGGGCACATACCATTGGAACTTCACGATTCTGTCAACGATTTTGTATTTCCGTGCTTCAAGAGACCCGTGACCAAGGACTCTTTGAGCCCATACAATCGGTCTTTAGTCGATGATATGGGCATGCACTGGACCCCCTCCAAGCAGAAATTAATTGCAGATCTGGACCCTAAACAGAATATTGTTGTTCACCATGTGCTTTTGCGATAGATGGTGAGCAATGGTTTCAAGGTCTAAACAATACACAGGGCCCTGCAATTCAATCAGAAAACCTACTTGAAGACGTTTATTGACACCTTTGTAAGTAAACGCTCAATGGCAAAAAGTAAAGTCGAAAAAGAAATATACAAACTTATTTTAAATTCAGCTATCGCAAAAATATGGGAAAGCGTACGAAACAGATCACGTTGTGACGTCGTAACATGCCCCCAAGAATTTGCACGAATTATTGCCGACACTAATTTTACAACATTCACGAGCATAGAGCCGAATATGGTTCTTCTATCCAGAAAAATGAGAAATGTTGTACTGAATAAGAATATAGCGGGGGCATGTCAGGACTTAAATATTCCAAAAACTCATGTTTTCCTTCTTTTACAATTTTTTCAAGGTATAATAGTCTCTGAAGGGGGAGGTTCAAGTTTATTATGGGGACACAGATTCTCTGTTGTTAAAAGGTAAAATTGGGGATTTATTAAATGATTTGGAAAAAGGGAAAAGTCCCTAACGGGACTACACTAACGGGAATGAGTCCCTCTACCCTGAGTTGGTGAAGGCCGGCCGGCCGCGGGCCGGCTGGCCTTCGGCCCCAGCCTGGCCCGAGGCCCAGGAGGGGGGCCCTTTGGGGGTGGGGGGATTCTCATCTTTCAAATGCTGTTAATTGTCTAGAAATCTGTTCAACTGTACTATTGCTATTGTTCATGCTGTATTTTAAGTTTTTTTTTTGTCAATAAGTGAAAAATAGTGTGCTATTCGTGTGTCTAATAAATGAAAAATATTGTTGTTGTTGTTGCTATTGTTGTGGTTGTGCAAAATGTGTTGATGTTGTTAAAGGGAAAAAATATATTTTTTGTTGTTCTTGTTAATGTAGTAGATAGATCTATGGTAAAATTATTATTTATTCATTAGACAAGTATGGTTTACAGTTAGTTGTAGTCCAACTGTTGTCAATAGCAGCAGTATGTATCAATTTAAAACACCATTCAGGTCGTTTCTGTGTGGCCCGTTATTGTCTGGGAAAACGACACTTTTAGCTAAAATAACTAAAAATTGTAATTAAATGTTTTTGGAAAAACCAAAGAAAATTTACTATTGCTATAGTATTTGGCAAGAATCCTACGACCAAATAAAAGCTATTGCCACTACCACGTCCATGCCAATACAATTCATACGGGGACTTGATGTTTTCAATAGTATTGAACCAAACTCATGGTTGATTATTGATGATTTGGCTGAATCGATCGAACAGTTTTCACAGGAAATGCTACAACTGTTTACCGTTCACTCTCATAATGAACACATTTCCATAATTCTAGTTCTACACAATCTGTTTCATCAGAGCAAATGTATGAGAACCCTTGCTTTGAATTGCACCATTTATATTATCTACCGAGTTGTTCGTGATTCTAGCTCGCTAATAACTCTCAATAAGCAAACATAGTCAGGCGACAAATAAGCCCTATGGATACATTTTGCTAGATCTTAATCAGAATACACCCAAGGATCTACGTTTAGTCACAGATATTTTCGACAAAGAAATTACTGTATATCTTCCAGTGTACAGTAAAAAAGCCTATTAGTAGCCATCATGACACTGAAGAAACTACACGAACATAGACATATATTTTCCGTTCTAGGCGCTTAAGAACCTCCACTCAGGCAAGGCATACTCAAACATGGTGTTGACAATGATTTCATTAATCTAATATCTGAACTTTGTTTAAATTTAACTGAGGGCAATGTACACTTGTCAGAAGGTATTAGACAACAGACAAAGCAATATCGTTCCACTGTACATGCATTGGCTTGCAAAAACAAACGAAAAAATTTTAAAAGAAAACGTCTCCTTCAAGCGGGCGGTAGCTTTTTTACACTTTTACTGCCAATAATCGCAGGACTTGTAAAAAATTTTCTATTTATGGCTAAATCCTATAAATTGAATTCAATAGAACTTGTCCTTTAACACGTGAAGCACTATAAGGACAATCTAAGAAAATTCATTAATGATGAAAGTATTACCGATGATAAAAAGCTAGTTTTACTTCAAGATGCATTGCGTCGTGTGGACAAACATAGACCTTATCGTGAGAGACCCGTCACCGTCACAGATCTCCCTAAACAAGAAACATCTCAAGATTCTGCATAATCAAAGAAGAAGGAATTGAGTTCCATAGTGACATCAACTGGAAACCTATTGCCAGTGACCTATCGAGAACAAAGTAAAAGAGTATTAACATATCTCATGTTGGAAAGTGGTGGTGATCATCAAGTTCAGGTCGATAACACTGGGAAACGAATTATAATTCAGGGAAAAAGTTATAATCTACTTGATTTAATTTGTGATATGGTTACAAATCGTAATGGCCTTTTATCATTTGACAATAATCTATACAGCTTTCTAAATACATCAAACTTCCCCAAAATCCTTATCAGCAATAAGCAAATTCTAAAGAAATTAAGAGAATATAGTAGAGGTGCCAGCCCTCTAACAACACCAACAGCATTTAAAAGAGAAGAAGAAAAAGAAAATTTTAAATCAATCTTGGAAAATATTAGCACTCTTAGCAGCAGCAGCAATGATTTGATAACAATAATGGTGACGGCTAGACAACAGCGAAGACGTATTGATATCAACTCACAATCACAAGCAACACCCTCCAGTGTGCAATGACCTATCGAGAACAGAGTAAAAGAATATTAACATATCTCATGTTGGAAGGTGATTATGATTGTCAAATTCAAGTTAATAACCCAGTAAAAAGCATTATAAATTAGTGAAAAAGTTATAATCTAATTGGTTTAATATGTGATATGGTGAGAAATTTTAAATGACTTTTATACTTTGACAATAATCTATACACCTTTCTAAATGCATCAAACTTTCCCAAAAGTCTTATTGGCAATAAGAAAATTCTAAAGAAATTAAGAGAATATAGTAGAGTCCAGCCCTCTAACACCGCCAACAACAACACTATTTAAAAAAGAAGAACAAGAAGAAGATTTTAAATCAATCTTGGAAAATACTAGCACTCCTAGTAGCAGCAATGATTTAATAACACCAATGATGACGGCTAGACAAAAGCGAACACGTATTGATATCAACTCATCGTCACAAGCACCACCCTCCAGTGTGCAAAAGGGGAGTGGCCATTACACTAAGTGTTTTGCGTTCAAAATGGATGAACTTTTAAAACATGTCAGTGAAAATATTGGTGAAGTGGGAAGTCTAAGTTTCCCCACAACACTTTCTAAAGTTGCCTTGAAATAGTTAGCAGCACATTAAAAAAAACAAAAGAGTATCTAGAAAACTAGACGGGTAACACATTGCATCGGAATCGTAGGTTTTTTGGCGCAAAATGTCGGCAAAATACGGCCTTTTTCCCTCTGAATGTATTGCAAACAAATTTTTTAATTTTAGTCGAGCTACCACAGCGTCCCTATACACCCTAAAAATATATTTTAGTGACAATCAGTGTCTTTAGTTGCTATACATATGCCATTCCATTGTGATCAAAGAGGGGTGTTGAAGCTGCTCAGGCCTTAGAAAGTATTCTTGAACGAGATTGCTATAGAAAAATTCAAAGTGACCGCGGTAGCGAATTTTTTAATCCTCATGTGCAAAAAGTTCTATTCAAATATAATACAAAGCTATATCATAGTCACAGTCCTATAAAGGCTGCATTGGCTGAACGATTGATAAGAACGATTTGTCTATTAATTTCGAGATATTTCACGCTGAAAAATACTGCTGCTTTTATTCATGATTTAGATAAAATCATGCAAATATATAACCAACGACCACATCGATCCCTGTCTGGTGTTAGCCCTCAGGAAGCTCATTGCAGTGAAAATACATTTGATGCCTTTCTAAAGCAATATTCCAGTGAAAAAACAACAACAAAAATTTATGAAGAAAATTGAATTTTTTTGATACTGTTCGAATTAATAGAATCACCAATATTTTTGAAAAGGAGAATTATTTATGGAGCACTGAACTTTTTAAAGTGTCCAAATCCTAGGCACTACACCCACGACATATCGGCTACGAGACACCAAAGATGGTGAGATTCGCGGTGGTTTTTATGAATATGAACTACAAAAAGTTAGAAACAGTAGTGAAATTTATCAAATTGAAAAGATATTAAAGAGCCGTACTTGCTAGGACAAGAGACAGTTGCTTGTTCGTTGGATAGGATAAAACTCTGATTTTGATTCTTGGGTCATAGTTGAAGACATTAACAATAACCAGTGATTTGTTTGTGACATTCATGTCCAATGTCTCCGATCCTCTCTAGAATGATTTGAATAAAACAAGTGATTTTTGGACGAAACTCTTTCCCACTATCAAATTTGAAGGCGCGTATGAAGTGACTCTTGTCGACTGTATTCTCAAAAATACCTATGATATCCTGAAAAAAGATTGCAAATATGATATAAAAATTAGACCCTATGATTGGCCGCCGCCACCCGATAGCCAACAACATAAAATTAAAATGATCAATTGGATGGATTATCCATATGTTGAATTACCCTACGAAGAACTCACCTGTATGAATGATTCATGTAGTTCTATCAATCAAAGAGTTTCCGCTCGTAAAAAAGGAGCCTTTCATTTCAACTAATCAAAGGAAGAGGGCAAGATCTACATTATTTCACCCATTGCCAATGAAAAGGTTATTCTCTTTTATAATCTAAAAGATGTTCTATAATTTAAACTCAATATAATCAATAGTAAAAGTGCTGGAAACACTAATTTTATTTTTACTGACTACCTGCCTGCTTTTCCCACAGATACTTGTATATTTCTCTATGCTTCATTTTTTAAAACATCCAGAGTTGGCAATAGCAATGTTCCCCTCCTACGAGTTCTTGAATGAAAAACCAATCACGAACATATTCATCATTACAATATAAAGCATCTTCAGTATATCCCCGTAAACACTTTCTATTTGGAACTCTGCCAGTTAACACTAAGAACTGAATTAGGTGACACCCTAGTAATATCAAAAGGTTTGGCTGTGATTACATGCCATTTTCGACCCATCGTTGTCGGTGTTCAAAACAAACAAGACGTCTAATAAAAAAGTGGTATTCGTTTGTCCTGATATTGACTGCTATGTTAATACTCTTGGCCCAAGACAACTGGGCAATGGAATGGACTATTACAAAGGTCACTCATCAATGTCTGGCTATAGTCTTGGCAGTTGTTTTGCTAAGCTGTTTCGCTCTGCACTACCTCTGGCTAAAAAATATATTGTACCGGCTGCGACAGATTTTGTATCCTCTTCACTCTACGATAGGGGCTCTGGAAAGGCTTTTAAAAAAAAGTGCTTCGGAAGATCTTAGGTCCAGTACGTGAACCCTTGTTGAACAATTGAAACCACATCAAAATTGAAAGTGTTTACACAGGTCGACAAATAGTGCACCACTCATCAGTCTCTACTAAGGTCAGAAACGAAAGACATCATCCCCGTCAAAGAAAAGAAGGAAGAAGACGACACGCAGAGTAAACAGTAGAAGAAGAAGCTTCAGGAAGAGAATTGTTAGATGGAAACTAGATTTATTTTCATAGATGGTATATCTACAGCATAAGGATTCCCAACGTTCAATCACGTCATCTTTAAATTTATTCAATGCAGACAATGTTGATGTGAGTGTATAACATGGATACCATGAACAAATTTATCCGCCACAACCCCTCTCCGATAATATCCACTGTTAAATTTATTCCAATGAAAACTGCTTTATGGACATGTCTTCAACATTTATAGATTTACGAATGAAAGTTCGGAAATCCGACAATACATTGCCAATTCTTGCCGATGGAATATCCTATGAAAATTGTATATTACAAAATTTATTTCGTCAAATCAGTGTCTACATAAACGTCACACTGGTGAGCACAAGCAACAATCTCTCACATTATAAAAGATATATGCATTTCATGTTGATGACACCCAAGTCATACAAGGAATTGAGAGGCACCTCTAATGGATATGAATATATTACTAATACTGATAGTACAGATGCACTTAAAAATGCTACAAATAGTGAATTACATCTAGTTGGGAAAATAAATCATGAAATATTTAATATACCCAAATAACTACCACCTAGTATTAAAGTAGCTATAAAATTTACGCTTGCTCCATCCAATTTCATTTTAGGAAAAGAACTTGTTGCCAATCCTGATGTGACTCTCTCCCTCACCTCGGCAATACTACATGTAAGAAAGCAGCAGGTAATGAGTTCTGTTGCTTCGGCAGTGGAAAAACTGAGAGCCAGTGGAAATAATATTAAACTACTTGTTCCTCATACAATCACCAATCAACGTCATATTGTCACAGGCTCACGCACCTTCACCGACTCATCCTTTATCAATGGCGAAATTCCCTCAAAATTAGCCTTGGCATTTGTAAAAAGCACTAGTGCAATAGGATCGTGGACTGGCTGTCCACATAAATTTGAAATGTTTGGGCTTTCATCTCTTGTCTGCAAAGTAAATGGAATCCCACTCTACAATCTATCTTTTGATAAATCCTATAGGACATTGTATGAGTTGACAATGCAAAACCTAGATCATGATTCATAACTATTTGAAAATGGTACAACCAAAGAAATGTTCGCTAAAACACATGGTATCATTGTATTGGATTTGTCTGGCACCCAGGATATGAGTATATTACGAACGGGGAGTGTGCGTTTAGAGTCTACATTTACCGACCCATTGGCTGAGAGTATTGTACTAATCTCGCTAAATCAATTTGAAACCTATTGGGAAATCACTCCCGAAGGCAGGGTTCTACTAGACCTTGCACCATGAGGACCAGTCAAATAATCAATGTATTTAATATGGACCCCTACAAGTCCAAATACAGATTCTATTGTCTGCCCTCGGACTTTCTTGAAAAAAATTCAAAGTGCCAACAATACCCTAATCATTGTTAATAATAGCCCGTCGACTGTTAATACCGGCCATTGGTCGCGCATCTTTCAAACAATGAAGATGATTGAATTTTTTGATCCTCTCGGCCTACCCTATACATTCTCCACTCCACACATCAGCAACTATATTGTGAGCAGTGGGAAAACTATTATTCAAAATCGGAAGAGAGTACAGGATCTGACGACTAAAAGTTGTGGTTTCCATGCGCTACTATATTTCGTGTTCAGATGTCGCGGCTATACTTACAAGCAGTTTCTCAACATTTATGTAGACAATCCACGTCTAGTATAATATAACTTCACTCTTGTCGTATCTCTTTGTATAGTCAATGACACTATTTGCATTCATATTGTGAAATTCACGTTTTCCAATTTATCTATCTGAAGCAATATCATATACAGTTTTTTCCAGTGGTGAATCAGATTCGGTAACTTCCCAAGAAAAATCAATAGGCTTATAGTCATAATAGGCAGTGTTGTTACAATGCAAATGTAGAAACTAAATTGTCTTGTTACCTCAACAATTTAATCGTAGACCTGATTCTGCTTCCTGAAATATTTTAAAACCACGACGATACCAATCTCGTAGAAATAAAGTAAAATCAAGCTTAGGGTTCTTTCCAATCATACCAGGATAAGTATTCTCCCACCGATCACATTTGTCATAGTGTCAATTGGAACATAGTTGTCCTCTAGGGTGAGAGTCACAAATCTCTTCAAGACATGAATTACAGCCTTTAATTTGTGCTGCATATCCACTATGTAATTTATGGGTAATGCATAATTTGTACTTTTTATTATGCTCATAGTAATTTTACAATGCTCACATGATGACCAGCTGCCAAAAGTATATATACATATCGGACTTATATGGAACATTTTCGGTTTCTGATGTTAACTTTCTAACAGCTAAAAAGAAACTGATCCACATTTGATAAATTCAGAAGGGGGAGTGGGAGAGGAGTAACTCTGTGACGTTACCTCTTTCGAAGGGGGAGCCATCTACATAGAATCTAAGGCAGTGTTTTCAATAGTATATCCACGATATTATTCTGCTTTGTTTCAATTAATATATCAATAAATTGAGTGTATGTATTTGAGTTAGATCGTAAATGCTTCATATAATAGTGAAATGGAAAAGAATTAGTTTTTCTTATATTGACAGGTATTCCCTGTGAGAATATCTTCCGTTGAAGTGATAACACGAGAAAATCGTCATCCAGAATCAAATGTTTTTCCATAATCACAAGATTCAATCTAATTCTCTCTTTCTCAAATTTATTCATTTTTCAATCCTATCACTCTCATTCCTGACTCTAGACTAACCATGATTCGACCTACTTCAAGAATATTCGATAGCCTAACAAAAAAAAAGAGACATTTTCGATTTCGAAACAATTTTGTTGTATAATTACAGCAATAGCATATATTAAACATGTACAATTAACGATATAACTCATTGTCCTCTATATGCTTCACTATTGAATTTAAAGCACTTTGAAGTCTATTCACATGTGCTATATCAACTTTTCCAGCGAAGCATAAATGATCCTCCATTTTAAATTTGCTCAAAGATAACACATATCTTGCATATACTTCATCCCATTCAAGACAAAGCCTTGATCATCTTGTGATTTCTACCGCTAGGTTTGGTGCTCTTGTATCATTGCTGCTGCTGTTATCAACTTCTAATAGTGTAAATATTCCACTCATTATTACAAATATATCTTAATAAACGAATAAGGTCAAACTGTTCTCACTCCTTGAATTCTATTCTCACACTAATAGCAACTATAGCAAAAATCCTTCCTTATATTCACTGCGATCTTGTCCCGTTCGTATTTATAACTCCCTCATTGGCCTAGAAAGAGACACGTGATCTTGTCCCGTTAGACACTCTTATCCAGCAATGATGTAAACGCCAGTCTGTATTCAAGAAACATCAAACAAGTTGACCAACAAACAGAACCATGAAACAACATCATATAACCATCAAACAGAAAAGAACTGTGAAAAAACATCAAACAAGTTGCCCACAAACAGAACTATGAAACAACATCATATAACCATCAAACAGAACAGAACCATGAAAAAATATCAAATCATATAACCAACAAACAGAACTATGAAATCACATCATATAACCATCAAACAGAACAGAACTATGAAAAAAACATCAAACAAGTTGAGCAACAAACAGAACTATGAATTAGTATCATATAACCATCAAACAGAACAGAACCATGAAAAAAAGACATCAAACAAGTTGACCAGCAAACAGAACTATGAAACGACATCATATAACCATCAAACAGAACAGAACTATGAAAAAACAAATATCAAACACGTTGACCAACAAACAGAACCATGAAACAACATCATACCATAACCATGAATAAATTATGTAAGCGTCAAATGTCAATGTAGGTTCCTACTCATAACGATTTACATCCTGGATAAGATTTATAGTTTTATCGTAAGTATTCAAAAGCAGTTTGAGAAAAGAAGTCAAAGTAGATATTAATATGACTGGGCAATCGGAAACATAAGAATGAATTAAGCTATGAAACATGATTCTTAGAATTGGCCCTGGAAATATATGTTTCAGCTTTCTTAGAATATCGAGGTTTCTGCATACCTTCATTTTAATCACTTTTCAATCCCATCTGAAACGACTTAGACCTTTGCAGAATACTGCCATTAGGATTTTAGTAAAAATATGGACCGAGAGATTCAGTGAGAAATGTGTATTTGAAACTGAATATTCTTCCTCTAGCAGGTATATTCCTTTTTTATCGATCTATGCTAAAGTTTGATATTATTAATAACCTTACCTTAGAATGTTTTAATGGCATGTTTATAACTGGTGTGGATCTTCACAATTATAATACAAGAAATGCAGATGCATTTTGGCAGCCACAGTGTGAAACAACCCGGTCGCCGTTCTCTGCTCGGCATGTTTTGCTGAGCTCCTGGAGTCATTTACCAATTGGGGTTGTGCGTGAGCATGGCCGAAGTAGTTTCGGGGAAAATTGAGGGATTTTTGTAATGATATTTATCAGTTTGTTTGATTTTTTTTTTTTTTTTTTAGTAGTGCCATATTCTGTTAGCCCGTCGGCGGAGATATTGTTTGGTTTTTGTTTATTTATATTGAGTTATGGGTTGGAAGTTGGAGTTGGCTCAACGAACCGAAAGGTTCCTTGGCGTTTGTTTTTTGTAAATTATGTGTAAATAAAATTATACTCCTGGAAAAAAAGATCAAATCAATATGGTGTTTTAAATATAAATTTTCAACTACGAGGATACCTAGGAAACGGACATGGCCATCCATTTGTCTAGTAATAAAGCCTTTGGATATATGAATTTCAGATAATTGAGGACAAGCCTGAGATATACGAGAAAAAAAAACTAAAAAACTAGTTTCAAAACATTTAAGGCAAGAGAGTTAGTATCAAACCAAATTGAAACTCTCTGGAAGAGGTCTACTAACTTTGTACGAACCTCATCCTCTGTTCTCCCAGAAGTAATAAGGGTGGTATCATCGGCAAAAGTAACAAGAGAATCCGAGGTATGCAAACGATGGTTATGGGTATGGGAGAATGTTGGACGACATAGACGACAGCAATAAAGAGGATTTTTATTTCTAACTACAAAAATTAGGTCATTTCTATAAATTAAAAACAGTACCGGCCCTAAAACTGACCCTCGAGGGGTAAACACTTGATGGTGATTGAAAAGCGGATTAACAGAAATTATTCTACCAGACATGAAAGACTTGAACCAATAAAACGCACTACCCCTTACGCCAAAATGAGAAAGTTTAACTAGAAGAACACTGTTGGTTAAAGAATCAAAAGGTTTCCGAACATCCATAAACAAAGCAGCAGGAATCAAAAGGGAGTCTAGGGCAGAGTGAAGATAATTCATTAAAACTGCACAAGCATGCTCAGGTGAATGATTTGCTCCAAAACCAAATTGAAAATCGTGAAAAAAAATCTTTAGAAGTAAGAAAATTATTAAGAGGAGAAAGCATCGCCTTCTCAAATATTTTGCTAAACACAGACAACAAATAAACTGGCCGATAGTTGGCTGGATCATTTCGTGCCCCCCCCCGTCTATAATATGATGGCTCGAGCACGCTTGAAAATCGGGGAAATACCATGCTTAAAGGAGAGGTTAATAAACTTCGTTAAGGGAAAAATAATGGAAGGAAGTATGAATTTAACTATTTAGTAGGAATATTAGCCGCGTTTTCAGGCTCAGCGGGTTCGAACACGGGTTGTTCTCGTCTAGTTTCAAATTTCTAAATTTTCGTCTAGTTTGAGCGGGTTCGAAGTTTGAACCCCGTGTTTTCCTCGAGAACCCGCTTTGTGAAAACGATTGATGCACTAGACGAGAACAACCCGTGTTGGAAGACGGGTTGTTCACGGCTCAGCGGGTTCGAACACGGGTTGTTCTCGTCTAGTGCAACAAGCGTTGTGCACCAGTGCATCTAGCGCATCAAACACGGGGTTGAAACTTCGAACCTGCTGAAACAAGACGAAAAACTAGAAACTTGAAACTAGACGAGAACAACCCGTATTCGAACCCGCTGAGCCTGAAAACGTGGCTATTATTAGGGCCCAATAACGAAGAATTTTTCAATCTCATAACAATTTTAGTAATTTCTTTCTCCGTCGCCGGTTCCGAAAACATTGACTTCATACAAGGTGGCCCAAGATAAGACCTGAAGTCGGATCTTGAAGGACAAGAACAAACAGCCGAAACGGTCCTTTTACCAATATTCGCGAAATATGAAGTAATTGCATCTTGAACATTCATTGTGCTTACATGTTTCAGCGAGGAGTGGCTTAACAATTAGTTTCAAATAGTACTGTTTAACTTAGTTTCATACCTCCTCTAGTTGACCTGAAATGGAAAATTTGATACCATTCGCAAAAAAATCTGTTGTAAAAAAATCTGTGTGTATGTGTTTCTACGACCACGCCTTCAATAATACCTTATATGCCCCCAGGGCATAACTTAAAACCCTTGCCCTGAGGGTTGAGGCAGAGTATCCTCTTCAAAAACATAATTTCTATCTGGAAATCAAATACGCTCAACAAAATGGCTATCTCAAAATTTTGATTGGATATGTTTGGGGGAATGATGGGTGGGGGGCTAGTTGCCCTCCAATCAGTGTCGACTACTAAAAAGGGCACTAGCCCTTTGAATTTCCAATCCAATGAGCCTTTTTGAATTTTCTACGACTACGACTTCTATATAAACTTTATATGCCCCAGGGCATAACTTAAAACTCTTGCCATGAGGGTTATGGGGGAATGTCCTTCTCAAAAATATATTTTCTATCTGGAAATCAACTAGCCTACGCTAAACAAAATGGCTATCTCAAAATTTTGATTGGATGTGTTTGGGTGAATGATGGACGTGGGGGGGGGGGGGTTAGTTGCCCTCCAATCAGTTTCGACTATTAAGAAGGGTACTAGCCCTTTGAATTTCCAATCGAATGAGCCTGTTTTGAAGTTTCTACGACAACGCCTTCTCATAAAAACTTTATATGCCCCCAGGGTATATTTTAAAACCCTTGCCCTGAAGGGTGTTGGGGAGTGTCCTCCTCAAAAACATATTTTCTATCTGGAAATCAACTACGCTGAACAAAATGGCTATCTCGAAATTTTGATTGGATGTGTTTGGGGGAATGATGGGCGTGGCGGAGGGGCTATTTCAACTCCAATCACTTTCGACTATTAAGAAGGGAACTAGCTCTTTGAATTTCCAATCGAATGAGCCTGTTTTGAAGTTTCTACGACAACGCCTTCTTATAAAAACTTTATATGCCCCAGGGCATAACTTACAACCCTTGCCCTGAGGGTTGTCGGGTAGTGTTCTCATAAACAAAATATTTTCTATCCGGAGATCAACTAGCCTACGCTGACCAAATGGCTACCTCAAAGTTTAGATTGAAGATGTTAGTGGGAATGATGGGTATGGGGGGCTAATTGCCCACCAATCACTTTCATCTATTGAAAAAGGCAATAGCCCTTATAATACCAAATTGAATGAGCCTGTTTTGAAGTTTCTACAACAACGCCTACTATAAAAACCTTATATCCCCCCAGGCCATAACTTAAAACCTTTGCCCTGAGGGTTGTGAGGGAGTGTCCTCCTCAAAAAAATATTTTATATCTGGAAAACAGCTACGCTGAACAAAATGGCTATCTCGAAATTTAGATCGCTTGTGTTTGGGGGAATGATGGGCGTGGGGGAGGGGGGGGGGCTATTTGCCCTCCAGTCACTTTCAACTATTAAAAAAAGCACTAGCCATTATGATACCAAATCAAATGAGCCTGCTTTGAAGTTTCTACAACAACGTCTTCTATAAAAACCTTATATGCCCCTAGGGCATAACTTAAAACCTTTGTCCTGAGGGTTGTGGGGGAGTGTCCTCCTCAAAAACATATTTTCTATCTGAAAATCAACTACGCTGAACAAAATGTCTATCTCAAAATTTTGATCGGATGTGTTTGCGGGAATGATGGGCGTTGGGGAGGGGAGGGGCTATTTGCCCTCTAATCACTTTCGACTATTAAAAAGGGCCCTAACCCTTTGAATTTCAAATCGAATGAGCCTGTTTTGAAGTTTCTACGAGAACACCTTCTATAAAAACTTTATATGGCCCCAGGGCATAACTTAAAACCCTTGCCCTGAGGGTTGTGGGGGAGTGTCCTCCTCAAAAACACATTTTCTATTTGGAAATCAACTACGCTGAACAAAATGGCTATCTCACAATTTTGATTGGATGTGTTTGGGTTAATGATGGGCGGGGGGGGTCTAGTTGCCCTCCAATCCCTTTTAACTATTAAAAAGGGCACTGACCCTTTGAATTTCCAATCAAATGAGCCTGTTTTGAAGTTTCTACGACAACGATTTCTATAAAAACCTTATATGGCCCCAGGGCATAACTTAAAACCCTTGCCCCAAATGTTGTGGGGGAGTGTCCTCCTCAAAAAATTATTTTCTAACTGGAAATCAGCTACGCTGACAAAATGCCTGTCTCAAGATTTTGATTGGATGTGTTTGGGGGAATGATGGGCGTGGGGGGGGGGGGGGGCTAGGTGCCCTCCATTCACTTTCGACTATTAAAAAGGGCACTAGCCCTTTGAATTTCCAATCGAATGAGCCTGTTTTGAAGTTTCTACGATAACACCTTCTATAAAAGCCTTATATATCCCCAGGACATAACTTAAAACCCTTGCCCTGAGGGTTGTTGGGGAATGTCCTCCTCAAAAACCTATTTTTTATCTGGAAATCAAATACGTTGAACAAAATGACTATCTCACAATTTTAATTGGATGTGTTTGGGGGAAAGATGGGCGTGGCGGGGGGGCTAGTTGCCCTCTTATCACTTTCGACTATTAAAAAGGTCACTAGCCCTTTGAATTTCCAATCGAAAGAGGCTTTTTTGAAGTTTCTACGACAACGCCTTCTATAAAAACCTTATATGCCACCAGGGCATAACTTTAAACCCTTGCTCTGAGGGTTGTGGGGGAGTCTCCTCCTCAAACCACATTTTCTATTTGGAAATCAACTACGCTGAACAAAATGACTATCTCAAAATTTTGATTGGATGTGTTTGGGGAAACGATGGGCGTGGGGGGGCTAGTTGCCCTCCAATCACTTTCGACTATTAAAAAGGGCACTAGCCCTTTTAAATTCAAATCGAATGAGCCTGTTTTGAAGTTTCTACGACGACGCCTTCAATAAAAACCTTATATGCCCCCAGGGCATAACTTAAAACCCGTGCTCTGAGGGTTGTGGGGGAGTGTCCTCCTCAAAAACCTTTTTTCTATCTGGAAATCAACTACGTTGAACAAAATGACTATCTCACAATTTTAATTGGATGTGTTTGGGGGAAAGATGGGCGTGGGGGGGGGGGGGGGTTAGTTGCCCTCTTATCACTTTCGACTATTAAAAAGGGCACTAACCCTTTGAATTTCCAATCGAAGGAGGCTTTTTGAAGTTTCTACGACAACACCTTCTATAAAAACCTTATATGCCCCAAGGGCATAAATTAAAACCCTTGCCCTGAGGGTTGTGGGGGAGTCTCCTCCTCAAACCACATTTTATATCTGATAACCATCGATACTGAACAAAATGACTATCTCCACATTTTGTTTGGATGTGTTTGGGGGAATGATGGGCGTGGGGGGGCTAGTTGCCCTCCAATCACTTTCGACTATTAAAAAGGGCACTAGCCCTTTTAAATTCAAATCGAATGAGCCTGTTTTGAAGTTTCTACGACGACGCCTTCAATAAAAACCTTATTTGCCCCCAGGGCATAACTTAAAAGCTTTGCCCTGAGGGTTGTGGGGGAGTTTCCTCCTCAAAATCATATTTTCTATCTAGAAAACAACTACGCTGAACAAAATGGCTATCTCATAATTTTGATTGGATATGTGTGGGGGAATGAGGGGCGGGTGGGGGGGCTATTTGCCCTCCATTCACTTTCGACTATTAAAAAAGGCACTAGCCCTTTGAATTTCCAATCGAATGAGCTTGTTTTGAAGTTTCTACGACAACCCCTTCTATAAAAACCTTATATGCCCCCAGGGCATAACTTAAAACCTATGCCCTGAGGGTTGTGGGGGAGCGTCCTCCTCAAAAACATATTTTCTATCTGGAAATTAACTGCGCTGAACAAAATGGCTATCTCAAAATTTCGATTGGATGCGTTATGGGGAAGAATTGGCGTGAGGGGGGCCTAGTTGCCCTTCAATCACTTTCGACTATTAAAAAGGGCACTAGAACTCTCAATTTCCAATCGAACGAACCCCTTTTGAAGTCTCTACGACGACCCCTTCTATATGAAGTACCCTGCTTTAAAGAAAAAAATATTAATAAACTGTACATTGTGTCAACATTGATCTTATATGCCCTCAGGGCATAACTTAAAACCCTTTTCCTGAGGGTTGTGGGGGAGTGTCCTCCTAAAAAAGATATTTTCTGTCTGGAAATCAACTACGTTGAACAAAATGGCTATCTCAAAATTTTTATTGGATGTGTTTGGGGGGGGGCTAGTTGTCCTCCAATCACTTTCGACTATTAAAAAGGGCACTAGCCACTCCAATTTCCAATCGAATGAGCCCTTTTCGAAGTTTCTACGACAACTCCTTTGATACGAAGTGCTCGGGTATAGAAAAAAAAAACACATTGTGCCCACATCGTTCTTTAATTAGGCAGCGCTATCGCGCTGCCTATGATACAAGTCGGGTAGTATAATGTCTTCTTTATGGCATTTTTGGTGCATCATATAAGGAGAAAACGAAAATAGTCATCAGTATGACTTTATTTATATTGGTTTAAATATAATAAAATAAGACATCTAAAAGTCACATGTATGACTTTATGTAGCCTGCACTATAATAGTATGATGTATAAAAAGCCATCGGTTTAGCTTTTTGTCGTTTTCAAAATAGTTTGTGGTATTGAACTGTGAGGAAGGAGCATTCTGGCTCAATAGTAACCAAAACTCTAAGAAGTGGTCAATACATCAAAGAAATTGGCTTATTACTCTGATTATAAATATATAAGAATAATCAAGTTTAGTGCTACCGATCTAAAGCTATGAGCCTGAGAAAATTTGCCTGATTTTCAAGAAACGGGGCAAAATACCCCCTAAAAGTGAAGAATTCCTAATGAAAATCCCACCATCAGATTCAGGGTATCGGTATAAGCCTATTGTAGATATTTCAACATCGTATATAAAAAACATGCAATTTTTTTTTTTTTTTGCCAGAAGAAAGATCACAAAGGCCTACTTATTTTAATTTTTTTTTGTCATGGGTGGCCGTATCAAACCAATGATCCTAGAAGATCAGGACATGAGTGCCCTCTTTTAGGGACCAAAACATTGGAGTGCAGCTAGCCCCCCATACATGCCCCTTTTTTCTTCAAAGTCGTCCGATCAAAATTTTGAGATAGCCATTTTGTTCAATATAGTTGATAAGCTTAATGACTATACATTAGAAGATAATATGAACCCTCGCAGTCCCCAGGGAAAGGCCTGTAAGTTAAAAATTTATTCATCACATATAATATTTTTCAGCAACGATGGAATTGTTCGAAGGGAATCTTAATGGGGAGGAGGTTTTTTTTACGTGAGAGAAACTTTCCACAGAGGATTTTTTTTGTGCAGAAGGAGCCTGGTTTACCGGCATTGTCTGAAAAATGATAAGAAATCAAATAAAAAAATATATAAGTTTTTTCAACTGAAACTAAGGAGCAACATTAAAACTTAAAACGAACAGCCATTATTTCCTTTATGAATGGGTTGTCCCCCCTCCTTAATTCCTTGTTGATTGTGCTAAACTTTGACTGTTTGTCCCAATTCTTAATAACAACTCCTGAAACACAAGCACCATTTAACTACAATAGAAAGCTTTATTAAAAGTGCTAAAAAAAAAAACTATAGCATGAAGAGCAAGATTTTGATGAGGAGTGCAACCCCTTTATACATGGGAGGCTTTAGATAGATTTTGATAGAGGAGGAGACTGCGTAGCTGTGTTTGCTTTTTGTGGCTTGATGCTGAAGTGAGTTTTAAGTAGCAGTAGTAGTATCACAAATTATTTCACGAATAGCCGAGAAGAAGAGAATAACTTATTCAATCCATTGACTCACTCGTACTCATGTATCCATAAGTTGAAATAGCCTCCTCTTAAACCATTTTTAGCGAGGATAGACTCTTAAATACTCTTTGGACCCTTAAGGGCTTTGCAGGATAAAATTTCCTTTATTTCTTTTTTTGGAGCTTTCAAGTTTTGAAAGATTTGTCGTAAGTAAAGAATTTTCTCCAAAGTAAGGGATTTGCGTGTTTATATGAGTTTCGTCCCCTCACGCAGTCATTTTGTACGGGTTTTTTTCTATGGAATTATTTCATTTTCATCATATTTGATGTTGAATTGCCCGTTTTGAAAGAGCGGAACAATATTAAAAATTGTAAATAACAATTTTACAATATTTAAACTTTAGTTTTTTGGGGTTGAAGGGGCAAAAAAAGGTACCTTGGTTAGGTTAGGTTACGTATTTAATATATGCTATGCTTTGCCCTCACCTCCCTAGTGTGCAAATTCTAAAAACAAAATGATAACAAAACTTCCGCTATCTTAAATCCAATGCAATCATTGGCAAAATCACAATCTAATTTCACTTTTTTTCTTACTTAAATTTATGTTATATCGTTAAATAAACTGAATTCGGACGCACTTTTTCATTTTAATTATTTCTTTCTCACTAATTTTTATTGTAAATGTGCTTTCATACTGATACTCTAAATGCTCGTTAATATTCAGGTTGTGAAAAACAGATTAGATGATATAGCTGTTTTATTGAAGTCATTTTTTGTCCGCTATTCCGTAATTTTTCAATTATTCGTAGGCTCGTTAGATGATGAAACAGCCAAGCAGGTCAAAATTCTTGGGCAGGTCCAAATCCAATTTTTATGTAGCACAAGTTGAGGATCGACCGCAATTCAAAGAAGAAAAGAGTAAAAAAAAAAACAACCAACATTACCATTTGGATTTGTCATATTTCTTCTTTAAACCCTTGGCGGTATCAAATGTTTGTTGTATTAATTCAAAAATTGAATTTGGACGCACTTCCTTCTTTTAGGTTTTTCCTGGTTACGAAGTTTTGAGTGTAATAAGTCATAATTTCCTTAAGTTTTGTCTCCTATATACCTCAGCAGAAGGATATCCTAAAGTTTTTGCCAAATAAATTATATGAAAGAGTTAGTGTCTGATCGACTATTAGTTGTATTTATCGTAGGGTCATCAATAGCTGCGATCTATGTTCGTGGCATTCTCTTCAGTATTTTCGGAGAAAAGATAAGTTTCAAGTACCCGAACGCACTTAAATAATCCAGATAGTCCATTTTGTGGAAAAACTGGATGAAAAAGTCTCAATGTAGACGAGTATTGCTGTCCCTTTTTCCGTTTTCTCAAAAGAAAAAAAAAACTGGCGGCTTTTTCACTTTTTTTTCGTTCCTTTTTTACGCTATGAGCAAAGACTACTCAGAAAAAAAGAGAAGAAATTACTCTGTGGGACGAATTCCCATTTTATACAGTAAGCACCATTTGCGTTTAAGCGGGTTTTTAGCAGGAAGGGGGGCTGGAAAGTTGACTAGAGTGGAAGTGCTGCGCAAAGAGGAGAATCATCACAACTTTTTTTATAGTTGATAGACGGCATTAGAGGAGAGTTTTCATGTTGGAGAATTTAAAGATGCGGAAAACCGCACGGAGGTGATCCCAAGCGGATTGGCCAATATTTTCAATTTGAAAAGCTTGTTGATACCAGCGCGAGCGGCAAATTTTTGCAACATGACTTTTTTTTATACGAAAGTGACACTATTTTGCCCAGGGTTGCCACCGTCAGTAAGATTTTACTAGATCTAGTAAAAAAAAATCTAGCAAATTTAGAGGATCTAGTAAATTTCCCGAAGTCTAGTAAAAAGTCATAATTTATAGTAAACAAAACTGTTATTATTTTCCATTAATTCAGGGGAAAAAATTAGAGTCCATTCATAACAAAATCTGATTTCCATTACGTTAGATATTATGGCTATTATTGCTCTCATTTTTGCGATTTCGCGTCAACCCAAACGCTTAAAAATCTTAAAGTATAAATGAAACTTAAAACGAACAAAAATTAAATAAACAATCAATGCAAACAAACATACAATAGATATTAATGTAAATTAATAAATAAATCTTAAAACGAGTGAAACTTAAACTTAAAATAGAGATTAAGCTAGAGACGAACAAAAATCGCTACAAACAAGAATTTGGGTATGACCTCCTTCCCTCACTGTAAAAGTCTAAAACCTACTGTGTCATTGGCGCTTTACTGAAAACCAATTTTATGACAAATATTTTCTTTTGTTTTTAATGTTGAAAATAAACATTAAAATTATAGTAACATTTCTGTTACTTCTTCTTCTTCTGGGCACACTGTCTATACTGCAGTCGGTGGGCGGTTGTTATTTCGACCTATGCTTGCCAAAACGCACTTGTAGTACTCCATATTAAGAAGAGACATAAACCTGTAGACTGATTGCGCGTCTTCGTTTTTTTTTTTTTAAATTGGAATAAAAGGATTGAAATCCAAAAGCTTTGGAACCACAAGAATCTCAACCACTTCTGTGCAAGAAATGTCTTAAGTTTGCCTTAAGTTTATCCTCCGTAGCATTGTTTATTTCAGAGACTAATTCATCAGAAAACGACAGTTTGTAATCAACTCTTTTCAAGCGGTCCTGCGCAAATAGAAGCTGTTTAACTTTGGAAAATGGAACATCAGCTTACTTATAGATCTTGGGAGTCCTGCTGAAAATTCAGAAGTTTATTCATTTGGATAATATGTACGGGTGCTTTCTGCTAACTTTTTAGAGCTGTTTCACCAAGCCCAGTGATGAATGTACTTCGGAAAGCTTCAGATTTCTTTCAATACAACTATACTATATACTATACTATACTATACTATACTATATATACTATACTACAACTATATATACTTCTTGTGTTCTTGAGTGACTATGGTTCTGTGGTTCTGTGGCACACATGAATCAAACCAAGTGATAATTTCAAAAACGTCAGAATTGGTAGACAGAATTCTTTCAACCATTAGGAAGACACCACTTGCTATTCACTCCAAGACCTGCAACTGTTTCTGGCCACACTACGCAGTACACTACTTCTATTTGTTCCCTGGAATTCCAATGATATGAGAATACACCCGTTAAGCTATAAGTTGTAATTTTCCTTTTGTAATAAAATGATGAAGCATTGCCGCTAGGCATAGAACTTGACTAGAGATCGAAGCATAGAACTGGTGGGGAAATATTAGCCCTATCCTTTTTACCCTGCTCTCTAGTCTCAGCCTTACTAACGCCATGTCGTTCAATACTTGTCTTTTTGTATTCTGGCAGCTCAATACTAGGCTTTTCGGTAACTCGTTTCTCCTCGCACGTGTCACTTAAGTCCTTCAAGGGCTCATAGAAGCCCAGACTATAATTTTGGTTGAAAATATTCCTATAAAATCTTAAAAGTTCTCGAATCCTTCGTTCATCACCACAGACTTCTAGATAAAGTTCATAGGTTTTGAAACATTCAGAGTGGTATATAACACTATTTCTTCGAGTTCAGCCTACAGTAGTGAGACTCCATTTTGGAAATGATTCAGTATGTCTTTTCACTGCGTCAGTTTTATCTACCTTTGGGGAATCTTAGCTTTACTCTTCTCGTAATGCCCTTTCCTGTTAAATAACATCTCCTAGAAACTTTCTTCAAGATTCAACAGTTGTGTTCAGTCTCTTTCGACCAAACTTCATAGTTTTTAGGTAGTACATTTCCTTCAGTTGAATATTGCTTTTCTAAAACATATTTTAGAAAAAACTTTCAACCGTTGTGTTCAGTTTCTTTCGACCAAACTCCATAGTTTTTAGGTAGTAAATTTTCTTCAGTTGTATATTGATTTTCTAAGACTTATTTTAGAAAAAAGTTTCAACCGTTGTGTTCAGTTTCTTTCGACCAAACTCCATAGTTTTTAGGTAGTACATTTTCTTCAGTAGTATATTGATTTTCTAAGACTTATTTTAGAAAAAAGTTTCAACCGTTGTGTTCAGTCTCTTTCGACCAAACTTCATAGTTTTTAGGTAGTACATTTTCTTCAGTTGTATATTGATTTTCTAAAACTTATTTTAGAAAAAAGTTTCAACCGTTGTGTTCAGTTTCTTTAGACCAAACTTCATAGTTTTTAGGTAGTACATTTCCTTCAGTTGTATATTGCTTTTCTAAAACATATTTTAGAAAAAACTTTCAACTGTTATGTTCAGTTTCTTTCGACCAAACTCCATAGTTTTGAGGTAGTACATTTTCTTCAGTTGTATATTGATTTTCTAAGACTTATTTTAGAAAAACGTTTCAACCGTGGTGTTCAGTTTCTTTCGACCAAACTCCATAGTTTTTAGGTAGTACATTTTCTTCAGTTGTTAATTGATTTTCTAAGATTTATTTTAGAAAAAAGTTTCAACCGTTGTGTTCAGTCTCTTTCGACCAAACTTCATAGTTTTTAGGTAGTACATTTTCTTCAGTTGTATATTGATTTTCTAAGACTTATTTTAGAAAAAACTTTCAACCGTTGTGTTCAGTTTCTTTCGACCAAACTCCATAGTTTTTAGGTAGTACATTTTCTTCAGTAGTATATTGATTTTCTAAGACTTATTTTAGAAAAAAGTTTCAACCGTTGTGTTCAGTCTCTTTCGACCAAACTTCATAGTTTTTAGGTAGTACATTTTCTTCAGTTGTATATTGATTTTCTAAAACTTATTTTAGAAAAAAGTTTCAACCGTTGTGTTCAGTTTCTTTCGACCAAACTTCATAGTTTTTAGATAGTACATTTCTTTCAGTTGTATATTGCTTTTCTAAAACATATTTTAGAAAAAACTTTCAACCGTTGTGTTCAGTTTCTTTCGACCAAACTCCATAGTTTTTAGGTAGTACATTTTCTTCAGTTGTATATTGATTTTCTAAGACTTATTTTAGAAAAAAGTTTCAACGGTTGCGTTCAGTTTCTTTCAACCAATCTTCGTAGTTTTTAGGTAGTACGTTTTCTTCAGTTGTAGGCCTATATTGATTTTCTAAAACTTCTTGAGTTTCAAACTTATTGAACTGTGCTATATTCACATTCAAATTCTAACAGTTCCTTCTTCTTCTCGGATGTCTGCGATAAAGGCTATACAGTTATGACAAAATATCTCAGGTTAATTCCCCGGTCAGTTAGAACAATTTTCGCTTTCACAAAAGGAGGGAATATGCACTTACGATGAAGTTGATTTGTTGATTTGCTCAGCTGAGAGGTATCATACAACAAAGCGAATTACGCCACCAGAAAACTCTTAAAAAACGAAAATAGGGTTCTTATCTCAATTTTGACAAGGGGTGTCAGTTACGACATTCTTGCTTTCATAAGGCGAAATAAGTCTATTATTTATTCTAATTCTAAATATGTAAAAATATATTAACTTTAAATTTATCTATCTCTACTTTATGTGTTAGATAAATAAAAATCATGATCTAAAGCTGCTTATCAAATTCAGAATTTACATAATTTTTTAAATGGGAATTAAACTCTCCCTAGAAGGGCAGAGATCTTGAGAAAAGGATTGTTGAATTAACGTCAATTTGAATGAGCATTTCAAGAGTAGTGTCCATTTTAAGTTTAAAAAAAAAACGATAAAAAAATACGGTCAAGGCACAGGAAATTGCCCTATTCATATATTTTGGCCAGTAAAATATTGATTTTGGCCTAAACAAGGCGGAATTTTTCATTGAAAAAGAAATCTTAGAAATGCCGAAAGGATAGTTTTACAAGCTTCCGGTTTCAGACACAATCATGACGTCCTATGTCTAAGCAACAAACATAATTTTAGCTCCAACGTTACATACTAACGTTATAAGAGGAGATTCATCAAGAGGAGCTCACCAAACACAGATATCAAACACAAACTCACCAAACACAGATATCACCAAACATCAAGAGGAGCTCACCAAACATAGGTTCGGCCAAGAGCCAAACCTTTGTGAGTTGACGAAGCTGAGACTCTTTTAAAACTTATTTTATGATTGTAGTTTTAAAATTTACTCTCTCAATGAGATTTGAGTAGCTTTTTTTCTTTCTTTTTGTTTTATATGGTATATAACCGGCTGACTGACCATATTTCAAACAATAGCCTATACGAAAAATGTGGTTCGATACTGCTCTCTAGGGCTATAATGAAAGAAAGGTTGAGGTGGCTAGGGCACGTTGTGTGGATGAAGGATGACAGATTGCCGAAGATTGTTTTTTTCGGCCAACCGTCTAGGGCTAAACGAAAACCAGGTCGTCCCCGTCTGGGGTGAGAGGAAGTCATAAAGAAAGATTTAAAGGAAATAGGAACTTCGTAGGCGGGTGTAAAAAGGGAGGCTTTGAATAGATTGGGGTGGAGGAGGAGCGTGTGTAGCTGTGTTGGCCTAAGGCGGCATGGTGCTGCGGTGAGTTGTTAGTAGTAGTAGTAGTATATGGTATTTCGCTGATGATGGATGTTGCATATATAGTGAAAATATCCGCTTATCTTTTATTCACTGTCTCCACAAATTTCCTCGTTATCTTCTCTTGTTTTTTATAATGGAAAGAAAGTGCGGTGTTTGTCATTGGTCTCAATAAGTTTTCAAGCTAAACATTAGCGGATAGAGTGGAGGTAGTGCCTCCTAATAAATGGAAAACTTCAGACCAGTCCATCTAAAGTTTTAATGTCGGGTTTTACTTTCATTTAAAAAAAGCTGATTTTTTAATATACGTCCTAGTATATTACCATATTCCGTATCATCCTACATATGATGGGAGCTACCGTCCCCTAAACCCTCCGTTGTTTACGGTAAAGTTTTAACTTTTGCATGTAAATATGTCAAAATGAAGAATATTCCTTCCAAGGTTTTTCTCCTAGGGGTTTCTACCCCTAAAAGGGTTTTATTTTGAACTTTTGCATAAAAATGCTTTGAAAATAAAACTCACTCCTAAAAATTATTTTTTGGACCATAGCATCTAAATTTGTCTAGGAGGGGGATATTCTCAGGGAAAATAATGCTGATGGTGTAGTTTTCTTTCCAAACCTCTTGTAGAGATAATCCTATAAATCACGCTAAGAAAACTTAAGGAAAAAGAGGAAAGATATCGCCCTCTCACACCCACTTTTAACGCTTCGTCACAAATATTTTTCCCTATTAAGGGAGTATTTTTCCAAATATTAGGGAGTGAAGCCCACTCCATAGCGATGTGAAAACCTTACTACAAATAGTTATTAATTCGCCCTAATAATGCACTTTTTTGAGATTTCTTTTCCCTCTGCCAGTTCCATCCTTAAAGAGATCCAGCAAAAGTAATTGACATCCTGATAGTGCGTGATCTTTTTTTGCTAATGTAAAATGGCATTATTACTTTGAATTGCCATAGGGATGAGCTATTCCTCAATGGCTGGCTCGAAGTAGTCACCAATGAGAAAATAAATAGCAACAAATAAACACACATTCTGTCCAATTTTTCATGTTTTAGCATAATGGGATTCAAACTTCCAGTATAGAGTTCCTGGAAATGCTGAATCTGATCGTCCAATTTTCATCAAGATCCTCATATGGATGCAAGGGCGTCGGTTGGGGGGGGGGGGGAGGGGGAAGTTGCCCCCTAATATTGTGGAAAAAAATTATTATATATCCTGTGTCCCTTGAATTTCCAGATATGGACCTCTCTTGCCCCCCTCCCCATTAAAAATGTTGAAGATTCGCCTTTGTATGGGTGTTTCCCACCGATTTCTTGAAATATACTAATTTATATGCTAATAACGTTTGATGGATAATTTTAAAATTAATATATTATATATTTTTCTATGAACATGAAAACTGCATATTGAAAACTATTTACTCTTTTATTTGTATCTATTTCTGGCAAAATTCCTTTTATTAGAATTTCAGTTACTGATAACCACTGTCCTTCTTTACTTATCCCTCTTTACTTATAGTTGTTTTTTTACCCTAACTGTTGTATTCCCGACGCTGCGAGCAAGTTTGTGAAATATATATTTCTTCTATTGGTTACAATGAAACACTAAGGGCAAATGCAGTATTAACGAAGAACAAGACACTAAATATTCGGCTTGATGTTTGCACCTTAGTTAAGTACTATTTCACCATTATACGTACTCTTGTCTTAATCGTACTGCGTTAACTCATTTTGATGGGGGGGGGATATTTGGGGAACTTCACGAACTTCATTTTTTTAAAACAGAACAGCTTACCCTACTCATTCTGCATTGTTCTTACTCTTTATAATTTTACTCCTATCTTACTCCTCAATTGTGTCATTACCACATGGGTTGTCTAGGGGTTATTCAGGATTACTTTATATTCCATTAAAGACCTATCTAGGGGGTGGGTGGGGAGATTGGGGCGTTTCTACCTCCTCCCCCTTCCCCTTGATTTTTTTTTCCAACTCGTTAAAACGTAATAAAAACGCTAAAAACATATTTTCGATGGGTCTACAAAATTGTACCCCCCCCCGAGCAAAAATCCCGGATACGACCTTGGTTCCGTTTATAACTAATATCAAATTTGAACTCGAATAGGTTGGTATAAGAATTAAATCTAAGAGACAAAAGATACTTATTTATTTTTTTCAACTGAAGTGTAAATCCATTTACTCTAGAATATCACAATAAAGATGTCCACTTAATATTGTCTAACTTCATTTTTAGTTGCAAAATGCGTTAGAAATTATTTTAATGTTATTTCAATAATTTTCTGCTTTACACAATTTGTTTTGAGAGCTTGACAATAAAATTCTAATACATCTCTTTAATTTTATCCTTACTCCCTGATTCCTTAAAACATCCTGCTCATTTATTCTTTTTTCATTACCCCCAATAACAACTCCAGTCCAAACTCTATATAATCACAGATGCGAAGCTTTTGAAAATAAACTATTGTACGTACATATTGAGATACTTGAAGAGAAGAGTCCTAGGGACTAAGATTCCCTGAAATCTCGAATTTTCCTGAATTTTTAGGAATATTTTAATCGAATCATCAATTAAAATTTTTCCTCGCCCCCACCCCCCTAAAAAAAAAAAACTTGCGTGCGTGCCCATATCCATACATTCAAATTAATTCACCTGCTTAGTTGTTCTTAACTAAAACATTGTACATTATCAAAACACAGACACCAAGGAAAATTTTCAGAATGCACCTGAAAAATCAAAATAAAATGTACCTTTTTAAAAGCTTAAATTGATATACCATATAGCAGGTATTGTGTTCGGCTCGGGTTTTGATCTAATTTTTTTTTTGGGGGGGGGGGCATTTTACTGTATACAATCCAATGCAAAAAGTACATCTGGTCATTTAAAAAGACGGACTCGAATTTGCGTAACTTCATAAAGTTTAGAGCAACCAGTTCCTGCCTTACGCAACATCCAACGTCATAAATTAGCATTACAAACAACATGTTACATAACAAAACATTCAAATACCAGTCAAACGAATCCAACAACCCTAATTAATCTGCTGAAAGAGGTCTGCGTATTTAATGTTTTTTTCTTCTTTTCTCTTCTTCTTTATCTACCTCCTTTTAGTTGATTGTTTCACCTCTTGTTTTTTCTATTCCTTTGTGATATTACCTTTTTTCATACTTCTCATTGTTTGTGCTCTATTTGCAGAGCACATAATGACATACTCTGTACAAGTCTAGTTACTGAATAAAAATATTCTTTTAAACGCCTTTATTTGCACACTCTACTTTTGACGCCTTTAAGAAACGTCGGAAAATGACACAAGATGGAAGTATTTACAAGCTATGTATTTTTTATACTCTTTTGTCATTTCCAAAAAAAATAATACTTATTTAATACATAATACAAAAAGCCTTTTGAAACATAAAAAGAATATTGAACAATTAATTGAAATTAGTCATTAAGTTCATTTTGACTAAATGATCAAAATGTATATTTTTGCATGCTTTTTCCAATATAACCATGAAATATTAAATAGTTAATGAACATTAATTAATTAAGTGATCAAAGTCAATCCAAGCGACATATAATATAAACCATCCATTACTTCCTTTATTTCACTTTTAATTGCATCCCTTACTTTGTAAGTTTGCACAAAATAAGAAAAAAACAAACCAAGGGCAAACATTTAGGATTAGTCTCTGCTTTAGATTAGCTTAGATACTTTCTTTTGGTGCGCTTTTGCGCACAGTGAAACAAACAGCGCACAACCAACTTTTTTTAGTGAAACAAAATAATATTTTTAAAGTTCGCGGTTTATTAACCAAGTTTAGAATAGCATTCTTTGCTAACCATTTTCCCAAATTGAAACTTCAAATATCTAAAGTAAATTTTTGATTCAGTAAAAGCTGAATTTCCTTATCATTAAGAACTTTCCTGGCTAGTTTCCTCTCTTTGAAACCTTTCTTTAGCCTTTCCTCTCCTTTCTTCTCTTTGCTATTTTCATTTTCGTGTTTTCTTGCCGTAGTTCAATATAAGTGCACGTCAGACAGGATGAGTTCAAGGCTATCATATTTCCAGACTATACAAAAACGTAGTTCCTTTTCTAAACTATAAAATAATTATTTCCAGACTATTAAAAAGCATTCCAAAAAATCAGCCTTTCATAGAAGTTTATTAGCCTCTAGAACTTAGTCAAACCACCTTATTTTAGTTGGTTACTATTTAGCCGATATACATGGTTTTTCATGTAAAATAGAATACATAAATAACTAGATCTGGATCTAAGTTAATTCTGTATGATATAATATTAAGACTCCTAAGGGTTAGGGGTCCACTGCAGAATTGTTAGTAGTAGCAGAATTGTATGTAATCGCAGATTAAAGTAGCAGAGTATGTAATCCTTAGCATTCCTCAATAGTAAATCTTAACAATTTCCTATTTTTATAATGTCGGTCTCAAGTGTTTTTTGTTTGTCCAGTATCTATTTTGTAGCCATTCATTGTCACTGAGGACAGGAAAGAATTGGCCTTATTAAGTTACCAATTTTCTTCCTTCTTTTCTTCATGTGACTTAGTATAAACTCAAAGTATGATTATGCCATTTTGTTTTGATTGTTTTCTTGAAGCAAACCCTAGCAGGCTCAACCATAAAATTAGTAGCCAAAAGTTTAGGACTACATTCTGAGAAACAATTGACCAACTAATGGTTGACCAGCAATTTACGTGAGCGTAACAATTTTTTGTTCAAAGGTTTAATGGCACTGTTAGCGCTATTACAGCTGCTACATCTCCACACCTCGTATTTTCCTGAAATGCATCTGATAGAAACTTTGAGATGGCCATTTGCTGTCGTAGAAACTTCGAAAAAGGCTCATTCGATTGTCAATTGAGATGTCTAGTGCCCTTTTTAATAGTCGATAGTGATTGGAAGGTAAAAAACCCCCTTCCGCGCCCCCCATTTTCCCAATCACATCCAATCAGAATTTTGAGATTTGAGATCACATCCAATCAAAATTTGGAGTTTTCGACAGATTTTCGTTGTGAAGGTGCTTTCTTTCAAAGAATTGGCCTACCTAGCTTTGTAAGTGTAATCATAATGACTTTCAACCATCAAAAAGTCTTTCTAAGAAGACTTAATTCACTTCAACTGACTACATCGCCATTTTTGCCATACTGACTAAAAGCTAGTCTGAAAACCCTGGAGCAAAGGAGGGTTTCATTGTGCCTCCGTTTTGCAAAAAATGCCATAACAAACCCTCGGACGGCAAGTATTTTCCCCAAACGTCACTCCCCATCCAGATTACGGCCGCCTCGAACTATTTCTGAGCCCATCCCTGCTTTGTCCCCCATTCGCTGCGTTACTTCCAGATACAAAAGAACTTTTATCCCCTTCATTACAGAAAAAATAAATAAAATGTCTCAATAGTTTCTTTCCCTCCCCCCTCTTTTTTTTTATTAGCTGATGGTATTGCCTAGGTTCTTGCACTCATTTGCTTGCCCCCCCCCCCTTTTTTTTGACCAGTTTTTATTGTTTTTAACTCTTTTATTGATTTACTGTAGTTGAATTATTGACATTTTCTTAGTATCCCTTTTAATTTAAATGCATTTATGTCTCGCTCTAAGTTTAGTTTGACCAGTTTTTATCTTTTTAATTTTTTAATTGACTATTTACCGTTTTAATTATTGAATTTTAAATTATTGTTAATTTTGGCTTTCATTTATTACGTTGTTGTTCTTTGCATTGCTTGTGTAACCGTTTATATTGTCGACTCCAAAGTCAGAATTTGGTCCGGTATGGGCCTGTGATAGTAATTTTTTGAAATAAATATATATCTTATATACATGTGTCAGTTTGTTGAATAAATTGGCCTTCTTAGGTTTGTCATTGCAATTTACTTTTACCTATCAAAAAGACTATTTAAGAAGGCCCACGTAGCTTTGCAAGTGCAATCAGATTGACTTTTACCTTTTAAAAGGTCTTTTTAAGAAGATTTAATTCCCTACAACTGACTACGACGCCATCTACATTTGTCAGTCTGCTCAATAAATTGGCCTACCTAGCTTTGTAAATGCAATTTACCTTTACCTATCAAAAAGACTGTTAAAGAAGGCCCACCATGCTTTGTAAATGTAATCATAATGATTTTTAACTATCAAAAAGTCCTTCTAAGAAGATTTAATTCACTTCAACTGATTACAGCGCCATCTACATTTGTCAGTCTTTTAAAGATTTGGCCTACCTCTGGGATGCCAAATGGACACTTTTAGTGCCTTTTGGACACTTTTTCACTCTGAGGAACACCGGTACACTATTGGGTCAAAAAAGGCAGCTTTTTGAAAAAAAGGACACTTTTTGAACATTTTTCTAAATCAAAACCAAATGTCTTGATTTTCTTCGTTTTTATATAAATACGACTGCTTTTAATTTGTACTTTACTTTAAAGCTTTGGTAAGGGCTTGGAGATTTTTCTTAGATATTTTTGCGCCCTGCGCGAATACCATTTATCAACCGAATAGGAATAGGACCTAAAGTCTTAACCAATGTGGTATGCTGGAACTATCGAATCCATCTTTTTCTTCTATCTTACGATTGACGTTTGTCATCAAGTCGGTCAACTTCAAGGACCCATCTACTACTGGTGGCAAAGTCACCAAGGCCGCTGAGAAGGCTGGAAAGAAGAAGTGAATGGCCATTCCCTGCTGGCACGTTCCACGTAAATCTCTGTCGTGCGTAGCCGTGTGCATATGGCTATTATTACACTGCTGTCATAGAACGAAAGGAGTTGCGCAGAAATGCTGTGTTGCGGCTCAATTTTATTTATAGCCACTAGCGAATGTTTCTGTTTTATATTCTATACTTTCAGCTGTGATTTTTTGTCAAACGCTGGTCGCCAGTTTCTATCGAGTATAACTCAAGCGAATTTATTTCAGTTGGTCTTGTCTTCTCACTTTTTTATTTTTCGAAAGCGTCATTTTTGCTCGGGGCTACTTCTAAATGTTCAGAAAACGGCAAGATAGAGGAGTTGTTAAACCATTTTAACAACTTGACAAACCAGTTGACTGAGTGGTTAAGGAGATTGACGTCTTTTGTTGAATTTTAAAACCATGTAGGTCATAATTAGTTGCAGCTGAATATGATTATAATTATTATAATTTTGTTGGGTGTTGTTTGGAGGTTCGTTGGTTTTCGAGTCCGGTAAGTTGAGCTCTAATTATGTTTGTTTTTTTTTTTTTTTTTTTTTTTTTTTGTTGTGGGTTATGTTGTGGTTGTTGGTTTCTTGGTTTTTTGATTTATTAGGTGGGTTTTCTCCCGCACAAGCATTGCTTCAGGGAATCGATGATGTATATATATTTTTTTTTTTAAATAAACCCATTGTTACATGCTAATAGACATTTCGTTGCTACAGCCATTTGGACCTTGTCGCACCCAAAGATCCTTAATAGCTACCTAAGATGAAAGACTCGCATCTTTTTTGCATAACTTATGCAAATGCCGAATTGAAAATGAATTTCTACGGTTGGTTCCTTACTTTTCGACTATGATAGGTAGCGGTATCGATAATCAATATAAAATTTCGCTCTGCTGACATTCACATGACGGTTTTTTTATGTCATCTCTTCAAATTAAACTAGCTTTAAACTTAATTTATTGGTAGCGTTAATGTCGAAGATGGGAATACCTGCAGAACTCATGAAGGTAACAGACCGCGAGGTAGCAGAACAAAGAAGGACGAATTTCACAGGTTTTTTGGCACTTTTTCACAGGTTTTGAAAATTCATAGTGGCAACCCTGTATATTGGCTAATTTTCCAGAGGGACACTAAAAGTGTCTTTGTTTGCTGATTTGGACACTTTTGTCCCTAAAAGTTTTGGCAACCCTGGCCTACCTAGCTTTGCTACTTACTTTGATGAGATTTTCCTGCGTGATAGTATAACGAATTGAACAATTAGTCCTCCTAGCTCCATTTTGTGCTTTTGTCATGACGATTCAGTATGAGAAAGCCAACTTATTCATCCAGTTTGGTAGCAGCACAATCTACCTTCGGCAGTCTGTGGTTGTTCGGACTTCTTCGAAAGCCACCAGATTACTCTGTGTGTATGGTATGCAAGACTAAACGTAGATGGCGAGGAAAGAGAGGCGGACGACGATGCCAACGAAGTAGTATTCCTGTTCTCGTGTCCGGAAGGAAATCGAGACCCCTGAGAAGTGCAAGACAAAAGACAATAACTGTGATCCATTGTGAACCTCCTTACGAAATCCCACCCGTACTGAGACCCTGGTATTCTGACCAAGTGTTACTAGCTGATATGAGCCCTCCTTCTCTTGAACCAGTCAGTTTCTCCACAAAAAAGAAGAAACCGAACTTCTTACTGTGTAATGATCGGTCATTAAACAATAAGATGGACGAACTGGGGGTCCTTATTAAACAGAATGGCTGACCTTTCGCAGCAATAACCGAGAGTTGGGGTACTACAGACGAAACTGGGTTTATCAAAGATTACACGAGCTTTTTTAAACACAAGACGAGATCGGGGCTTGGAGCGCCATGGCGGAGGTGTCGGATTATACATCCGGCAGGATTTACCCTAAAAATTACTAAGTGAGCCAACAGATTCCTGCCATGAAGTGATCTGGGCTGAGTGTAGACCGCGCTTTCTTTTCAGACAGTTCTCGTAAATTATAATAGCAGTTGCTTACTACCCAGAAAGTGCTAAGAACAAAGAGGAGCTTATGAAAAACCTTCAAAGAAGCATTGACCATTTTCGCTGACAATACGCAGCACCTGCGTTCATAATAGCTGGTGACTTTGATCAAAGCAATAAGCAATGGGTGTCGTCTATGCTTAACTTAAAGCAAACCGTTACTGTTCCCACCCATCAGAGTGGTAGTATACTCGACCTTATTTTCACGAATCTAGCCGATCACTACAAACCCCCGCGCTCTCTCGGCCCGTTCCAAAACTCAGATCACTTCGTTCTTCTGTGGGAAGCTACAGCTAATTTTCTGAAGCCAAAAAAACACGAATTCCCACCCGACCCCTGTCCAAAGAATCTATTTGTTCCTTCGGAAGCTGGACTGGGACTTTCAGCTTTGAAAAAATTTGTTCAGTGACAGACCTGGGCCTGAAAGTGGAATCACTTTATTCTCTGCTTTTAAACATGTATCACGAACATTTCCCCACAAAAACCGTGGTTGTCAGTGAAAGCGACAAACCACTGGTGACGCAGGAAATTAAAGCCGTAATCAAGACTTGATGCCAGCTTCACTCCAGCGGTCAGTTACCTGCAGCGAACAAACTGAGAAATCATATACTGAAGGTAAACAGAGATGATAGGAAACGTTAGGTTCGCGAGAAAGTGTCCCCACTGTTGAATACCGATCCTCGGAAATGGCATTCTGAGGTCAAACGCTTGACTGGAAAGAAAATAACCGGTGACATTAAAATACATAAAGCTCACGGAACACGAGTGACATCTACTGAAGTAAACACATTTTTCTCAACACTCTGCACAACTGACCCTTCCGTCAGTGACTGTGAAATTGAGACACTGATAAGAGATTCTTCTGAAGACTCGATCGTTGATGTGACCGAATATTCGGTCTTAAAGGAGATCAAAAAGCTGAAAAAGAACTGTTCTTCGTATCCTTGAGAAATGCCAGTAAAGTTACTGATTGTATACGCAGTTTTCCTTGCCAAACCCCTCACTTCAGTGATTAACCAGTGTTTTAAGGAACAAAGATTTCCTCGAGCATGGAAGAAGGCATACGTACGAGTTATACTGAAAGTAAATGGTCCCAAATTGTGTGACCAACTAAGGGCGATCTCAATCGCTCCCAACCTAGCTAAAGTGACCGAATCTTTCATTTACCGCGAACTTTTGTCTCAAATTAGCCATTTCTTAGGATCCATTCCAGTCCTGTTGTCTAAATAAACGCAGCACTATTCAGTATTTGGTGAAACTATTCCACCTCATAAATTAATGTCTAGATCAAGTGAACACTACTTCAGACTTCATCTTAGCTGATTATCGAAAAGCGTTTGACCTAATCCATCATATTACCGCTGCCGAGAACTTGAAGGCGATGGGTGCAAAGAAGTATAATCTTCTACTTATTATCGATGTTATTCGCGGTCGTTATCAGTGTGTCTACACGCTATTCTCGGGGGATCTCGATTCAGAATGGGCCAAAATTACGTGCAGCGCACCCCAGAGCACCAAACTTGCAGCCCTACTATTTCTAGCAGTGATAAACTTCGTGCTTTCGGGAGTTGACGATCGGTTTAAATAAGTTGACGACTTATCTAACCTGCTGAAGTACCTGGTTGATAAGCTCCGAGTCGTTCTACAGTTCAGCGGTGACCTCAAGTCAACTTTCGTCAGCTAGTGGAACACGTATGGGCTGCAAATCAACGAGAATAAAACAAAAGTACTGAGGTTCAACCCTCAGTAACATGATCTATTCTGTGCCGAACCATGGCAGGTAACCATGTCAGCCGCAGTTATACTTGGTGTCCGTTTAAGCTCAGACTACTTCGTTAACCTACATAGTGCAAATCTAGTGAAAAAAGGAAATTATGCCTTAAGATTGCTAGTGACTTTGCGGTGCCTAGGTTTTTCAACAACACATCTCAGACTGGCATATTTGTGTTATGTGTGGCCATTACTCGAGTATGCATGCGCAGTCTGGAGCCCACAAGTGCACAATACTGAATACCTAAGTAGTGACATCGAAACTGTGCAAAAACTTGCTACAAAAATCATACAAGGTCCAAATCACATGTCTTATGAGTCCGCTCTCGAGTCGCTGAAAAATTAGTATCTCCGTGAGTTCCGATACGAACTAATGCTAAGGTTTGCACATTCGTTATTCACATGTGAGAAGCACCATTCTTTACTACCACCTCCTTTTACAAAACCTGTGAATACCCGAAGCAAAAACAAACTTGAACCCCCAAGGTGCCGTACAGTTCGTTTCGTGAACTCTTTCGTCCCTTGTTTTGTAAGTGCATATAATCGTTCGTAATTTTTTTTATTTTTTTTTGTTTCCCTTTAGTTACCAATTTTGTAAAAAAAAAAAAATAGTGTTATTTGGTGGCGGCCTAGGCCAAAACTATGAAAACTCTTCTTGTTGAATAATTTTATTCTATTCTATTTAATTTGAACCCGAATTAATGCCAAGTGTTAATTTGGTTCTTTTTTCACAGGTAACACTATAGCGCTACCTATGGAAAGAGTTGTATTGTTTTTGTTTTTCAAGACAAATTTGTTTGGCAGGATTGGTCGAAGCTATTTTTAATAAAGTCATTTAATTGGAAATTGATAGTTCTAGTACCCTTTCTAGGAGCCAGAAGATATTGGAGGTTGATCAGCTCCCATCCACATCCTTTTAGGTACGCCCCCCTGAAAACACAAGGACATCTGATCAAAATTTTAAGATATTAATTTTTTAAAATAGTCGAAAGGTTTAATAAGATTACATGACCCTTACATCCTCTGGGGCAAGTGCTGTAAATCACGCAAAAAGTTTATCGTTGACATATAGGTTTTATCAACGGAAAGGGTGGCATATTTGATCCTAAGTGTCAGGAAAGGCTAAGAGTATTAAACAGGAATTTCTAGGGTATGTTGAGGAAGATATTGGACTAATCAGAAGACTCCATGTGCATTGAAGTTACTGAAATTGCATCTATCTTGGGAAAACCTGCTATATCTCAGAGACGACTATGGATACTAACTTTAAACTTCCAAGGAATGCCGAGGGCGAGGCTGAACTAAATCAAAAGACACTAGCTGCATCCAGGTTGACAAAAAGGCACATCTGAAATATCAACAGCCAAGCCTATTGATTTGCCAGTTTTAGGGAATGTTCCTGAGGTAAGTGAATGCTGAATTGTGACTGTGGAGGAACGGTAGAGATAAACAAAAAGACACTATTTGTATCCATATCGAACTATTGAACTAAATCATAAGAGTTTAAGTACATCCAGGTTTAACAATATCAAAAGACACTATGTGCATCCAAGGTTGTCAAAATGGCGTGTCTACGATGCCTCACGAACGACGAAGGGGATTGAGTTAGCCCAGTTACCCGTTGTTCACACACAGCTTTACACATACACACGGCCATGTTGAGGAGGATGGTAAATTTATATAAGTCTATATTCAAGGTTGTAACATGATGGTGATTAGATGGCCCTCAGCCCTATAGAAGCCCAAAGATTATGCAGATTTTTAATCCCTTTATTTGAATAATATTCCCGGTACCCATCCACCCAAAGCTCTATAGCAGAACTGCTACTAAAATTTTTGCAAAAATTTGTCCAAAATATAAACAGTATACCCAAATTTTGGTTCTTGAAGAAAGAAACCGAAAAAAAGCTTTACAAATATTCCTTTTATTGCCCAATAAGAAAAATATCTCAATTCAAAATGAACATCAATTAATTAAAAAAAACTGTGTCACACAGTAGTTGTCTTTCGAAGAAACGTTCAGATTTAAGACAAGTAGAAATAAAATTAAACATTAATTCAAGCGTAAAAAGAACATAATTCCCTCTCAATAAATAAAGCCCAAAACAAACAGAAATTACAAAAATGAATCGAACTAACCTTAAAACAAACAAAACCTACCACAAGCAGGATTAGAGCTGCCACTCCCTTATGTTTTCTTAAGACGGGAACGTTATTTTTGCTTTACAGAAAACATACGAATTCTAAATGTTTTCTCCTGGATAACGTTAATAAATCACAATTTGCTGAAACTTTTAGGAGTGAATACCAATATATGCTAAACTGTTAATCTACATTTCATTAGTTTTTTTCCAGTAATCTTGTTTATTATAATGATTTTCTTGCTCTTTTCGTGATGTTATGACAACTAAAAACACACAGCAAGAAATAAAATTGGTTTTCGGTAAAGCACAAATGATGTTCTGGTCGTTCTGGACGGTCTGGTAGCATTTTTCTTTCAAATGAGGCCTTGAACACCTTTCTGTGACGCGTTAGCGCCTAAGAAACGAAAAAAAGAGAAAAATCACTGCATCCCAATTCCTAAGAGACAAAGTAATTTTTCTTGATGCTCAAAATGGGGGACCGTAATTCTAATGAATCGGGTTTCCGACCATGGTGAATCCAATGATATAGTTTCGTTTTGACCCGACACCATTTTGGATGGGTTTCAGGCTCTTGATGGAAACTCCCATTAATTTATTTTTACTTTGAACCTTTGCTATTTCCAAAGCATCTTCAAATGGTAGTTTTTCCTCATTTACATTTTTTTTTTCAAGATGCCTTTTTAACTTCCAGGTAGTACAGGCCGCAGTTCACTCTTTACAAGGTTACAGTCATTGCTGTCGCCATGATTAAGTAGGGCTGCGGATGTCACTTGACTGATATCAAGTATTGTGTTACATAACGAGTTGTTTTGTAAATTCTTATACAATGTGGATTTAAAAACATCAGAATTGCGTAAGACAGGAACTGGTTGCTTTAGAGTTTATGAAGTTACGCAAATTCAACTTCGTCTTATTAGATAACTGGATCTACTTTTGCATCTAAAATGCATCACATACTTTAAAGCGTGCAAAAAAACTATTAGATACCTGAAAAAATGTGGGCAGATGTTGTTAAACGTTAAATGTTTCATTACTGTTAAACTTTTAAAAAAGTGTAAGGTGGTTTTATATTTCTTAAGATGTATCTAAAAAATCTTCTTTAGTACTTATGTTTTGAAAGTGTAATATGTGCTTCGGACTGAGCGGATAATTTGATTTAGATATATAGATCTGAATAACCTGATTTCTACACAGCCTCATTTCTTATATTTGCAGGCTAGGATTGAGGATGTTAGTAAGGGTAATGGATACGGAGTAACTGAGTAAGATGTTTTAGAGAATTTGGGCTGTGAGAATAAGAACGACAATAAATAAGAACGTCAAGCACTCGAAAACAATTTATGCATAGCAGAGAACTAGTTAGCTGTGACGGACAGCAAGTAAAAACCACTGATGTTCGCCGTAATCAAAAATATAAAACAAAAGGTTTTGGTAACAATATTTGAATAAAAGCAATAAATTTTTTATCATCCGGAATGTTTAATATTTATCAATTTTTAATTCGCCTATCAAAATTTACGAGCCTGAAAAAATAACAACGAAGACCACACTACCTTTTTTTCATACAAACAACAAGAGGTAAAATCAAAATCTTATTTAATATAGGTTATTTAATATATTAATATGGGTTATTTAGGTTATTTAATATAGGTTATTTAATATATTAATTTAGGTTATTTAGGTTATTTATATAGGTTAATTAATAGGTTATTTAATATAGGTTATTTAATAGGTTATTTAATATAGGTTATTTAATATATTAATATGGGTTATTTAGGTTATTTAATATAGGTTATTTAATAGGTTATTTAATATAGGATATTTAGTATATTAATATGGGTTATTTCGGTTATTTAATATAGGTTATTTGATATATTAATTTAGGTTATTTAGGTTATTTATATAGGTTAATTAATAGGTTATTTAATATAGGTTATTTAATAGGTTATTTAATAGGTTATTTAATATAGGTTATTTAATATATTAATATAGGTTATTTAGGTTATTTAATATAGGTTATTTAATATATTAATATGGGTTATTTAGGTTATTTGATATAGGTTATTTAATATATTAATTTAGGTTATTTAGGTTATTTATATAGGTTAATTAATAGGTTATTTAATATAGGTTATTTAATAGGTTATTTAATATAGGTTATTTAATATATTAATATAGGTTATTTAGGTTATTTAATATAGGTTATTTAATATAGGTATCATATTTAATAGGAAGTAATCTTATTTAATATAGGTTTAGAATGACAGCTCTTTAGTAGGACACAGTGAAACTTTTATCCTCAAATGAAAATTTTGAATTTATATCCAAGGACCGTCCTCAGCAAAGCACATAGAAATAACATAAGACTTACAAAAAAATGTGTGATCATTAAAACCAGAATCAAAAATTTTAAAATTAAAACAGTCCTAGAATCATCCCTTCATTTTCTTCAGGAAAATAAATCCCTGGAAAAACTCTCATGTAAATTGTATCATTTAGGGATTGAAAGTAAATCACTGACTAAGTTTAGTTCCTCATTGTTTTACCTGTCATCGTTTGCAACATAGCGTGAGAAAACTTGCCAAACGTTCGAAAAAGAAGGAAAGCAGCCCCCCCCCCAAAAATGAGAGTAGTTATCTTGACGGAAATTTACGTGATCAAATTAAGTAAGTTATAAAATTCTGTCAAATAGGTTTCAGGACTTATCTACATTTTCCCCCCAGGGGTCCGCATCAAAATAATCACCCTAGAATATCGAGAGATGGAAAGATGGCACTCATAATTCAATTGGCTAGTGTCTTTTTTTAGTAAGCAGAAAGATTGAGATTGCTCATAATCAATAGGCCGATATATGCTATATGTCCACTTTTGTCATAGAATAAGAAATTTCGGCCTAATAAGCGCTAAAATTCTTTCCAATGAAAATTCCGAGAAAACTATATCATCTAAAAATTCTTACAGCCCTATATACATTACCCTTAAATATCAAAGTTCACACGAGTACACGGTGGCATAACACTGCGTAAACATATAACCAGTCCACATAAAATGAACAGTTATCTTATGGAATGTTTATGTACAGAAATGCTAAAGGTCTTACAATTTTGCATAGTTACATACCAAGCACTAACCTGTAAAACAAAATAGCATGGTAAAGATCAAGATCCCAAGTAAACTATAAAATTAACTCAGAGTGAATAACTCATTTTTACCATTTTTATACTTTTTTATTTTATACATATAAATGAATAACGAATAAATATTTTCTATATAGTATTGCATATACAGTTTTATAAATACTTTCCTTTATGTCATCTAATGCCTTCCATCTTATTCTTCATTCTCATAGAATAATATATATTCTTATTATATATATTCTATTATATATATTCTATTTATATTTATATATATATTCCATTATACATAATATATATTCATATTAATATATATATATATATATATATATATATATATATATATATATATATATATATATATATATATATATATATATATATATATATATATATATATAACATAGAATATAGTATATATTCTTATTCTCATAAAATAATATGTTTATTCTATTTAAAATTTTTCTTTCTACCTTATTCTATGCTATTCTATATACAAGTGCGTCGACGAGTCTCTTTGTGGGAAGAAGGTGTGCCTGAAGCATAAAAGAAGTACATATTAAAAGCCCAATTTCCCAGTTTCTTTTAAGATTTCCTCCAGATTACTATGAAGGGGATTTGCCTCTAAGCTTCCCTTTATTTGGGATAATATATGTGGACGTGAGATTTTTTAAGAATATAATGAGCATCTATAAAGAGATTTAAGGCAGTGGGCTTGTGTTGCCTGAACACGACCATAGCCGAATACCCCCAAAAATTAAGTTTCAAAAAGTCAGACAAGCAGCATAAAAGGCTGCTTTCTTACTTTTTTTTTGTTTTGTAGATTTGTCTGTTTTGGAAATCGCAGCATTTGGGTAGTCAGGTTTCTGTTTTACAGATAGCCATGCAAAACTTCTACTTTCCTCTGTGCATAATTCTTGAATGGCTTTTGAAGAATTTCATAAACCTCCATTAACTTTTTTCTCGCAAAAAAGCGAAGCTTTTGTCAAAGCTCGAAGTCTTTGACAAAGCCTTTAGAACTATCTTAGCCAAAACCGACTATATAATACCCCATTCAGAATTAGATTTTACTAATATTGAAATTTAGTTCACGCTAATTTAAGCAAACAATATTTTTTCATAGATTTTTTTAGCCAAGCAGAAAAAATCTGATTGACTGAAGATAGCGCTTCCTAAACCTCAATGTCAGTTAAATCTCATTGTGAATGGGCTTCAACCACAACCATACACACAAAGACATCTGCTTGGCAACTGGTAAGACAGTCTGGACGAGTCGCTGGAATTCCTTTGCCCCCCCCTCCCTACTAGCTTGGTTACTTTTTTTTATAATTTTTAGTAATTCTTTGATCTGTTGAAACTTAATATTTAAATTGCGAAAATCTTACTAAACCATGTAAAATTTTATGATCTATTTTCAAGAGTTAGACATGGTACCACCAATATCAGCAGGACGTACAAAGGTTCGTAGCCTTGACATTACTGACAGAAAGGTTTCATGGGTACGAAGCAAGGTAAAATGTTTACTAAACCAGAGTGTAAAATGAGTTTATTAGGATTTAGACACGGGGAGCGACCTGCTTTATCAAAGAAACTGAGTCTGATCTTGAATCTTTACTGAGAACAAAATCTGGTAACGAAAATATCGATCAAGTGGACAGCTTCACTTACCTTGGTAATATCAAACATTTCGTAGTAACGAACTGTAAGTAAGGAGAGACCCGGCTCAATAGTAACCGAAACTCTAAAAAACAGAATTTGGATACCAATAGATATATCAAAAGAATTGGCTTTTTATGCTGATTTCAAGTAGCATGTACAAATTTCATTTAGTTTAGTCTTACCCCTCAAAGGTTTCGAGCCTGAGAAAATTTCCTGATTTTGGAAAAAGGGGGAAAGCACCCCATAAAAGTCAAGACGTTAGGAGCCGCGAAGATCTTGAAAGTATAATAGCCAAGGATCAAAGATGTTCTTTCACAGTTGAAAAGGTTTAAAAGAACAGGAAGATAAGTCTGTGAACCAAGATTAGAATATTGGAAGCTACATTGATGACAGAGGTCAGATATGGTTCTGAAGCATGGGGACTCCGAAGAACGGAGAAAAATTTACTAGATGGTTTCGATAGAAATCACCTACGGATTATTTTAGATACCCTACTGACTGACCGTATTTCAAGCAGTAGGCTCCGCGAAAAGTGTGGTTCAATCCCGCTTTCTAGAGCTATAATGAGAGAAAGGTTGGGATGGCTAGGGCACTTTCTGCATATGAAGGATGGCAGATTGTCGTTTTTGGCCAATTGTCTAGGGCTATATGGAAAGCAGGTCATCCGTGTTTAGGGTGGGAGGATGTCTTAAGGAAAGATTTAAAGGAAATGGAAACTTTCTGGGAGGGTGTAAGGAGGGATGCTTTAAATAAATTGGGATGGAGGAGGAGAGTTCGTAGCTGTGTTGGCCTCAGGAAGCTTGGTGGCGCGGTGAATTGTTTTTAGCATTAGCAGTAGTAGTAGTAAAGGTATACTAGATGTTACCATTATAATGACATATGAAAGACTATTGAGAGCCTTATAAGTAGAAGGGCCTTATTGACTCCGGTACGTACATAATTCGGTTATCAAAAGAACGTATCTCCGGTACGTACACCAAATATGGGCATAGAGTCCCTAGGGACAACACCTGTGCTGTCAGTCCGAACCCCACACCAAATAAGGGCATAGACTCCGAACCCCACACCATATATGGGCATAGAGTCCCTGGGGAGAACACGTGGTTAATGGGGTCAATGACCTAAATTTCCAAGGTCGATGTTGTTGTTGTTGTAAGTGCACGCTCGAGGCGAATGTCATGGTGTCCAGAAATAGAAAACAGCATTTGTTGTTGTTTTGGACATGTACATGCTCAAGGTGAATGTCAAGGTCGATTTATTTGTTGTTGTTGCTGTGGATAAAATTGTTCAATGTTATGAGTTTCCCGGAAACAGTTAGATCACGTGTTTCCTTCTCAGCCAATCAGAGGGCTTTGTTTACATAGTAGCGGCGGAGTGAATATAAAGAAAGAATTTTTGCTATAGTTTTATTAGTCTGTGAATAGAATTCAAGGAGTGAGAAAGACAGTTTTGACTTAACTCTTTTGGATATATATTTGTAATAATGAGTGGAATGTTTACTCTATTAGAAGTTAATAGTGGAGTTGATGATAATAGTACAAGAGCACAAAACATTGCGGTGGAAATTACGAAAGGATCGCGGCTTTGTCTGGAATGGGATGCAGTATATGCAAGATATATGATATCCTTGAGCAGATTTAAAATGGAGGATCAATTATGTTTCGCCGCAAAAGTTGATATAGCACATGTGAATAGACTTCAATGTGCTTTAAATGTTTTAGTGAAACATATTGAAGACAATAAACACTATCGCTAATTGTACATGCTCTGTATTATTGTTGTTGTTGTAATTATTCAATAAAATTGCTTGGAAATCGAAAACGTTTTCTTTTTTTTCTGGTTAGAGCTAACGAATCAGGGTCAGTCTGGAGTCAGCAGTCGGAGTGAAAGGTTTGAAAAATGAATAAATTTGAGAAAGAGAGAATTAGATCAAATCTAGTGTTTATGGAAAAACATTTGATTTTGGATGATGATTTTCTCAAGTTATCACTTAAACACAGGATATTCTCTTGTCAGGGAACACATGACAATATAATGAGGAGTGATTCTCCAACATTGGACTATTGTATGAAACTTTTAAAATGTGATTCAAATGCTTATACTCAATTTATTGATATATTAATTGGAACAAAGCAGAATCATATAGTGGATATACTTTTGAAAACATCGCCAATGGATTCAATGTAGATGGCTCCCCCCTCATTCGAAAGAGGTAACGTCACAGAGCTACTCCTCTCCCCCATTCCTCCACCTTGAATTTATCGAGCGAAGATGATCAGTTTCGTTTTAGCTGTGAGTGAGTTGACATCGGAAACCGAAAAATGTTCTATATATGTCCATTGTGCATGTACACTCTTGGCAGTTGGACTCAATGTGAGAATTGTACAATTATTGATGACTATATCGAAAAGTGTAAATTATGTAATCCTTGTAAATTACATAGAGGTTATGCAGTACAAATTAAAGGATGTAATTCATGTCTTGAGGAGGTGTGTGACCCGAATTCTGGAGGGCACCTGTGCTCCAATTGTCACTTTGATAAATGTGATCAGTGGGAGAATACTTACTCCGCTATGATTGGAAAGAATCCTAAACGTGATTTAAGTTTATTTATACGAGATTGGTATCGTCGTGGATTTAAATTATTCTGGGAAGAGGACTCTGGTCTACGATTCAACTGTTGGGCTAACAAGACAATCTGGTTTCTACGTCATCGTTGTGATGACACCACCTACTATGACTATAAACCAAGTGATTTTTATTTGGCAGTTACCGAATGTGATTCACCATTTGAAAACATTGTATGTGATATTGCATCAAATAGACAGATTGAAACTCGTGAATTTCATAATATGAATGCAAATAGTATCATTGACTATACAAAGAGATATGACAAGAGTGAAGTTACATTGTACTGTAGAAAATGTGACCCTGACTTTGCAGTCAATCAAGATCAATATACAGTGAATCCAAATGATTTACCAGCATTAGTGGTTCACGACAGTTGCCTAAACATCGAAGATGAAGAAATCTAAAAGTGAAGATTTAAAGACATTGTTGTATATATATATGCATTTTATTAATAAACAAATTCACAAACATTTTTTAAGCACTTTACTCTTAGGGCACTGAAATCAATACCATATAGGTCTGAGAGGATATTTTCCACTAGAAAGTCATTCAGACGTGGATTGTCAACATAACTGTGGAGAAACTGCTTGTAAGTATAGCCGCGACATCGGAACACAAAATATAGTAGTGCATGGAAGCCACAGCTTTTAGTCGTTAGATCCTGCACCCTCTTTCGATTTTGAATATTAGTTTTCCCACTTCTCTCGAAATAGTTACTGAGATGATGTGTGTAGAATGCATAGGGTATACCAAGAAGATCAAAAAATTCAAGAGTCTTTAATGTTTGAAAGATGCACAGCCAATGACCCGTCAGCACAGTAAACGGACTGCTATTAACAATAATCAAGGTATTGTTGACACTTTGAATTTTTCCAAGAAAGTCTGAGGGCAGACAATAGAATTTGTACTGGGACATGTAGGGATCCATATTAAATACATTGATTATTTGACTGTTGTTCATGGGGCCAAGTCTAGTAGAACACTGCCTTCGGGAGTGATTTCCCAATAGGTTTCATATTGATTTAGGAAGATTTTTGCAATACTCTCAGCCAATGGATCGGCAAATGATCACTCTAAACGCACACTCCCCGTACTTACTATACTGATATTCTACGTGCCAGACAAATCCAATACAATGATACCATGTGTTTTAGCAGACATTTCTTCGGTTATACCATTTTAAAATAGTTGAGAGTCATGATCTAGGTTTTGCATGGTCAACTCGTACAATGTTCTATAGGATTTATCAAAAGATAGATTGTAGAGTGGGATGCCGTTTACTTTGCATACAAGAGATGAAAGCCCAAAACATCTCGAATTTATTCGGACATTCTTTCCATGATCCAATTGCACTGACGCTTTTTACAAATGCCTACGCTAGTTTTGACGGAATTTCACCATTGATAAAGGATGAATCAGTGAAGGTGCGTGACCCCATGGCAATATGACGCTGATTGGTGATTTTATGAGGAACAAGTAGTTTAATATTGCTGCCATTGGCTCTCAGTTTTTCCATGGCCAAAGCAACAGAACTCATAACCTGTTGTTTGCGTACATGAAGTATTGCCGAGGTGAGGGAGAGACTTACATCAGGATTGGCAGCAAGTTCCTTTCTCAATATGAAATTGGAGGGTGCAAGCGTTAGTTTTATAACCACTTTAACATTGGGCGGCAGCCATTGGGGTATATTAAATATTTCATGATATATTTTTCCAACTAGATGTAATTCACTAGTTGTAGCATTTTTAAGTACATCTGTACTATCAGTATTAGTAATATATTCATATCCATTGGAGGTGCCTCTCAATTCCTTGTATGACTTGGGTGTCATCAGCATGAAGTGTAAAGAGCTTGTATAATTTGAGAGATTGTTGCTTGTGCTCACCAGCGTGCCATTGATATAGACACTGATTTGACGTAATAAATTGTGTAGTATACAATTTTCATAGGATATCCCATCGCCCCGAATTGGCATTGTATTATTGGTTTTCCTGACTTTCATTTGTAAATCTAGAAATGTCGAAGTCATGTCCATAAAGTAGTGTTCATTGGAATAAATTTGAAAGTGGATCTTATCATTGAGGGGCTGTAGAGGATAGAATTGTTCATAGTATCTATGCTTGACACTCACATCAACATTTCCAGCATTGAATAGATTCAATGAGGTGGTGATTGAAGGTTGAGAATCCTTATGTGGTAGGTAGGACATTTTAGGAGAAGAAATCTAGTTTTGATCTGACAATTTTATTTCTGGGACTTCTGGTTACGCTACGTGTCGGCTTTTTCCTTCTTTTCTTTGACAAGAGGGATTTTGTCTTTCGTTTCCGACCTGAGTGGAGACTGATGAGTGATGCATTGTTTCTTGACCTTTTTAAGCCTTTACCAATCTGTTTTAATCTCTCGCCAAGGGTTCGCGCACTGGACCTAAGATTTTCCGAAGCACTTTTTTAAAATCCTTGCCAGAGCCCCAATCGTATAGTGTAGAGGATGCAAAATCTGTCGCAGCCGGTACAAGATATTTTCTAGCCAGTGGTAGTGAAGAGCGAAACAGCTTAGCAAACCAACTGCCAAGACCGTAGCCAGACATTGACGAGCGTCCTTTGTAATAGTCCATTCCATTGCCCTGTTGTCTTGGGCCAAGAGTATTAACATAGCAGTTAATATTAGGGCAAGTGAATACTCCTTTTTTATTAGACATCTTGCTTTTGAACCAAGGATCGAAAATGGCATGTAATCACAGCCAAACATTTTGAAAGTGCTATTGGATCGCCCAATTCGGTTCTTAGCGTTAACTGAAAGAGTTCCAAATAGGAAGTGTTTACGGGAATATACTGAAGATGCTTTATATTGTAGTGGTGAATATGTTCTTGATTGGTTTTTCGTTCAAGAACTCGTAGGAGGGGAACATTTGAATTGCCAACCCGAGGTGTTTCCACAAATGAAGCGTAGAGAAATATATAAGTGTCTGTGGAGAAGGCAGGCGGGTAGTCAGCGAAAATTAAATTAGTGTTTCCGGCACTTTTACCATTGATTATATTGAGCTTAAAACCAAGAACATCCTTTAGATTATCGTTGAGAATAACCTTTTCACTGGCAATAGGTGAACTAATGCAGATCTTGGCCTCCTCCTTTGAATAATTGAAATGAAAAGCTCCTTTTTTACGAGCGGAAATTCTTTTATTAATGGAACGACATAAATCGTTCATACAGGTGAGTTCCTCGTAGGGTAATTCAATGTATGGATAATTCATCCAATTGATTTTTTGAATTTGTTCTTGATCACCTGTTGGTGGCGGCGGCCAATCATAGGGTCTAATTTTTATTTCATATTTACGATCTTTTCTCAGGATGTCGTAGGTATTTTTGAGAATACAGTCGACAAGAGCCACTTCATACTTTCCGTCGTCGAATTTGATGGTGGGGGAGAGTTTTGTCCAAAAATCACTTGTTCTATTCAAGTCATTGTAGAGAGGATCTGAAACATTGGACATGAAAGTCACATAGAAATCATTGGGCATTGTCAATATCTTCAGCACTGACCCAAGAATCAAAATCCGAGTTGTATCCTAGCCAGCGAACAAGCAACTGTCTCTAGTCTCTACGAGTATGACTCTTTAATATATTTTCAATTTTATACCTTTTACTATTGCTTATAACTTTTTGAAGTTTATATTCGTAAGAAATGCCAAGAATCTCAGCATCTCTGGAGTATCGCTGCCGATAGGTTATGGGTTCAGTGTCCTGGTTTTTTGATACTTTAAAAAGTTCGGTGCTCCATAAATAATTCCCCTTTTCAAAAATATTGGTGGTTCTATTAATTCGAACAGTATCACCAACATTGAATTTCTTCTTCTTTTTCTTCTCATTGCCATTGGAGTATTGCTTTAGAAAAACTTCAAATGTATTTTCATTGTAGTGAACATCCGGTGGTGTAGAGCTTGACAGAGATCGATGGGGTCGTTGATTATAAATAAACATGATTTTATATAAATAATGAATAAAAGCCGGTGTATTTTTCAATGTGCAATATCTTGAAATTAATAGACGAATCGTTCTTATTAATCGTTCAGCCAATGCAGCCTTTATCGGACTGTGACTATGATAAAGTGTTGTATTATATTTCAAAAGAAGCGTTTTGCACATGGGGTTTAACAAATTCACTGCCACGATCCGATTGAATTTTTCTATACGAATCCTGTTCAAGAATACTTTCAAGGACCCGAGCAACTTCAACACCTCTCTTTGATCGCAATGGAATGGTATAGGCATAGCGACTAAAGACACTGATTGCCACTAGAATATATTTGTAGGGGGCATTGTGACGCCGTTGAACTGCGTCTAAAGTTAAAAGATCCATTTGCATTATATGCAGAGGGAAAAAGGCTTTAGTTTGTCGATATTGGTTACAGCGAAGCCTGTGATTCCGATGCAGTGTGTAACTCGGCTTATTTTATAGATACTCTTTTGATTTTTTCAATGTGGTGTCAGAGGCTTTGGAAAATGTTGTCTGAGAACTTAAATTTCCCGCATCGCCGATATTTTTATAGATGCCTTTCAGAACTTCTTCTAGTGTAATTATAATGACGCTGTGTAACGTCCACCACTTAGGTGCATTAATGCGGTCAACTCAATTAGTCTTCGATGTCGACTAGCAACTACAGGTATTGTAAAATCTTTGGTGCTAGTATCTTCAAATATGCACTCTTCTTCTTCTTTAAATGGTGTTGTGGGTGAACTATATTCTCTTAGTTTCTTTAGAATTTGCTTATTGCCAATAAGACTTTTGGGGAAGTTTGATACACACAGAAAGCTGTATAGATTATCGTCAAAGGATATGAGTCCTTTACGATTCGTCACCATATCACAAATTAAATCAACTAGCTTATAACTTTTTCCCTGAATTTTAATTCGTTTCCCTGTGCTCTCGACTTAAACTTGATCGCCAGTTTCCATCATGAGATAAGATAATACTCTTTTACTCTGTTCTCGATAGGTCAGTGGCAATAGGTTTCCAATTTTCCATAAAATCGAATTCAATTCCTTCTCCTTTGGTGCAGTGCTGCAGAATCTTGAGGAGATGTTTCCTGTTTAGGGGGATCAGTGGCAGGTCTCTCACGATATGGTTTATGTTTGTCCACACGTCGCAATGCATCTTGAAGTAAAAGCAGTTTTTTGTCATCGGCAATATTCTCATCGTTAATGAATTTGCTTAGATTGTCTTCAAAATTTTCGACGGGCGAGAGGACAAGTTCAAATTGTGTCAATTTATAGGGTTTTGCCATTCTCTCACTAGAAAAAAATGTTTACAAGTCCTGCAATTATTGGCAGTAAAAGTGTGAAAAAGCTACTACCCGTTTGAAGGGGTAGTTTTCTTTTATTATTTGGCCCTTTTCTCTGAAAAGACCCGGTACGGGAAGTAATACGATATTTCTTTGCATTTTGTCCAGAAAATTATTACAATTGAACAATGCTCTCGTTTAAATTTATAAAAAGTTCAGAGATAATCGTATTAAAAGCAGTTTCGACACCATGTTTGAGTATAGCCTTCCTAAGCAATGGTTTTGAAGTGCTTAAAACGGAAAACAGATGCTGTTGTTCATGTAGTTTCTTCAGTATCATAATGATGACTGATAGCCTTTTCTACTGTTCACCGGAAGATATACTGTAATTTCTTTGTTGAATATGTCGATGACTACACGTAGATCCTCGGGCGTGCTCTGATTAAGATCCAGCAAAATGTAACCGTAGGGCTTGCTAGTCGCCTGAGTGTACGCTGACAACAGAAATATAGGGGCGCCGGGGTATATCTGCTTATTGAGAGTTATGAGCGAGCTAGAATCACGTACAACTCGATAGATAATATAGACGGTGCAATTCAAAGCAAGGGTTCGCATACATTTGCTCTGATGAAACAGATTGTCTAGAACCAGAGTAACGGAAATGTGTTCATGATGGGAGCGAACGGTGAACAGTTGTAGCATTTCCTGTGAGAACTGTACAATGGATTCAGCCAAATCATCAATAATCAACCACGAGTTCGATTCAATACTATTGAAAACATCAAGTCCCCGTATGAATTGTATTGGTATGGTTGTGGCAATAGCTTTTATTTTATCATAAGACTCCTGCCAAATACTATAGCACTAGTAGATTTTTTTCGGCTTTTCCAAAAACATTTTATCGCAATTTTGAATTAGTTTAGCTAAAAGTGTTGTTTTCCCCGACATTGAGGGACCACACAGAAATGATCTGAATTATGTTTTAAACTGATAGATGCTGCTTCTGGGGGCATAAATTAGACCGAAATTAACTATAAGTCAAACGTGGCCAATGAATGAGTAGTAATTTTCCCCATGGATCTATGTTTTCAACAACAAAAAAAACAATATTTCATGGCATCATTTATTTCGACACTGCATGAGAACACTTGTTCAACATGAACATCGATAAAAATATCACTTTTTCAACAAGAAAGTGAGAAAATTTCATGGTCAACATGAAAACTCTATTTGTTCAACATGAACAACTATAACACTTTATGTACATTATAAAACACTTTTTGTCCATCAGCAACACTTTTTGTCTTTAAACACTTTTCTGTACAACACTTTTGACCATCTACAGCACTCTTTTTACAACACTTTTCTATACAATAACACTTTTTGTACAACAATAAAAAATACACTTGGAACATGAACTAGCACAGTTGAACGTTACTGTGAATTTAAAAATAGTGTCCCCCCCGGGGACCACAGGGCCGAAAGCCAGCTGGCCGCGGGTGGGACCCCCCCCCTGGGCGGCCGCGGGAAGGGGCCTCCCCCCGGGAACCGCGGTGGAAAAACAATAGTTGTCGTCACTGCGGCTGCTACAGGTTAGTGGATGGGGTAGTGGTTAGGTTAAGGTAGTGAGATTGGGATTATTTAATTTATGAACGGGTTGGGTGGTGGTTAGTTGGTTAGGTTAATCCAGACCAAGTTGATTAAGATAGTCTATGCATTCAACTCGGTCTGAAATACGGTAGTGACCATGAGGTAGGACAGTCACACCATTCTCGAGCACATAGACCTTGTCGGATATACACGACATTGCATTTTTTTCTACTCTCACAGTATAATTTCTATACTGTAGAGAGCGAATTGCAAGCACTTGTGCTCTTGGCACTAGGCTACTTTCTACACAGTCTCTGTACACGCTCATGTTGAAATTGCTCTTTACAAAATGTGTAGGCATTCTTTACACGCCTTCTTTTCTTCCCCACTATGAGTTTCCACGCAATAAACTTTGGGGGCCCGGGAACACCCCCCTGGATATCAAATCCCTCCCCGTCTCTGATTTTAACATTAATAATTGGTTGGGGGCTTGACGTTTCACCAACTCGGGGTAGAGTGATGGATTCCAGTTGGTAAAATCCATCCGCGAGCTGATGTGTTCCCCATTTTGCAAATCACCCAATAAATCTTCAGTCCCATTTACCTTTAACAGCAGAGAATCTCTATCCCCATATTAAACTTGAACCTCCCCCTCCCGTAGCCAGGTCACATTGCACACATTTTAAAAAAACGACAACATGAGCTTTTTTGAAATTTCTAGTACTGAACTGCCTCCTGCAATATTCTTGTTCAGTACCACATTTCGCTTTCGCCTGTGTAGAAGAACCATACCGGTCTCTATGCTCGTGAACGATGTCAAATTGGGGTCGGCACTAATTCGTGCACACTCTAGAGGGTCAGTCACGACGTCGCAGCGAGATCTATTACGAACGCTTTCACACATTTTGCCAAACGCTGAATTTAGGATGAGCTTATACATGTCCTTTTCCACCTGTGAGTTTGCCCTAGAGAGTTTATCGACAAAGGTGTCGATAAACGTTTTCAAGTATGATCGCTGATTGAACTGCAGGACCCTATGTATTATGGTGATCTTGAAACCATTGCTCACCATCCAGTGCAAAAGCACATGGTGAACAACGATATTCTCCTTAGGGTCCAAATCAGCAATCAGTTTCTGTTTGGAGGGAGTCCAGTGCATCCCCATATCCTCAACTAATGAACGATTGTAGGGGCTCAGCGAGCCCCTGCTCACGGGCCGATTGATACAGGGAAAGACAAAATCTTTGACTGAGTCGTGAAGCGCCAGCGGAATGTGACCCTCAACTTCAAAGAACCATCCTTGTGGCCCATTGTCCTCGACGGTGGTAATGTCGGGGAACTCACAAGGATTCTCAAGCCATTGATAGTTCCCACACGGCAAAGAGTAGTGTGACATTGCCGAGGGGTACAATGAGTTCATGTCCAAGAACACTGCATTTGACTTTGCACCGGTGCTTTGTCCGCTCGGATCGGTTGATAAGATGCGGTCCCCATGAAAAACATACCCTCCCCTCATTGAACGCTCTACAAAAAGGTGCTGATCTACGTCTGTGATTAGGCCTATTTCCTCGCTGCTAATTTTCAAAATTAAATCCAGCGCTAAATGGGGTGCGGAAAAATAATAGCCTATATCTAACCCGAACTCTGAATAGATCTGGTCTGTGTTCTTACAGAATATATCCAATAGAGTTAGAATGTCACTGGCCAAATACAGTCTACAATAATCCCACCCATTTTTACAATCCCCCTTTGGACCACACCTTCGTGGCAAAATCATAATCATCGGCTGTGCATTCACTGCTGGTCAGTGAATTATAAAAAGCATCAATTGGAGGTAGTTTTACCTCGCATAAGCGAGTACCAGAGCATTAATAGTCATATGCGTATACGCCTTTGCAGGTCAACAGATCATACATTTCACTGTCTGGAAAGTGCTGTTTAAGCAAGGGAGAGCTATCATAATTGTCCCTTTTTTGCACTTGAATCAATTGACTCAAAGCCTTGGGAAAAAAACTAAAAGAATCTAAAAACCTGATTCTATTCCAACACGTATGTCCATTATCCACTGCCTGCCATTTCAGTTCAAGAAGCAGCAACTTCTCAGCTAATTTGGGAATAATGTTATACGTAAATGAACTATTTACCCATGGACAATCTACTCCCCCTCCCTCCCTCTGCCTACGTGCCAGTGCCGGTAAAATAAATTTGAAGTCATAATTGGAATTGTGAATAAAAACAGTGATAAAACACTGCTGTCTAACATTTAAATTACACAATTGATGTGTAACCCCCCTCACATTACTACCTCACGATGATATTTTCTGCCACACGTAATTATGGTCTCTGACTTTTCCTCGCCCCCCTCGGGTGCCGGTAGTCTCCGTATCCCCCTCTGCCAACTCCCCCTGACAAACCCACCATTTTTTTTTATTATTAATCGCGAGACGATCCTCTGCGGACAACACCCTTGGATAATGGGCATTTCTCAAGTGAGAAATAACACTATTAGCCGTGCCAATCAGTTTAGTCAGTGTCTTGACCTTGAACTCGGACCCCTCATCCAATGTTTCAACTATTTCTAACAACCGCATGGTGTTAGATTTGTCACTTTGCGCGTGGGTGTATGACACTGCAATAACCTGATGTTCTTTGACTTAATTAGGATATTGTGGGTCGGTCATTACCACCAGCTTAGCTTCACAATCCAAAGATATTTTGTTGCACTGGAGAAGGGTATTCTGGAAATTTTAAAAACGTAGAATTACCCTATTCCCTGAAACCGTTTCCACTGTCTGTTAGCCATTCCGTCTACAATGCTTCAGATGACCCCGTAGTTTCATATCCCTACGGAATCTAGAGAGGCATGTTGGACAGTAGAAACATTCCCCCCTATGCTTACCCTCCCCCAGAACTCTACTAATGTCAGTGATAGGGTTAAAATGACCGATTGTGTTCGGTTGACTAGGTGGCGTGTATAACAACCAAACCCAGTGTTTAACCAAATCAAATGACGGGCTCCTTACGGAGAAGACCACCCCCTTCTTTTTAGAACAATTTCCATCTTCAAATTCTGTTTCGTATTGAACCACAGTAACACCGATATATAAATGGACATTAGCCCTTTCAAAAATGTTACTAGATCGCAGCGTTACTGGATATTTCCCCTCTAAACAAGAAAAATCTACAATGGGGAAATCGGACCCGTCCTTCCCAAGTACAGCCCAATTGTCTAAATTCTTCTTGGTAGCGTCACGAGCTAGAGGCTCGTATGCTGATATGAGGAAAGCATATCTGAAACACTTTTGACCTGTTTCAAAACAAATCTGCTGGACACCTTTACAACCTACTAGATCTGGATTATAATTTAAAACTACTGCCCTTGGCCCCGCCCCACCTGCCCCCCCTCTTAAAATAAAATCTTTCTTAAATTTACATATATTTATACTTAAATTTTCAACAAAAATAACTAGAGACCCACTACCGTTTTCATTAAAGTTCACAAGATGCGTCATAATTTGAGCGACCCAATCTATAAAAGCTCCTTCAAAATTTTCCAAATTCGAATAAACCAAACGTATCTCGGAATATACATAATGATAATAAACTTCACTTTTTACCTCATTTAAATAAAACACCTTTAAAACAATGAAAACCTTAATTGAATTCCTCCCCCACAACTTAATCTGATTCTCCAGAAGTGCAATAATTTTATCTACATATGCATGCAAAATTTCTACAGGGTCAAAAACAAATTTTCCCCCCATTAGTGAATTAAAGGGATCACCAAATGTCGCAGTGTAAACAACTATTGCATTTAAAATTCTGTTGGTTAATTGAAAATCCGGGAGAGTTGTACCGTCCTCCCCCTCGGGTTTATTTACCCCACCCCCAAGCTGTTCAACAAAATCTGAGGAATGCTCCACTTCAGTTGTTCGAAGTGGAGTCGTTAGGGTATCGGGGGTTTGAGGGTTCCCTGTTAATTACCCGGTAAAATCCTCTAAAAGCTGCAAAGTATTCGGACTTAATAAATGTAAGTCCCCCTGTTCAACTGTGCTACTATCTACATCAAAATAATTAGTTAAAAAATCATCGATATTGTCAGGTATTTCATTAACGGTACCCTGCCTAGACATTTCATTTTCACGATACTCCAAAGATGCATCTTCTTTTCCTTCTCCAACTGACGAACAGGGGGGAAATGGCAAGCATGGAAACAGGACAGCCTATAAATGAAAAAAATAGCTTATTTTCAGTGTTCAAATCAGCCCTACTGTTTTTAAAATTTGGATTATTATTGCTTAATAACATATGGTTAATTCAACTGAAAGTTCCAACTTGAGATAATCTAAGATATGACATAGAAGGCGACAATTTGGTCGTTTATTTTCAAAGTGTTAAAAAAAATTATTTTTTTCATTGCACTTTCCCGCAGCGCTTCTCGCAGCGCGTCCCACGGTACGTCTTGAGGCCCGCAACGCTCCTTACGATGCTTCTCGGGCTAGTGGCACGTCTCGGGCCCGCGGTGCTTCCCCCGGCGCTTCCCTAACCTTGCCCCACAGCGCTTCCCGGACCCATCGGCGCAATCCGGGCTCCGCGGCTCCCGGCCATTTACATAATGCCTCAAAAAACCGTATTGTTAGGCGGCATAAGTCGTTTCGCCTACTTCCCATGCAGGTTGTCTAGGACTGCAAATGAGCCTAGATTATGTTTAATCTCATACCTGTTTTATTTCCAAGCATATTCTCTGGGAAACAGTACAATTAAATTCGAAAACCATTAATTCTTATTCAGGAATGTCTCTCCATGCAAAATCTTGGCAAGTTGATCTAGACAATCATTACGCAAATTAGAATTACGCCTATGTGTAATAGATTGCAATGATATAATATATGTCCAACACAATTTTTGTTGGGTAAAAAAATATTTTAAAATATATGAAATTTCAATTTATCAGTGTTGAAAAAAAAACGAAAAGCGAAAAGATGGAAGAAATTGGTAGAAACTAATAAACTTTTGAAAAAACCGTGGTCTTTACTTGATAGCATCCTCATAGAAAATTGTGTTTAAATAGAACGGCAGTTTATAACGCAAAGGCAGTTTTCTATGAGGAAATTATGTCCTGGATATAGTATCCCTTTTCGGCTTCACTACGAGCCGTTTCAGCAGACTGCTGAATGTATGCGATAACAGTGACCTAATTTAAAAGGGGGAACAATGTTATTTAATATCTCTGACATAATTTTACTGTGATGAAATAAAAGGTTTACTTCTAGGCCACTTAAAACTATAATATTCTAGCAAAAATAGCATTTTGACTTTCAAAGGCGGTGATTATTAATAGAAATTACCTAAAAATATTCACTTATGAGATATCGAAGCGATAGCAAAGATTAGAAAAGAGTGGTATCTTTGCAAAAAAATTACATTTAGATATGTAATAGGGGTTAATATCTCACAGAGATAAGTTTATATTGGGATTGAAAAGGAATAAAAGTTGAAAGAAATAGATAGGTAGGAAAAAATGCTTACATTTGCATAATCCGTCTGGGCTTGGGTGCCGGATGGTCCAGGTAGTGCGTGTTGGCGGGTGGACGGGGCGGTGTCGCTATGATCTTGTGCAGATTGGACTGCGATGTTATGGGATTGCATAGATGAGCCGGCAGGGTTCACCATATTATAAGAAGCCGCCCATTCTCTTTTCGGTTTTTGACCGGACTGTATGGTGGCTGGCAGTGATGGCTGCACTTGGGCCGGCAACACTTGTTTTGGGGTTGGGCCAGCATACTTAATAATGGATGGTCTTGGCTCATCCACTCTCGCTTTCTTAGCGGGTGACGGCGACAAGCATTCTTCACAATTGGCCTTAAAAGAAGAGAAAAAATTAGTATCAAAATAATTTCTCCCTTTTTAAAGAAAGAAAGTTATTAAACATAACCTAACCATAATTTTGTCTAGCAAAGCATTTATCACTAAGAAAGCACAACGTAAAAAAATTTCGCGAGAAATATATTAGGCTTAGAAATTAAACGTTTTTATTAGACAATCAGTAGTCTATAGCCATAGAATAGAAATCATTGTTTGTATTTTTACCATTTAGAAAAATATTAAATGTTCCAGTCTATAGGCTTTAAATTAGATCCTTAACCCATCGACCTGTAGGCCTATATTTTGCAAACATAGGTTAAAATGCTATTCAATTTATACATAATATTAGCTTCATGCAACTCCCAAAGACTTTTCTAGCCCTGCACTGTTTGTTTTCATTTTACACTGATGGCGGTAGAATTGAAGGCATTGCCCTCCCCCTTTGCATAATTTACTTACAACGAAGCTGTTAGAAGCAATGTATTGCCCCCTCCTCCCTTTCACATAATGTACTAAATATATTGTTAAACTTAATTTGAAAATAATCTCTTTCACCGCTTCTCTGACAAATTCAAGGTTACGAAACTACAAGCTTGATATACAGCATTCTCTTTTTGCTTAAAACTGTTTTAATTTGACAGCCAAAACAAAACCCTTTGACTAGACCGATAGCGTGAACACACCGGAAAAGGGGTGACAGCTAATTATAGGCCTCACATTGGAGTCTTGTGTCAAATCAGAGCGGGCTAATAACAATAGAGCGTAGGATGTCTCAGTTATAGAAAATATTACAATTGAGAAAATCAAAAATTTAACGAAAGTATAATTATTTATTTTTGCGAGAATTTGGGATTGTAAAACATTGGTGGGGGGGGTTAGGGTAAAAAGAATATATTTTATGTTTTCCATTGATTATAGTGGTGTTTGTATGGTTTGGGGGGGGGAGGGGTTTTGGGTAATGGAATATATTTACGTTTTAGCTGAATATACTGGAGGACGTCCAAGGAAAATTCGTTTGAAAATAAAAATATACTTACATTGCTAATTGCGGCTGCCAAGGCTTCTAAAGAGTTAAATTTATCCTTTGTTGTTTGCACTGTGTCAAAATACTTTCTGATAATTTAATCACATTGCATGTCCGTTATATACGAAATCTCAAGGGCGAATTGTTATGTAAGCAAGCCCTCTGATTGGCTGAGAAGGAAACACGTAATCTAACTGTTTCCGGGAAACTCATAACATTTGCCCAAAACAACATCAAATGCTGTTTCCTATTTCTGGACACCATGACATTCGCCTCGAGCGTGCACTTACAACAACAACAACATCGACCTTGGAAATTTAGGTCATTGACCCCATTAACCACGTGTTCTCCCCAGGGACTCTATGCCCATATATGGTGTGGGGTTCGGAGTCTATGCCCTTATTTGGTGTGGGGTTCGGACTGACAGCACAGGTGTTGTCCCTAGGGACTTTATACCCATATTTGGTGTACGTACCGGAGATACGTTCTTTTGATAACCGAATTATGTACGTACCGGAGTCAATAAGGCCCTTCTACTCTTATAATTTGTCCTTTATTTTTTGCAGGCTGGTCAAGAACTTTTATGCTCCTAAGAGAATGTCTTGCTTCCTTGGGTGGATTTTCATGTTTTCAGTAAAGCCTTTGTTTTTCAGAATTTCACAAATATAAGGAAATTAATTGCTAAACCAATTAAAATCGTAAGATTCGTTTCTAAGAGCAAGAACCCCCAATGTCAATATGAAGGAGTTCGTAATCTCGGTATTGCTGGCAAAAGGGCTCTATGAGCACGAAATAGGGTGAACAAATTTTACTAGAGCAGAGTATAAAATGAGTAGTAGTAACTTGTTTTATCAAAAGAAACAGAATCTGAGCTTGAATCTTTATTGAAAGCTGTGCTTGGTTGTGTTTTTAGATAAGGTAATTGGATACTAAACGTTACCGATATAATTTTCTGCAGGTTAGTCAATAACTCTTATATTCCGAAGAGAATATCCTGCTTTTTCTGTGGGTTCTGTGTTTTCAGTAAAGCCCTTGTTTTTCAGAATTCTATAAAAAAATTTCATGAGTTGGTTTATTTGAGTTAATTTTGTGGATCTATGTTGCATAATACCAACAATTGTGTGTTTTGCTCTTATAAAAAAAACTTTGGCTGCTCAAATTAGTTTTTAGACAAGAAGCGACTTCTTTTTTCAGAAGAAACATGTTAGACCAGCCATGCATTGCGCAATTTTTAGGTCATTGTAAAAACAATCAGCAAAGATAGGATAGCGGTAAAACTTATTTTCATCATTTAAGCTTGATTTTGACAAGATATAAAATTCTGCTATGGAAGCGGGACTTCACGTCGCTTGCAAGGCCTTATCCAGGGGGAGGGTTACCTGGTTTGAACCCCCCCCCCTGAAATTTTTGACTGAGTCGAAAATAAGTCGAAAATTAGTAAAACCTAGGTAAAAATCAGTAAAATTAGTCGAAAACTGAGTCAAAATTTAGTACCCCCCCCCCCCGAAAAAAATTTCTGGATCCACCCTTGGTCGCTTGATGTACAAAATGATTATAAAATGAGGAAAAGTAGGGCAACAACGCAAAACGAGAAAAATCTTAGGCGGTAAAAAAAAGAAAATCCAAATATTTTGGCCGAGACCTCCTCTCGCCCATCCTCAGTGCAAAAAGAGGAAAGAAAAATTAGGTTGTTCTGTAAACTTTTTGCAATAGTTTTTAGTTCTTTTTCCTGCACGGAGGACAGCTCAGCGGAGGTCTCGGACTAAATGTCTGTATTTTTGTGTTTTTTCACTGCCTTTGATTTTCCTCGTTTTTCTTCGTTATCCCACGTTTTTAGGTTCTGCCATTATGGTCTCATATTTTGGTACCATTATGGTCGATATGGTCTCGTATTTACGAAAAATGATTAAATTACCTATAAATTACCAGGTATTAAATTACCAGGTATTCAGTATGCCTGGCACTATGACGTACGGCATAAGGAAATAAAAAAGAAGCAAGAAGTGGTGCAATTTCGTTAGTCCTGGAGGGGGGGGGGCGAAGTTGGAGCCAATTTTCCCAAATCAGATGAAAATGACATTGAAAAGACAAATGAGCCATATAATACCATAAAAGCAAAGGTTTATTAAGGAAAACGGTGCTTACGCGTTATAGCGACCACACTTTGTTCTTGATCTGTAAAGAAACCGGTTTCCCTGTCCAGTATGAGATAGCTTAGCCTGAGCGAGAGAAACTACTTTGCAGGTATATTTTAATTAAATATTTAACATATAGAGGTGGTTAGGTTAGGTATTTAATATAATGCGTTCTCGGCAGCCTGTTTTCCATAATTCTCTGTTGTATTCTCCATAGTTTTGTTACTAAAATATTATATTTCCATTACATTCTGGTACATTTCATTAGGATTAGCCTAACTTCACTTCTTTGATGTGGTCGATATAACACGTAAATACCAGGAAAACTGATCAGTTTCTGTGGATGCCTGAAATATGTAGGCCTATCTTAGTTTCGACAAGATTTTTGAAGACTCTTAATTTCAGCTGTGGGGTAAGCTGGGATCTGGGAGGACAGTTGCCCCCCTGTCCCATAGTAAATTACGCCCTTGCAAATAAGCCAGGCAGTTTCAAGGGGGGTGAGCTTTTCCTCACCAAAACATCAAGATTTTAAAGATTTTACATCCTCACCCAAAAATTTTACATCTTTTATATCCTACGTCATTTCAAATATATATCTGTTAAACTGCCCGAGCTAAACTCTGTCAAATTAATGAACACAGGATCGACCCCAGACCCTATCCTGAGTAAAAACCTGCTTATTATAATAGAATTTCATATTTTTGTCCTTCTTGAACTCCATAACACAAGTTCTTATTGTATAAAAATAAACTTGCCAAACAAGTCTAGCCCCATATTATGCAATGTTCGGGTGACCACCAGAAACGCTAATGAGTGCCAAAAAGGATCTACGTACTTGGATAGGTTTTCAAACGAATATTTTAGCCACAGATACATTAAGGGTTCAAACAAGAAGACTTTTGGGAGGGACGGGACTCTGTCACGATTTATGTTTTGACACATCATCACACACAACATTTTTTGTTGTTGTTAACTCTGCACAAGTATGGGCGCGCGAGAGGGACTTCCACTTTCCACCACTTGGGGAACATCTCTGAGCGTTATTACGCCCCGATACGTATGGCAAAATTTGCGCAACGTATGGTACACTTCCTTCCACGTATAGCAAAAAAAATGACCATATATTGTCAGTTTGATAGATAAGATTTACTGCAAAAATCCTTTTGGCCATAGCAACAAATGATACAACAAAGCAAAGCTCAAACAAAGCTCAGGAACAAAATACAACTTTAGATAATAACGACAAAACGACAAAAAGGAAATACACCAAGGTTCAACATTTTCACCAGCAAACATTAATCATAATAAAATTGAAATCCTAAAAACCGTTACAAGCTATCCCCTCAAACATGATTCCCTATATTTAATCCCTAAACGAAGAAACTTACACAACTGTTTAAAAGCACAAGCGTTCCTCTCAGCCATCCGCTCAATTAACCAGCATTCACTCCCAAACACTCGTCCAAAACATTCATTCCGCAACTCAGATATCTCTTTACACTAGGATGCAAAATAAAATAAGTTCTCATTCACACATCCACACATTGGGCAAAAATAAGTGCCAGCCGCCAGCCTAAACTTTCCCAAAATTTCCTTCTCTCGCTTAAATCCAAACTATCCACTCTATCCACCAATAACAAATTCTTCAAATCCTCTTTATTCAACCCAAATTTCAAATAAACCTCCTCCCCCAACAATCTTTGGCTTGGGGGCAAAGCCTCTAAGACATAGATTGGTCCTTACGAGTGGAATATTTAATCCTTAACCCTTTCATATTTAAACACTGGAATAGTGCTTGAAAAATTCTGAGACCTTGCAATAATAATCAACGTAAGCTTATTTTCAACGGAATTTCAACTTCAATTATTTATTTCATTTACAAACTGAAATGGAAATGGTTACCATATGATCACCTTAGGATAAAAAAGATTAATTTCACTTAATATGGAAGTTCATAAAACAGTTTCTGTCTCCATTCAGACACAACCGAACCTTACGTTCAACACAGAGAGTTCGGCTAGTTGTACCCCTTGCATATTTTTCGTACCGGCAGCGTCCCTTTTTGCCTGCGTCGGGTAGATGGCCAGCAGTGTCATAACGCACCGATTCTGACGGAATGCCTGTTTCTGTAGTTTTTGTTTTTGCTTTGTAGGAGTACTGACAGAAGGTCGACCAGCACGAGGACTATTGACAACTCCTGAAACTATCAAGGATCTGCAAATATCCATCTTGAAGTACAGCAAGGAAATATGCTGTCCACCCAGGTGTTCGCACTCTAACCTATGTAGAAGCCAAGCGTTGTTCACAGCTAAATCAAGGAAATAATAGACTATCAACATTCACCATTTCTTGTACCGTATGTCAGTGCGGTAGAGTTCCAGGAGCATATCAGAAATGTCGACACCACCAATTGACTTGTTGTACTCACGGACAACACATGGGCGATCTATCTCGACATGGCTACTAGTACTTCCATCCCACCTTTGACACTGGTCGACTGGAGCTATGGCATAGTACGATAAGGCCACATGCACTGGCTTATTGTCGAACCACTTCACAATGGAGACTTACGTGTGCCTCTCAAGCCTATAATCATAGCTTCCACGCCCTTTCTTTTTCAATGATGCATCATTTTCCAAAATTGCATCTTTCATTCGATTACTCCTTATCGTCTTACATGATTCAATCCCGTGATTGGTGCGTCAGGCACGAATAAGGTTAGGCACGAATACGGCGTAAGGCAACAGATCCAAAAAAATTGTTGAAGTACACCTTACCCATTCACTTACCCATTGATTTATTCAGAACTTTCATCACGGATAGCATGGGTACTCGATTAGTTGACCGAACCAATCTGCATGCAGCGTGGAAAACAAACGCTAGGATTTCCCTAAACCTGACCAGCATGAGATGAACCGATTCCTTGGAGTACAGATGCTCCAGTGGCAGATCCAGGGGGACACCCCCCCCCTGCCTAATGTAGTCTAAAGTAGTGTACTTTACTTACTTAACGCAAGATTGCATTAGTTAAACTTGCTCCTAACACAAGTTTATCGGATCAACCTATTTTGCGCCCCACCCCTAAAAAATCCTGGATCCGCCCCTGAGATGCTCATGAGAATTGTAAAGCTACCAGCTATGAGGTTATACTGGGAGCACACTATTCGATACACTCCAATCGCAGAGGCTATGAATCGTGACAGATTTTTAACGATTCGGCGGTTTTTTCATATCAGTGACGATAGCTTAGCAGTGCCATCTGGTTATGATAAACTGCACAAAATGAGACCGATGTATGACGAGCTTAGGGAAAATCAAAAAATCACGGCACCTGAGGAGAGACAAAATGTAGGTGAACAGATTATTCCAGGGTCGGCTAAGTTTCAAACAGTACTTGAAAGACAAGCCTCATTCATGGAGCGCAAAAGTGTTTACGAAAGGGGACGCGAGTGGGAGTGTCCATGACCTAGAAATCTGACGACTTACGGAGCCATCTAGGAGAGTAAAAGGTATCGCAACACGAAATACTGAACTTGTGGTATCTGAAGGTCCTAAGTTTGAAAGCGGTATCTGAACTACAAGAGACACTAGGTACATGGAAGGAACGGTTACCCTATGGTTACCTACGGCATGAAAGGGTTAAAGTTTTAATGATTTTTTTATTTATGAAAGTAGAAAAGGTGAAAACATTTAAAATGTATCTTGTTTTCAGTAAAGTGCAAATTAAGTAGTAATGCCACTCTGCTTCCTACAAGGACCATATCCCTTTTCCATGAGATTCTACAAGGCCCTCTGACGTCACGGCATACCTAGCAAGATTCTTATGACAGCCCTATTTGCAGGCAAGATTCCCAGGTGTTTCAGTATGATTAATTGGAGTATGGTTCGGATAATGGACAAGTAGCAATAATAAGGAAATTAACATTGGATTTCTACGACATCCTAGGAAAATTAACATTGGATTTCTATGACAGCCATACGAAAATTAACATGGGATTTTAAACGATTTTATTTTCCACCCCTGACAAGATTGCCGGAATTCCAGGTGTATGTATATGATTACCCGGAGTGTGGTTGGGATAATACACAAGTAGTAATAATAGGAAACTAACATGGGATTTTAAAGGGCTCAGATCAGTGGAGCTAGCAGCCCATCAAGCTATTTCACCTTTGCAATGCAGTCAGCGGTCCTAATAAAGAGAACACAGTTGTCAAGACTCCCACGACACACCCCTCTGGACCCCAATGACAACACATGACTTACCCGCTCTTAAACGGTCAGGTGTAATATGCTTGACATATTTTTATCTAACCTTGCGTCAGGAACCATGGAGGAACCCCATCTTGTAACTTTACGACAGCTCACACCTTATTTGATGTCAAGTAGGGATTGTGCAACCATCACTGTCACGTAATACTTTTTGACATTCTATTTTTTTCGCAAAAAACGTTAAAAGCATTTTTTTTCTTTCGTTTAACTTAATGACGGCGCACACTTTATGCAAGGTCAGTACACACTTTTATGTAATGACGACGCGCTTCACTGTCGTTTAATGCCTTTTTTGGCATTTTTTTCACCCGAAACGTTCAAAACGTTTCTTTTTTTAATTTTTTAGTTCTTTATCCTCGCTAGAATAAATACATTAGATAAATACCATTGATACAGCCGCATAAATAAAATTAATAATAAAAAAAAGCTGAATAATTTTCCAAGTCCAAAAAATTCCAAGTCAGAAAAAGAAAAGAGCTACTACAAACACTATTTTTCTAATAGTAAAAGTCCCGAATAACATCTATAGCATTCTCATTTTGTATTTCGATCAAATTAAATTTGATTTTTTTTTTTTTTTTTTAGTATATTTTATGTCATTTTAAGACACTGGGATAGCCTTGCAGGATCTATGAGCAACCATAGAGTACCATTGATACAGCCACATAAATAAAATAATAATAATAATAAAAAAACTTGAATAATTTTTTACGGAACAATTTCTGTTCGTTTTAAGTTTTAACGTCGTTCCTTACTTTCAGTTAAAAAAAACTTTTTTTTATTTAATCTTAAAGGAATTGATAATATTTTGATTCTATTAGAATTGTCCTTAATTGGTTTGCTTTTACTGTACCAAAACTCCTATATTATTTTGTGTTTTCAGTAAAGCGCTGGTTATGCATAATCATAAAAGCATAGGGAAACATAATTAGTTGGTTTATTTGTACTAGTTATAATAATATATATTAAATATGCTGTGAAGTAATAATTTTTGTCCGTTTTAAGTTTCAACTTCGCTCTTTACTTCCCTCGGAAAAACTTTGATCTTTTAATTAGTCCTTGTTCATTTTTTATTAACATTATGCAGAACCAACGCTGCCATGATGTTTTTTATTTATACCAAATAATGTATGCTCGTTTTAAGTTTTAGCGTCACTTCTTAGCACAGTATATAAATTATAGGTTTATATAATTATAGGTCTATATCTTTATACTGTGCTTCTTAGTTTCAGTTGAAAACTTATTTTTAATAGAATTTTTAATTATCACCTATCTAGGGGAGATAAGACACCTCTAAAAATACTGCTAACAACCATGACAGCTACGAAAAACTTTCAGTCTATAACATAAAGTTTATCATCCATACTTCACAAAACAATACATGTTTTTCAGGAATGTTTATTTTCCTATAAGCAAAAAACTGTTTTTACTCGGCCGACTTATTCGCCTGAAAAAGCCATAATGAAGACAGGGCTTTATAAACCACCTACTGACTAGCAGAAACTAGACAAAAGAAAACTGTAACAAAACTGTAGCTAGTGTAACAAGCTACTGTAACAAAAGAAAACTGTTTGAGGGCTCATTTAAAAGCTTATATTTATACTTTATCACTTTTTATAAATTTGACTTGATAGCACCTTCCCACAAAGTGTACTTTCGGTTCTTTTCCCAACTTTTTTAAATAAAACAAGTGGCTTTTCCAATGAAAAGGCAATATTATATTCCAATATTATACGTTTGTAGGTAGTTGAAGGAGATGATTTTTCTTTTTGGTCAAATTGATCTCAAATCATAACATTCGAAAACAAAATAAGAGACAAATTAGGTCTTTGGAGGAGGTTTAGTTGCCATCCAATATTTACGGTTTCTTAACAAGGACACTAGAGCAAAAAACAACCAATAGAAACGCAGCCGTGATCAGTCTTCTGGTAAAAACATAAATTCCAAGTTTGTGCAGATAGGAGATCATAACCCCCACAATAACATTTTCTGATACGCTGAATCTGAAGGTCTAATTTACATTAAGATTTTTTGACTTTTTGGGGGATGTTTCTCCCTTTTTAGAAAATCAGGCTCCCTGTTCTCAAAATCGCTTAATCCATCAAAATTCTTTTTTCTTCTGATGCTTGGAGCCTTTGCTGGGTAGATATTAAACGTAATGAAATTTATATATTTGCAATCTGCATAAAACCCCTATTCTTATCAATTTTTATCAAAATTCCATTTTTGAATTTCGGTTACAATTGAGCTGAGTCGCTCCTTAATTACAGTTTAACACTATGTAACACCTTTTAATTAATCCTGTAGCAAACCGGAGTTTTTGAAGCACGATTCATGCTATCAAAGTGTAGTATTTCTGAGTCCAGTTGAAATGTGCACCATTTTAGAAAATTCTCTTTTTGGGGGAAGCTTTTGGTTCTTTTACGTGTACGTAAAGGACTTAAATACCCTTAGAGGCGTCTAATTTTCTTACATATATGTGCTTACTTGGTTATTCAGCGTAAGCAGCAAATTTATGCCAAATCCAGGGAAGAATTTTTTTGAAAGGCTTTTTGGGTCTCATTACAAAAATGACGTCCATCGCAAAAACATAAGTTGTTCCCACAAAAGGATTTTCCTTCTTAATTAGAAAAAATTGAATTCAGAAAGTAATATATTTTCACCGTTAGTACTGTTAAGGTTAGGGTAGCATCTAAAGAAATTTTCTACCTACAGAAACTCACAAAAAATGTATTTAAAAAAATCGATTGTAAAAGTTAAATGATAATTTTTGTACATAAATTTCTGCGTGTTCATTTTGCAGACAAGAAAGCTCAACTTATTTCAAAGTAAAAATATATTTCCTTATTTTTATAATTATCTTTTTTATACTCAAAATTCAATTAGCATTCCCCTTTTTCTGCTATAATTCAAATATTTCAATTGAACTTCAAATATAAAATGATATTCAAGAAACTTCAAACTACTGTTGAAGTTCAAACCATGTTGATTGATATAGCCTATTTACGATGAAAATTGCATTTTTTCTACTGAAAAGTACATAAATCTTAATAATTTCAATAATTTGTTGGAATTCAATAAGGAAATCACAATTCCAACAGAAAAATTGGATTTTTTTTGTGACTTGTTTGGATAAAATAAGCAAGTCACAATTCCAGCAGAAAAATTGGATTTTTTTTTATTTGTTTGAATTTGAGCAAAACATTTTGTTGGAAATCATTTTTTTTTATCTTGAAGCTTTTCCACTTGAGACACGACACCAAAAGTGCCGTTTTTAGTGCCATTTAAATTTGATGATGGTGTAACTTATATGAAAGACGTAGTTATGAGCAATATCTTTTATATGAGCTATAAAAGAGCTGTCAACGATATTCTGGTAGCCTGCTAGTGCCACCCTTTGAGAAATAGTACAAAAAGTGCAATTTTAGTGCCATATGGCACTTACAGATGACAGAATTTATAAAAATCCCGTGGATATGACAAATAGCTTTTTATTGAGCCATTAAGAATCTTTCTATGATGTTCTGGTTGCCTACTAGACCTGTTGAAAAAAAAGAAAAAAAATAACAAAAAACGGGCAAGAAAGTGATTTTCCTTGTTGTTCAGGGAGGGGACTGTAACTTCCCTGTACAAGGTTTTGACCATGTTGATTCCAATGGTACACTTTTCATTTAGATATGACGCCATTTTCGAGGGCTGTGAGGCTTTTTTTCGAAATCAACATAAATTTCTTTTTGCAATAAAATTTTACTTTTAACACGAACCAAAATAATAGTTATCGTTCCTGAGTCAGTGTCAGATGGGATTTTTATTTACAAGGCAGTTTTTTTTTTTCAAAACGAGTTTTTTAAATTTTGGTTACTATGGGCTGTGGCTCACTCTTTAGGCCTACTAGGTTGTAGCTGCCGCTGCAATGATGATACATTGCCGGGACATGCTTTAAAAAAATTAGCCTAGAAAATGACAAAAAAACAACACCGGATACCGATATTCACGATATGATACATGCGATACCAATAGGCACGATATCGATAAGCGCGATGTCGATACGCCCGATACCACATAGAGCCCTCCCCCAGGGACTATGGAGGGCCATATCATCAT